>NW_025964268.1:600000-1185000 GCF_023055435.1 Haliotis rufescens
AGACTGCTTACAGGACCCTTGACTTGTGTACTGCGAAAGGGTCTAGCTGAAGTGTAACCCAATTTATCTCTTTTGTAGGAGGTTGCATGAACATGGATTTTTAAACGTTTCCATGCAAACTAAAGTCGAGTGGTGTTTAGTTATCGGCGACTTATTCCTTCACTGATAGAAGTGCTAACTCGACTGTCCGACAATCATCTTTCTGTCCTGTGTTTGCGCAGGTTCTCCTTCCATCAGAGAGTTGTCAAACCAGCTATTTAAGATTTTAACACAATCAATGCTTCCTGTGTTACAGACCATGTGCAGGAAACAAGTCTGAGTTCATGCTGTTTCTTCAAATATTTATTTTGTTCGACTTGTCCAAGGTGCTTGCTCGGTAAGCGTCTGGTCTGTGTCAAATGAAGTACACTTTACACACAGCAGAAAGGTAATTTTAACTGATTGACATTTCACTTTATAGAAAGGTTTGTGTGCTTCCTGCACTAGGATTTGAGAATGCATTTATTGCGAATGCATCAAACTCTGAAGTGTCTAGACCAGATGTTTCAATGTGCCTGGTTCATGATAGTTCACTTACAAACCAACACGCTTACAAAAACCGTGCTAAAAGTTATAAGTCCGCAACACGCAAGTGTTAAAATGACCAGAATTTTATCCGATTCACATAGGGTAACGTATATAACGATTCTTAAAGCTTCTCTAGTTTCTTAAATCGTTTGAGCACACACACACACACACACACACACAAGCACACACACACACACAAGCACACACATACACACACACAAGCACACACACACACACAAGCACACACATACACACACACAAGCACACACATACACACACACAAGCACACACACACACACAAGCACACACACACAAGCACACACACACACACAAGCACACACATACACAAGCACACACACACAAGCACACACACACACACACACACACAAGCACACACATACACAAGTATAGACGAGATGCACCACACATTGTGCTAGATGGAGCAGCCAAGTTTCAATCTTTATAAAGAGTCAGACTTAATTAACTGTAACTAGTATTAATTATACTTCAAGGTATACGAGTGTTTATCTTTTCTTTTTTTCAATTGGAATACGTGATGTTATAAAATGAATCATTTAGGGTAATCTGCCTGTCATGGTGAGATAACGTGATCACACACCATGCTCTCATCATTGGAGCTTGCAGGACGCACCTTCTTTATCTTTTATGCTCATCAAAATTAATTCTGGCTCCGACGAAGACATTGGCGTCGTTTCAAGAAATTTAATAACATGCAAGTTCCAAAGAACACATGACAAAGTCTTTTGAAGTATTAAAAAAGATGACGTATTTCATTTGAAAATAAATTTTCGGATCTCATCTATATTGTGTATTGCTTCAACTTCAAACCGTCAAACAGTGTCGGTTATCTTCCGAAACAGTTTCCATAAGGGACCGGCCATTTAGCATTTAGGGGAAGGGGAGGGGATAGGGGGTTGGGGAATTCTGGGCTTTTATCGAAAGAAATATTGTCCCACGAAATACTTGAAAAAATCATTAAGCTTCAGGCTGTTGAAAAAATAACATTGTTGCAAGGTGTTTTAAAAAATATTCAGGCTCATGATGTAACTAAAAATATATCTAATCTCCAGCCTGGAAGTAGATGATGCAAAGTTTATTTTTGATGATTTTGGATTGTATTAGTGAACAGGACCTTAAACAGAAATTTAAACAAATTGTAATACAGTATTTCTGTTAACATTCTGTTCATAACTTATTTTAGATATATGTTCATAAACTGTTACATTTAGGACAAACAAAGTACTGCTTGTTTATTGACCTGCTATATATCTACAGCTCCTGCCCTCAACTGTTTCCCAACAATACTTAATGAATAATGTTTCTGGAACATGCACAAGAAGAGTTCCCACATAGTTGAATATGAGCGACAAACATTTTCCATAATCATATTAAGAAATGTATGCTGAAATCTGAGTCGATCGCACAATTCCGATTTTATATGTATCTGTTTTTTAATCAAAACCAAATAGTAGATGTTCGCGAAACAGTGAGCGTGTCCCGCCCCACCGATGGCATCCGCCACAAATACATGAAAAGCCAAGTCAAGTCTTCACCTAAATAAAACATGGGTAGGCAAAGGTATGGTACAAGTCAAAAGTGATAGCCTTTTATCGGACATTTTCTTTTGTCATCATTGATGCGTCAAATTTGGAAATGTCCTCCTCATCTATAAAACTTGTTGGAAGCTTTGCCGATGCCATGAATAATGTAACCCTGGGCAATGAACTTTTGAGCAAGCGTTGGAAATCTTCGTATAAAAAGGGCATGTTCAACTGTACCTCAGAAGTGAAAAACAGACACAGAAGGCTGGAACTTCTGGAATGGTGAATGTCATACATTGTAAGGCGTTTTAACTCTGTAGGCGATTTACAGTTATATAGTGATCATTGTTTCTTTGATTACTCATTTCACGTCAACAAACGAGGTAATAAGACCTACTCAACCAACTTTGACATTTTCCATTTTGTTTCCATAAAGATTAGAGTATCACATAATTTAAACAGAATAGCTTATAAAACGATCTTTAATGTACATCGCAACTAAGTAAGAATTTATTTCCGGGCTCGTTATTATTTGCTTTTGTGTTCTCACACAATTAATTGTTTGATAGTGAGTAGTTTTTTCAAGCCAACACTACTTTAACTATTTACACACTGAACAAATTGCCCATCCTACTCTTGTTGCTGCAATCTTTCTAAAAGAGCCGTAAAATGCCCTGATGTAATCTGACGTGATTTAACGTTACGTCAGAAATAATGTCTGCATTACGACAATCATCATTAAAACATCTTTCTTCGTTTTAACTCACTTTATATTTAATATGGATAGCACACAAATAGCAATCTGGAATTGCCTAATCGCGAATAAAGACCAGAAGCAACGTTCAACTTTACCTGCGTATACAACCCATGTCGAATTACATCGAAAGAAAGTAAGAATTTATTTCCAGGCTCGTTATTATTGGTTATTGTGTGCTTACACAATTAATCGTTTAATAGTGAGTAGTTCGTCAAGCCAACCGTACTTGTTCTATTGACATACTGAATAAATTGCCCAAAACACTCTTCTTATTGCTGCAAAATTTGTAAAAGAGGCGTAAGTTAAGACGTGAGTTAACATTACGTCTGAAATACTGTCTGTATTACGTCAACAATGCCATAAAGCGCGCGAAATCATTAATAAATCTCAATTCGTTTTGTTAATTCACTTTTTATTTCATATGGACAGCATACAACTAACAATGGGAAATTGCCTACTCGCGAATATAGACCATAAGCTACGTTCGGTTTTACCTGCGTATCCAACCCATACTATCGTATTATATGTTCGACCATACAATTAAACGTAATCTATAATCAATGGGGGGCACGGGTGGCCCAGTCGTCTAAGGCGCCGCGATTCACTGTGTAGAGTTGCGTCCCTTGGATACGCCAGGAACCTATGATTGTGGGTTCGAATCCCGGTTCGCCCCAATTATGTTTCTAGGCTTGTCAGCACCATACCCGTGCTCGTGGGTTTCACCGAAGTGGTAAACGTCTGAGACCTGCATCACTTCGGGCTTTCCTCCAACATTAAGCTGACACGCCGCGATATAACTGGAATACTGTTAAAAGCGGCGTTAAACCCAACTCACTCACTCACTATAATCAATTGAGTATGCTCGTGTGTACATACTGCAATCTCGTTAGTACGCACGGAACACTGTCTTTCCATTTAATCATCCGTTTTACCACATGGTTATGTCCAGACTGACGAATCATGGTGATGCCTCTTTTGTATTACATGCAGACGCCCACACCAGTAATCGTCCGCAATAACGGGGTCCGGAATAACGACATTGCAATGTATACACATTTCACATGTCATCTTCTTGGACGGCATTATCATCAGTCATGCAATCCTGCAGTCACTCTCCAGGAATATGTGTGTCATAATGACTGCTTTTGACAACTAATTCCAATTGCTGCAGTAGCTGTCGTCTTCATGCTTTGACATTAGCTTCACAGACATTGCCAAAATCTCTTCATTGCAGTAAACTACTGGCTTGACGTGGAGCTTTCCGGGTCCTTGTCAGTCTGACATTTTAACAAGGAGTCTGCCTGAACACAAGGACGGATTTAGAGCTTTCTATGCTTTATGCTGCAGAGACAAGGAGGCCCGAGGAGGTGATGCGGAAGTTGATTATGTGTACATCCGAGACGAGGTAAAATACTGTTGAAAGGAAGTCTCTTTACTAAATTAATGTATGTAATAAAAGAGGCGACATTGTGGTATTTCAGTTGACATGTAACGAAAATGAAATGGCATGGTGTTAGTTCGTTAGTCAAGTCTTTGCTTGGTATTAAGAATGTGATTGAACGTGTTAATATCTTATAATATGTAAGGGGTGTTCGAAGATGACTGTGGTGGGGATAGGCGGGTGTAGTACGGTTCTGTGGCTGCATATAATCAAATTCCGATTGCGTGGATTGTTCCTCCTGTTCTCGGGGGCACGGGTGGCCCAGTCGTCTAAGGCGCCGCGATTCGCTGTGCAGAGTTGCGTCCCTTGGGCACGCCAGGAACCTATGATTGTGGGTTCGAATCCCGGTTCGCCCTGATTATGTTTCTAGGTTTGTCAGCACCATACCCGTGCTCGTGGGTTTCACCGAAGTGGTAAACGTCTGAGACCTGCATCACTTCGGGCTTTCCTCCCATATTAAGCTGACACGCCGTGATATAACTGGAAAACTGGTCAAAGCGGCGTTAACTCCAACTCACTCACACACTGATCCTGCTTTCAGTCACTGGTCTGCCTGGAAAGTGACAGCCATTCACTCACTCACCCAGCCTCCGCAGCATCTGCTTCAAAGAGAAGTGTAAATGTCGACCTATGATCTGTGTGTAAGAATTACAAAACATCTCATTTGTGGTTCACAACGAACGGTAAACTACAACATGGCTACGATAATGACACGGCTTTATGATCAAGAGACGGTTTTATCGATGGATTGCCCCACCACACTCACAAGTTTTCAGCAATCATCTCACATGTAAAAGAACATGTGTAGGTTCATTCCACTTTAGGCTATAAAATTAAACAATGCCATTAAGTACCATGTGAAAAAGCCACTGTGCCTTTCCTTTCATTACATGACTTACATTCCTTGTTTTTGTTCCAACCATAAATCACAGCAGAGTCTACAGTGACATTAAAATAGAGGGAGTCACTTTAAGATGCCAAGCGTCGTGGGTGTGCCTTTGATCGCTTTCACCAAGAAAGGAAAGTCAATTTGAATGTTCCTTCCATATATGGATAGGAATGAACTTCTTTGTGTAACCATAGGCGTTATCCCAAGCAATAGATTTATTCAAGCAAGTATCATTGCATCTCCCCGAGGCAAGGGAGTTAACTGACTATATAAAAGTCCAGTTTCCACCTTTGCCAAACAAAGGCTGGAATTTCGAGGCTCGATCATGGCGCCACCAGTGACCATTACGAGTTATGGCCCTTCTATGTACCTTCAATTGACCAATCAGATTCCATCTCTCATATCACTTGCATTTGCTTAAAACAAAATGGCGGCGCAGACGATCTGCTCGATAATCAAGGTCTATATTGTAAAAAAACGAGTCTTACCCCACGAAGTGCATGAAATCACGCGAGCACCTCGGTTAAAAGCATGAAATATCTGTCGACCCCCAGTTGGCGGTACACATGCTTTGCAAATCCCGCAGCCGTCCGAAATCTACACGTTGAAAACCATGTTGTTTACGGATCGGATGTCTAGTTCGTAACGCGATTTTGTTTGGACTATGCATAAACTCGTTAATCCAGCCAAAGTGTAACTCCATAATTGCAGCCTAGTTCGGCAAGGATGGAAACTGGATTTTTATAGTCAGCTAACCCCCTTGCCTCGGGAAGATGGTATCATTGAAGAGTAATGTATATCTTTAGTCCATAAAGGTTGAAATAACCTGATGATCATGACTTCGAATCGTTTGTTCCATGAAAGTGGTAAATGCCCATCACGTGTCTCACTTTGCACACACCCTACGCTGATACGCAGTGATATAACTAGACTAACATTAAGTCTCTGAAATCTAATAATACACAATATACTTCTTGACTCGAAAAATAAAAAAAATTCCCTATTGAGCTGGCTAGACTTGCTTTTGTATGCATTTCTAGATTATTATTTTTTCATAAAATAAAGATATTCCACGGTCATGGTGCAGGACTGTGATATAACAAACATATACATTTATATACTGCCGTTAATCCCAAATCACGTTCTCACTCATTCTAATTATTTCATATTGTTAAAAGGCCATATTAGGTATCTAGTTTCCTACCTAGTTCATAATGTTATAATTTTTGTGACAATTTCATAAAAAACAGCATGTATATGTTCCCAAGGAGACGAAAACCCATTCAAAGGTTCACAATAAAAGTGACAAAAACATTTCCACGATCAAAAGAACTAACAAGAGTTTATTGTACGGTACCGGTTATATCATAAGAATGTGTTCATGAATCACTATCAAATAGTGATGATACCAGTTGTTTCCGGAACATGTGTGTACCCTGCCCCTCCAGTGACATCCATCACAAACACATGCAAGGTTAGACAAGTATTCTGAACAAACACGGGAACGTATGGTACAAGTCAAAATTGAAAATGACCTTCCATAGAACTTTTTGAAAGCTTTATTAAAGCCTTGAAAGCTGTAACACTGGTCAAACAACTTTGGGCAAGAGTCGCGAAATATTCGTTGCAAGAGCATGTTTAATTGTTGACTCCAAGACAGCAGAGCTGCTGGAATACATCGTATCATTCCACTGTGTCTTGCCAAGTGCTCATATAAACAGCAGTACCTCCGCCATTAGAAGAACTAAAAGAAATGTTCTCGTCACCTCCTTCAGGTTAAAATGTGAATGTTTTGAAGTAATAATCCACAAAAAAATGTTCTGTCTCCTATTAAAAACATCAAACGCAACCATTAAAAAACATGTTCACTATTGAAGTATATTCACATGTATTGTATGTATGATATCATTAAACAAGTAAACTAAAATAACCCTACTGAAATACTGGGGCTGGGACGAGTAAAATAAATAATTCATCTTTCCATACAAATTCATGAAGACATCTCCTCGTGATTCACAAGTTTTCAGCAATTGTCGTAATACCTCACACTAACGTGAAAGATATTGCTTTGTGTAATGTGGGGTTTCGACACGTGTATGAGCAATAGCATTTCTTTGAAGAGAGAACGCCACGTTAAAAACGCACACTTGGTGATGACTGCCCTTCGTACCCAGAATGTTGACACCAGATCAGAAGATGACCCGACTTTGACCAGTTATCAGTAGAATCCTGATACCTTTGTGTGTGATTTGTAACCAAGGATGAGACCTGGATCCGGTGATCTATCATCCTGAGTCAAAACTTAAGAGCAAAAGAAACTTTTTACCTCACCCCCAACTCTGCGTTTAGCAGAGATTTCTTATGAAAAGGTTGAGCGACCAGTGTGTCGCTACTCTGTGTACTAGTTTTCCACCCTCACTTATTGTCAAAAATGAAAAAACACAGAACATTTGTCTTTTTTTAAACTAGGCATTTAGGAAAGGAGCATTTTAGTTTGGAGCGCCCTTTCCTTCTTTCAGAGAAGAAGCCATACCTTTTTTATCTGAAAATGCAAGACCTAAATAGAACCATTTTAGCAAAGATCCCGTTGCACTGCATCTCAATCCTTACAAATCGTTTGATAAAAAAACGATTGATAAAAAAGTAATCACATTTATTGCGCTGATCTTCGTTTTTACAAAACAATTCACTTAACGACTCCATGTGAACAAAAAGCAGGATTTGTTACTTCAGGGCTTAATGGCATCGCAAAACTTCTAAAAGCCGCTTTCCTATCCAATTATATGTTTATCATTGGTCGGAGACTTTGGGTTTGTGGGAGCGGCATTGATGCAGGAGACGGACAGTTCAAAACACGACTTTAAAGGGCAAGTTCACACGGAAATTAACCTATTTTTCTTGTACTTTTTCCACATTAAAAGTGTTAACATAGAAGTGTCATAGACAAAAATATAAAAACATCATATTTGATTAACATATTTTTTGCATTAAAACGATTTATATTTTTCACATTTACCAAGTGTTCTATTTCCATAACAAAAACACCATGGCTTATGCCCCTTGCAATATGACGTCATTGGTGCCAATTGATAAACATTATGACGTCATCATGCTTTGTTAGAGCCGCTTCACGTGGTGTAGGTACAGTTTTGTGATTTTAGCGTCTCAGATGCCAGCCAGAATTGTGTTATACTGAGTCACCACTGCGCCGGAGTGTGTCGTAGACCATGTTGTTTTACATAAAAACTGGTCCTTGATATCTTTTGCGTTGAGAATAGACAGGGACCCAGTTGAATTAGCACCAATTACGTCATAATCTAAGGGGGATAACTCAGGCCTATTTTGCTCGTAAAACGAAGGCCTCATAACGGCATATCATTTTAACACTATTGTGAGCTTCCTACTTTCACTGTGAGAAAAAATGGGTGTATATTTTCAAACACAGATACTAACTAATTCTAAAATTGCGTTTTGTTTAGAAAAAGAAAGAAAGTGATTTTTGCGTGTACACTTCCCCTTTAAAGCCACGAAGTTGAATAACATGAATAATCAGGCTTGTTTGATATTTTGCGTAGCAGAAAGTCGGAGACACTAGGAAGCTTTTCCAATATAGTAAAGATTTTAATTGAATAGCTAGTGCTACCTAATGCTTTATGTCGTTTCTTTCATTTCCTTCCTGTCATGTACAAGTAAAATCAGCAAAATGGCATTAACTCCAATATACTATGACAGTTCACGATCAACTTGATTTCTTTATGAAGAAATATTTGACCAATATATAAACACATATTTATCATTCAGATCAAGTTGCCTTTATGATTGAGATGATATGAATGTAATGAATACATTACCCTTGTCAGTTGATTAAAATTCACAAAGTTATTTGTGCTACATGGTTTTAAATCAATGGCTCGCATTAATTATTGAAGCATTAAATATCAGTTCAAATGATGTTCTTACGTCATGAATGCTCTCGTGTTTTAGGTTTGGCATTAAAGCATTACTGCTTGATGTGGTAATAATCAGACAATTTGAAATACCAATCCGGCGGTTTTCTTCTCGTTTTCACTTCTATTTGTATCTCGTCTAGGCCTCCACTTTAAGCCTTTAAACCTCCTCAGTATTAACAAAACTATATTTAACATACACCTCTAAAATATTGGTTATGAATTAAATGGAAAACTTGTTCCAGCCACATAAAAAAGGTCTCTTTAAGGTATGTGACCATGTGGATGTTTTGTGTTCTGCATCCAATGTTAATAAGATAAGATAAGACTTTATTATGCCAAGGGAAATTCATATTGTCAGTTGGTTAGCACTCAAATATGAAATAAAGGGAATATATTATATTAAAACAAGTACATAAGAAAATAAGACACTTACTTATATAGTCACAGGTTAACACCATCAGAGTGACGACAAGGAATGGTACTTAAAGTACATGTATAAATACATAATTGGTGACATATGAGGCACTTTCTTCCTGATTGGAATCAAAACATTCGTGAATGTGTAGTTTGAACGTCAATATTTCCTCAGATATACTTTCATGTACAAACATTTTTGTAAAGTAGGAGATTGTTATGCATTGTGTGTGCACGACTTTGTCAATACAGTCTAACCACATTCGTTCAAACTTTAAAAGGCCTTATTAACTACCGAATGGTAACAAATGTTTTGTTTCAATTGGGAAAACACTTTCTTCTAATCGCCGCAACCCGCTGTGAAGAGTTGCGTTCCTTGGGAACGCCAGAAACCTGTGAACATATAGGTTCGAATCCCGGTTCGGTTCGCCCCAATTATGTTTCTAGGTTTGTCAGCGCCATTACCGTGATCGTGTTCTGGAATACTGTACAGAGCGACGATAAACCCTTTTCACTCACTCACTCACTCCTAATGTCATACGATCAGTGTGGATGTCATGTTCATCGATAATGTGAACATCAGAAGAGCTTACAAAGTTGACCATAATTTAGTGAATATATATATATAAGCAACACTACCTACAAAACATTCCACTGTACAATTACAATTATTATCTCATAATGTGTTATTTTAGAACACATCTCATAATTATTATAAGGATGTGTTTATGAATCACTATCAGAGCAACCAGGTGGCACCCGTCGCAAACACATTAAAAGGCATGTCATATGTTCACCTCTATGACACAAATAGTTCAAGTCAAAAAAAGAAATTTTATCAGAAATAAGTGTTATCATTAATGCTTCAAATTTGGCAATATTCACCACCTGTAAACTATGACAAATTTGAAAGATTTACTAAGGCTTCCAATGTTGAAGCCTCGACGGTTTCGTTCGTCACACCGAAGGCCCGGTTCGATTTGTGTATGGTTATAATGTGTGAAGACCCTTTCCAGGTGCCCAGGTGTCCCCTGCTCTGATGGTGCAGGAAAACTGCTGATAGCAGCTAAAAACTATACACACTATGTAGATCACTAACCATTGTTCCTAATACCTCGGACTCAGGGATAGCATTAGGTAGTGAGAAATCTATTGTCAATTGAACATAGCATCTGACGGAGCCATTGCAAAATACTTTCATTATCTCAGACTCTTACAGGGCCCTAGACTAGTGTAACGCAAAGGGGTCTACCTGCAGTCAAACCCAATTTATTTCTTTTGTAGAAGGGGGTTGCCTAAGCATGGATGTTTTAAACGTTTCCAAACAAACTGCAGTCGAGTGGTGTTTAGTTATCGGCGACATATTCCTTCACTGATAGAAGTCCTAACTCGACTGTCCGACAATCATCTTGCTGTCCTATGTTTGCGCAGGTTCTCCTCCCATCAGAGATTTGTCAAACCAACTATTTAGGATTTTAACACAATTTGTGCTTACTGTATTACAGACCTTGTGCAGGAAACAAGTCTAAATTCACATTGCACACAGCAGGAGGGTCATTTTTACTGATTGACATTTCAGTTTAAATAAAGGCATGTGATGGCATGCAGATTCTGAATGAGCTGAAGAGTCATGGGATACTACCATGACACGTTTTTAAGAACCAATTCGCACATTACAACCGTTATTCAACTCTTTGGGGAGTTTTGACGGTGATTATAACTCCAAAACACGCAAATGTTAAAATGACCAGAATTTTACACATGGGATAACTTTCATAATATATTTTAAAAGGTTTGCTCGTTTGTTAATGCGTTGGGGCTGAAAGGATGGCCGTGACCATATTTTGTCCTCTATAACCTGAATAACGTTCATGACATTAACTTTTTGAAACAAGTTTTCTATGATTGACACGAATTTAATATTTAAAAAATAACCACACAGACGAGTGCGTGCATGCGAGCACACACACTAGTATAGACGAGATACACCGCATTGTGTCGGAGACAACTAAGTTTCAGTCTTAAAAAGACTTAATTAACTGTAACAGGTATTAAATATCTTCAAGATACATGATTATATATCTTTCTTTAACTTTTATCAATTGGAATACGTGACGTTTTGAAATAGATCAGTTTATGTAATCTGGCTGCCATCGTGAGATACCGTCATCACACACACCATGATCTCATCACTCGGAGCCTCTGGGACACACCTTTTTTATCTGTTGGGCTCATCAATATCAAATCTGGTACAGACGAAGGCATTGGCATCGTTTCAAGAACATTTAATAGCATCCGAGTTCCACAGAATACCTGACAAAGTATTTTGAAGAGTAACATGAAATTGAATAGGTAACGTATTTTATTTGAAAATATACATTTTCAGGTCTCATCAAACTTTTGTGTTATTGCTTCAGTTCATAACGTCAGAGCCAGAGAATCAGAGTCGATTTTCATTCCAAGTTTTGGAATGAAGTAATCTTTATTAAAGTAATGCCCATCCCTTTCGTTGAAACAAATAAATATAGCAGATACGTTACTTGTTAAAATAGACAAATTTACCTGGGAGGGAAGTTTAAGAATAGTCAGTCTGAGAAACATCAAACAGCTCAAGAGCTGTCAACATTTCACATTCCCTGAATGACTTTTAACCATTAAGGCCTTTGATGAAAATGGTTCTATTTACACCGACGTCTTGCAAACTCCTTAACACTTTGATTCTAGATTACTGGTTCAAGACGTTCAAAGGCTATATGTTGAAACAAATCCAAACCTTATTCCAAACATGAGGACATAACTGCTAATGCACTATTTCATGCAGTGTCAAGTGAGAGGTGAGGTCAAATTCATTGACAACTGAACACACGTAGTGGAACCTTTTCAAGGGATACTATACTCTACTGAAACGTTATTGACACTCTTACAGAAGCGGAACTAATTGTGTGTCAACCTATGTTCACGTCCTAGTGAAGTGAAAAACGATCAGCCTAAAACATGATTATGGAATTCGCTTTTGCTAAAGACGTATGCATGACCACTCATTTTAATAAGCTCTATTTTGCTCCAAACAAACATGCGTCAGACAACCTTTTGAAACTTGAAAAAATCTATCCCTAGTGTTTGTCAGACCATATGTTTTGTTCAAATATTTATCTGGCACGACTTGTCAAAGGCAGACTTTAGAAGGCTACTTACAGTTTAAACATAGTAGAAAGGTCATATTGAACTGAGTGATATTTCACTTTTACAAATATATTTGTACGTGCTTAATATGTGAATAAAAAGTGACAAAACCAATTCCATATTCAATAGAAGTCTCTGCTAAAAGCAGAGTCGATTGTACGATTCCGATTATATCATGAGCATATGTTTATGAATCACTATGAAATTTAAGTTATACTTAAAGTTTCCAGACTATCTTAACTAGACCTGGTATGCAGCATTTCCATTGCTTACTCTATACTTGTATGTTTTTAGACACAGAATTGAATGTTTTAGTTGTTTAACATGCACATCTATTCGGAAGTAGATGATGCAAAGGTTATGATTTGATGTTTTGGGATTGTATCAGTGACCAGAACGTTTCAGACATTTAAACTTAAATTGTAATGCAGTATTCTGTTAACATTCCGTACACTTTCGTTAACAATCTATAAAATATCTTTTACCAAGAATGGCATTGCACTATAGAAAACAGTCCAAGGTATGACTTGTAAAGAACTACATATGTGTAACTCCATTGTACATGGGCCGGAAGACTTACATGCAATAAATAGCTTGGACTTTGACTTCGACTGCATAATTCATTTTAAATATGGGGCCACAAACTGTTACATTTAGGACATACAAAGGACAGATTTTGTATTGTCCTCCTATATCTATATAGCTAATATGGTACGAACAAACATTGTTTCCGCACAATACATAATGAATTATTTGTCTGGATCGTACAAAACAAACTCCCCTATTGTTAGATATACGCGACAAACTCTTTCCATAAATCAAATGAAAGCAGAGTCGCTTGTTCCGATTTCATAATATGCATGTTTAATAATCACTTAAACAGTGATGATAACAGCTGTTCGCGAAAAAGTATCCCATTGGAATTGCATCGGAAATCATGTTCGTCACTGATGCGTAAAATTTGGAAATGTCCTCCTCTTCCATAAAACTTGCTGAAAGTTTTGCTGAGGCCTTGAATGCTGTAAGCATGGTCAAGCAACCTTTGAGCAAGAGTTAGACGTAAAGAGGCGTAAAATGCCCTGATTTAATCTGACGTGATTTAACGTTACGTCAAAAATGCTGTCTGTATTACGTCAATCACTATTAATTCATCTTGAGTCGTTTTAACTCTTTTCATGTTTAATGTGGATAGCATACAACTAGCAATGGGACATTGCCTTATCGCGAATACAGGCTAGAAGCAACGGTCAGTTTTACCTGCGTATACAACCCATACCATCGTATTATATGTTCGACCATACAATCAAACATATATATATAGTCATTCATTTATCCATTTAATCATCCTATTAAAAATGTGTTTGTCCACACTGACGAATCATGGTGATGCGTATTTTGTATTACATGCAGACGCCCACACCAGTAATCGTCCGCAATAACGGGGTCCGGAATAACGAGATTGCAATGTATACACATTTCACATGTCATCTTCTTGGAAGTAGTTATCATCAGTCATGCAATCCTGCAGTCACTCTCCAGCAATATGTGTGTCATAATGGCTGCTTTTGACAACTAATTCCAATTGCTGCAGTAGCTGTCGTCTTCATGCTTTGACATTAGCTTCACAGACATTGTCGAAGTCTCTTCATTGCAGTAAACTACTGGCTTGACTTGGCGCTTTCCGGGTCCTTGTCAATCTGACATTTTAACAAGGAGTCTGCCTGAACACAAGGACGGATTTAGAGCTTTCTATGCTTTATGCTGCAGAGACAAGGAGGCCCGAGGAGGTGATGCGGAAGTTGATTATGTGTACATCCGAGTCGAAGTAATTATATACTGTTGAAAGGAAGTCTCTTTACTAATCGGACAATTAATGTATGTAATACAAGAGGCGACATTGTGATATTTCAGTTGACATTTAACGAAAATGAAATGTCGTGGTGTTAGTTCGTTAGTCAAGTCTTTGCTTGACATTAAGAATGTGGTTGAACGTGTTAATATCTTAATATGCCACGGGTTTTCGAAGATGTGGTGGTTAAGGGTGGTGTATCAAGAATATACTTTATTGTACATTTACAGGATATTGACCTGACAGGAGATCGGGCTCGAATAACGCCCCTCCACGCAACCCCAGCCCCAGCCCCAGGGACCCCCCACCCCCGCCTCCCCAAACACACACAGACCACACACTCACAGACCCGATACCCACAGGAATTCCACGCAGCCCCTGCTTCAAAGAGAAGTGTAAATGCCGACCTATGATCTGTGTGTAGGAATAACAAAACATCTCATAAGTGAAACAACGAACAGTAAACTGCAACATGGCTACGATAATGACACGGCTTGGTGATCAAGAGACGGTTTTATTGATGGATTGCCGCAAAACACTCACAAGTTTTCAGCAATCATCTCACATGAAAAAGAACATGTGTAGGTTTATTTCACTTTTAGGCTATAAAATTACACAATCCCATAAAGTCCCTTGTGAAAAAAGCCACTATGTCTCTCCTTTTATTATACAACTTACATTCCTTGCTTTTGTTCAAACGATAAAACACAGCAGACTCTATAGTGACATTAAAATAGAGGTAGTCACTTTAGGATGCCAAACGCAGTGGGCGTTATTAATGATGAACTCGGCCGTTGATCGCTTTCACGAAGAAAGGAAGTCAATTTTTATCGACTGGATATGTATGTTCCTTCCAAATACCCTTTGTTTGAACTTCTTTGTGTAACCATAGGCGTTATCCAAAGCAATAGATTTATTCAAGAAAGTATCATTGAAGTGGACAGATGCGTCCAGGTTTAATCTGGACAGCTCTGATGGTCGTGCAAGGTTCTACAGGCGCCCAGGAGAAAGTTTTAACGATGCGTTTTTACTCAACGTGTTTAGAAATGTAATGGTATGGGGTGTTATCACAACTCATTGGTTTTTTTTTCTTTAATGGCAATTTGAATGGCGCACACTACCGGGACGACATTGTTCGAGATCATGTGCTGCCCTTTGTGCAAATCGGGGGACGTAACGTCAAGCTGCAGCAGAGACCTCTCCCCATAAAACATGCCAGGGATGACACCGAACGACGCCTACTACAGGACCAGAACCAGCCGGTAAAGCCAGCTCAATTGGGCCAATCTTTGGTGGACATTTGTACCAATACCCATGGGGCTTTAATCATCTACATTTACACAACTTTATATGAAGCACAGTTACTTTTTCCCCTTGTATAGATCTATTGTAACCACGTTCGGTGACGAATGCCCTATGGATCTTTCATGAAGTCTTTCCTGAAGTTTGTAAACGTAGTGTGGGATAGTGATGTACAAAATTGGCATAATCGAAGCTCTCTATAAGCACAATTCAGCCATGGTCAAAGCTTTGTCTCTTACATTGGCTGGATGTATACCACTCGCTTCCCTGTTATGGACATAAAAAGGATCACCTGTATGTTCTAACATGTTTTCGTATCAGGGTTAAATATATTTGCATTGTTCGTCAGTATTGAGGGAGAGAGATGAAACCGTGGCAGCCTGGATATACGCTCATATATATCCTCGTTTCGACACGCTTTCATGTTCTTGCCATCGAACTAACGTACACTAATCAAACAGCATCTGAGTGAAAAAATGATCTCATTTCAGTCACGACAAACTCACTGTTCAAATTTCTATGTTGAGCTTAGGAGTCTGTTATTTGAGAACAAAGTTCAGTAATCACGTTTCCAAACATGGGTCTTTGTAAAATCATTTCAAAATTGATCGAAGAAGATGTACAGGGTGTTATTGCAATGGCCATATTCTGTAGACGCTTTTACTCGTTGCTTTCATATTACAGCCTGTTCCTGTTGAGAGAGTTTTATGTCGTTTTCTGTATGTAAATATTTGAGGCATTGTCATGGAAAGAGCCTGTTTTATATGTCATAGATAATTTATTTATATCATGTACAAAGAGAACATTTGTTGGAGAAGATTATGTCAAGTACAGGGGTAAATGTCTACGACTTGTGTACGTGTATATGTTATTTATAACTGTGTATATTGTCTATCTAGTGCATGCATTTGTTTATACATCGAGACAGAAATACTTTTGAAAATTACATGTATATGAATGTGTATAAAAAGCATCTGTTTACATAAAAGTTCATAAACACCAAAGCCAGGGCGTTTACAACAAACTCTACCTACTGTATTTGTATGTTTCTGAAGTGAAGTGTATATCTATGTTTGTTATATATAGAGAGCATATTTCATGTGTCGAGTGAAATGTCATGTTTGTCTCATCGAGTGACGGGGGAAAGGAGATATTTTCACGATATTTTCTCCTTTTCCCCCCGTCACGAGATGAGAGAAACATGATGTTTCGCTCGACACATAGAATATCCTATTTATAATACTTGTTCTGTGTACTAGTCTACCGTAAAATTACATTATTTCATTACAAATGTAAAACCTTGTAACGTAAATTCCCCCTACCTAACACACAGGGACGGTTCACCACCCCTTTTATTTGCGACTTAACAAGTAGTTTCGTGTTTGCAAAATCTTGAAAAATACAAACAAAAGTATCAAAAACTATTTAGGGTCGCGAAAATGCTTTATTATACATATAGATATGAATTTATACAAAATCAACTTTAACAGAAAAATATTCTTGAAAACTAGGAGACCGCTGTTGGGAGCGTAAAAATACACGCTGGTCAAGTAACGAAAAGGGCACTTTGCGAAACGAACAGTCACGATTAACGAGTTAAATGAGAAATTTACAGTTTATAAGGAAACATTCTCGAGAGAATAACAAACGGCAAGAAGTGATTTTAACTCCATAAACGACCGCCTATACTTATTTTGCCGTAACGTAAGAAGAACATCAACAGTTTGTGTACGGGCTGGTCAACTTACGATAAAGGGAGACAATTTAAGGGGGGGAACTCTTGTATGACAATAGTTCCGTCATAGTGTTATGTTCACTGCAGTGAAATATTAAGTGTCTTTCACACTGAAGTATATAATAATGTGTCATATCTGTTATATTGTAGAACTGATTGTTTCAGGGTTTACGTTCATACCATCTGGAATAAGTATATTGGCAGACGAACACAGTAGCGTCTGTTGTCGATGTGAGCGCTGAAGGGAATGCACCTTTTGGGGTCTTTGGGGTTGTTTATAAACTCGCATTCTGTACTTTAAGAACTACATTTGTCCAACATATTCTTCATGACAACTAGTGACGTTATGAGTGTAAACACCTCTCCCTGAAGATACCACTAAAACCATGTAGAGCAATGCGTATTTTGTCATTATTGTATCAACTCTTCATGCATAAATAAATGTGTTATGTATTATGTGAATGAACAACTGAAAATCAAGGATGAAGCCGGGTCTTCACAAAAAGGGTAAGCATGTCCTGCACAATCTACATTAAAAACATAAGTGCCCATTGTATGCCTCTTGTTTTGTATTGTAATGTATGCCTGTTCAAACAGTTTCTTCAACAAAGTAAGTATATCTACATACAAGTCTCGATTATACAGATAGGTAAACACGTCTAAATGACCAAACCAAGAAATAGTTAAAGGCAATATCATGGAAGGACAAATGGAATTGGCTTAACGCGTTGTATCCTTGTAAGGGACTCAAGACTTTATTGCATTTCATTTCTTACTGGAAGCTAAATGTTGGGCACTTATTGCCTATTTATCTGTCGAATAAACAGCTTCCTCTATCTAACCACCTTGAACCTGCTATAGATCTTGAAATTCGATTATTTGTTTTACTCAAAGCTCATTGATGTCACAAGAACAATGTGAACAGATTTTCCACTCTACTTGCATTGATAAAACAACATTGATCAAAAGGAGCTGCAAATTCCATCATAACTGCGACTCCAATTTGCAAATAGCATCAAAGCAAAACGGCAAAGGGAAAGCCAAACGATACGGAAGTTCATTGATGGGGAAATGTCCCATTCAGTCGGTGTCTTCTGTGAAGAAAGGTGAGCCTATGAATTTGACAATCGATAAACGTGAGAGGACCACATCCAAGTGTATTCTAAGTGCTTTGAGAGTTCTGGAATCACGTACTATGTATGACTTAGATTGGATCCTATGATCGGACAATGTACTCTTTTGGTGGATTTACTTAAAGTTCAGTGCCAACGAAAAACCTCAGTGCTTACCAGCTTGATACTTGGTGAAGCTTTTTGACCAGTAAGCGAGAGTTAACAGACAGGAACTTAATCACCTGCAGCACATGGTGGGAACCCTTGCTGAACGCAACGTCCCCGCTTCTGAAAGGAACCGTCTGATCTCATCCACTTTATCATGATCGCCTTTACTTATGTCTGCTGACACCTAGAATAAACGTATGAGAGAAGATCATTTTCATCTGAAGAGTTGAGATGACATGAAGCCGTATATTATCATGCCTTGATCACTACAGCCTGTGTTTCATGGCCTGTGATTAGCTGCATAGTCGCTTTGCTGCAATAATCGGCAGTGACACACTTAATCATTCCACTGAACAGGGCCCCGACAACAAAGTATGTTTAATTCTGCACTAAACCCATCAGCCCTCCAACACGTTAGTCTTTTATACACGTAATTTATCGAAAATGGTCAAAAAGATAATTCCCTTCCACAAAGCTAGAACAACAGAGACCAGTGAAACAGCCTAATCTATTTTATGTTTAGGTTTCTGCATAAAGATTGAGAATGACAAACACTATCCACAAGACTGTATGACAAGGGGGATGACTTCAACTTTGCAATAGGCACCTTCCCCTTTATGTCCAGGAATATTTCAGCAGCTTACAACTTTAGAGGTACAGTCGTTAATGATCTTTCTACTAAAATTTCAAAGAGCGTGATACGCCAGGCGCCACATGTGGGATAAAGACCAATACACCGTAAGCCACAACTAAACTAGGTATGTTTCATCAAACACCATAACATGGTTGAAATTTCTTCTTCTGAAATACATACCACAGTTTGGTTTGATTAGGCCTGCAGTGAAACAAATTAGTCACAAAATCTGAGTTAAATGGAAGAATGATCAGTTCTTCAGTTAACAAACTTAGGTCTCCACAGGCGAAGAGCGTATAGGAACAAACAAGCTGGAACCGATTTCTTATTCAACTGATAAATACAAGTCATTTAATATATTAATGTTTAATTCATTCATTCATTCGGGAAAATGCAAATGCATACTAGAAATATTCCTGAAGAATTAAAACATTATAAAAGTTACCCCACAACTTATAACCACTGTATTCATGTACTTAATGATGAACATACATGTAAACGTAAACGGTGAAGTCGAGATTTTTTAAAAAGGAACGTGAAATGCATCCGTTACAATGGTCGTCTTATATACTGGTATTTATTTTTACAACAAATTAAAAATGTGCTCATTACAAATGGATTACGAAAAGAAGAGGACTTGAGGACTTGTTCTCCGACCCGTGAAGATCCGGGGTAGAAAAGGTCTACAGCAACCCATGCTTGCTGTAAAAGGCGACTATGCTTGTCGTAAGAGGCGACTAACGGGATCGGGTGGTCAGGCTCGCTGACTTGGTTGGTGCATGTCATCGATCCCAATCGCGTAGATTGATGTTCATGATGTCAATCACTGGATTGTCTGGTCCAGACCGCCGTCATATAGCTGGAATATTGCTGAGTGCGGCGTAAAACAACAAACCAACCAACCCATCATATGTTCTCCTTGATAACACTATCATCTCATTACGTGTTGGAACATGTATGCTCGGACACTCTTTCAGAGACTGTTTAAACAGTGGCTCCATTGTCTTTGACCGCGCTCTTACTAACTTAATTTTTAGTAAAACACTACTTGGCAATGACGGAACTTCCTTTTCCTCTCTTATTTACCTTGATGATAGAACAATTCCTTGAATAACCTATGCTGCCAGCGCCATTCGAACCCTTGAAGTCCTCAACGAAGGCTATCGAATGTAGTCTTCTGCCACGGCGACATGGGATAAATGATATGAAATTGACAACTAAACATTTAATTACATCTGTGAACTGCGAAATGTGTGTTTTATGCAATTTTTATACAGTATGTTAATCTATGCATTGCAGTAATTGTATGTACTTGTGATTTGAAACAGCTAGAAAAGAAATTACAATTATCTTGATCAGGGCTATGTTTGCCATAATAGGCCCATTAACATGGGCAAGTAATGCTTAGGTGATTAATAAATGTGTTCCAGTTGATCCAGTATGAGTGATATACTTGCCCCGGATCATGCATTTCATAACCCGAGTCGGCAACGTGCGAAAGTCTAGGGGAACACATTTCACGTGCATCACGCAAGGGCGACTCTCACAGTTGAGCATCTTTCTATCTTTCTAACTACCTTTAACAAAACAATGTTCTTTAAGCATTTTAAGTGCTATAAATGTTGGACCATGGTGTCTAATCGTTGAAATGGTTAGTTAGAGTCGGACTCAAACAAACCATTGCAACGAATAGACACCAGGTCCTCGTGCTCTAAGCTATACATAAATGACAGATGTTTCAAAATATGCGAATCAATGTGTTTGGCCTAATCTTTTAAAATCAAATCATTCTATAATTACGTCCAGGTTTGCATGTTTTACGTCGGTTTTACCTGCTGGGATAATTTCAGTTTTAAGAAATCGTTTCTGAAGACAAAAGGATAACGGTGCAAACATCTTCATGTAAACGCCGCTATATGCAATAAACCAGAAGTTGTTATCCATAAAGTTGTACGTTTTTCTTATTTAAGACAAAAGGAATTGGTGAACAATGTAGGGCTACAAAGAATAGAAAACAGAAGTCTCAGTGGGTCACTGGTCTGTGTAGTTATTTTCCATGCTCAAAACTGACTTCTTGTCAAAATAAAAAAAATGAACTTGATTTGTTGGGGTAGGTACTTAGGAAAGGAGCATTTCAGTTTGGGGCGCCCTTATTCGACTTTCAAAGGAGAAACCATGGTGTTTTATCTGAAAATGCACGACCTAAATAGAAATATTTTAGCAAAGATCCAGTTGCACTGCATGCTAATCCTTACAAATCGACTGATGAAAAGGTAATCAGATTTTTGTCGATGTACTTTGTTTTTTTACAAAACAATTTAGTTAACGACTTAATGGGAACAAAAAGCGGGATTTTCTTACTTCAGGGCATAATGGCATCGCAAATCTTGTAAAGGCCGCTTTCCTGTCCAATTATATGTGTATCATTGGTTGAAGACTTTTGCCGTGTGAGAGTGGCATTAATGTCGGAGCCGGTCTGTTTCAAAACACTTCTTTAAAGCCATGAAGTTGAATAACATGAATAATCAGGCTTGTTTTATATTTGGCGAAGGAGAAAGTGAGAGACGCTTTCCCAATATGGAAACGAGTCCAATTAAATAGTTAGCGCTACTTAAATAATGCTTATAGCGTGTCTTTCATTTCCTTCCTTCTATGTAAAAGTAAATCAGCAAAATATCATTAACATCTCAAGAACCAACAGTTATTTCATTCAAGACAATGGTACTCTATAAAACAAAAACCTGCATCTTTGAGAACAAAATATATTTTTTTATCTAATGAAGAAATATTAACGAGGATATCATGTACATGTCTATCTTAACAATCAAGATGACTTAATATTAACATAGTATGAACAAAATACGTAATAGACCCCTCGGCAAGTGCTACAAATTCAAAGGTTTCTTGATCAAGTGTCATCTGTGCAAAAAGACAAATGATTTCTTTGTGCATAGGATTTGCGAGTCAAGGGATAATTCTTTTGAAGGCGGAAGCCGCATCAAAGATCACAAACAGCTTAAAAGCGAAATGGCTTTAACAAATCAAGATAATGATTGAATCATGACATAACAGATGGAAGAATAGGTTCCTGTACTCTGAATACGTTTCTGTTGCAGGGTTGGTGTTACAGCATCGCCGCCCTTCAATCACTGAAGTGATTTAGTTATAATTAGTTAGTTTATAATACCGATCGTCCTGTGGTAGGGGTAAATAATTCGTTGTCACTTCCCCTTTTCGCCTATACTTACCTCATACGATCCATGTACGTTTAACGTGGTCTTTTGCTTTAAACATTTCAGGAGAATATCCTCTATACCAAACACAGTTATATTAAACATGAGCCGTGAACTGGATATAAATGTTGAATTCCATCTTCAAATAACATCAAAGACTTCACACATTGTACTGATTATGTGAGCAATCGAGCAAGTGTTTCGGCGTGACACGGTAAACTTTAACACATTTAACTAAAGAATAAATGGATACATAAAATATAAACTTAACTATCAATGCAAAGTGCTCAGTGCTCAGTGCCCTGAACAAAAAGTTACAAGACCTTTAGAACATTTCTCTGTTTCATTCAGTTCTGGCTTGATCATCAATCCTTCTGCCCCACAATGTGAAAAGGCTAAATGCTGGGAACTTATTCTCTTTTTATCTGTCGAATAAACAGCTTCCTCTGTTTCAATCAACGACCTTGAACCTGCTATAAATCATGAAATCCGATTATTTGCTTTATTCAAAACTCATTGATGCACAGGAATACCATGGCGCGATTTTGCACTCTACTTTAAGTGATGAAACAACATTGATCAAAAGGAGCTTCCAGTTACTTAATTTGGATACAGCCAAGCCATCAAAGCAAAACGGCAGTGTGAAAACCAACCGATACGGGTGTTCATTCCTATTCGGTCGTGGCCCTTTGTGTATGCTGTCTTCTTTGAAGAAAGGTGAGTCTGTGAACTTGACAATCGATAAATGTGAGAGAACCGCATCTATGTTTACTCTCGTAGCTTTGAGATTGCTGGAATCGTGAACTGATACTAGTGATAATTATTTTGAGCAACCTCATACGACGTCGTCAGGGTACGATGATATTCAGTCAACCAAGACACTGAGTCTGGCTACCAGGTCCATAAAGTTGCCTTGTATAACAAGCATATGTTGCTGAGGACCACTAAACCGAAATTCCCAGTGGGGCTTGTCACGGCAAGAATCACATCACTGATACTTTCTCACCAATCAAAGTCTATTTCCATATTTTGCTGGCACAAACATGAAGCCTTGTTGTGTTTTTACAATTGTAAACATTGTAGCGCTGAATAACAATTGAGACGTTAGCTGATGAGGAGGTTTAAGACAACTATAATAGTAACAAAATCATGGTTAAGTATACAAATATCCAAACATGTGTACATAAAACATTAATTTTTAAATGTAAAGCAATAACTCACATAACTCACCTGCCATAACAAATGAAGGCGTGTGTCTTCGTCAAAACATGGTAACCTTCTACCCCATGTGATCAGATGCCAGGGTCTTGCTTTTGATATGAAGCTGCAAAATATTAGGCAGCAACCTGGGTTCGAAACCTAAACCACAGTAGTTTATGCTTGATTACTCGCTCCAAGCGTTTATATCCATTATACCAAAGACACTTACTCAGACTGAAGTTGATCTTTTAAGTATCATAATAAGCAATTACATTTTAATTTATGTGAAATGCTAAACCAAGTGTTCTGCACTTGGCCTATTAAACATGCTTAAGTAAACTTACAAGGTGCAGAACTAACACAAAATATAGTACTGCAAAATACAATTGCATGAATAACAATTGAGACCTTAGCTGATGATGATGTTCAGAAAACTATAATAGAAACAAAATATCCAAACATGTGTACATAAGACATTTTAAATGTAAAGCAACAACTCAAAAGAGTTACAAATTCAGCGTCAAATGGAAACATGATAGTTAGTGTCACTGACGTTAACATTAGTCTCCATTGACTTAAGGTGTACAAGAAGACAAACAAGCTGAAGCCGTTCAACGATTTCTGTTTCAACTATAAGTGTAACATGTGTTATCAGACATTATTTTACAGATTATTTAAATGTAAGATATGTTTAAAAAAATCTGGGTTTTTTTACCTAATCTATAAAATAGAATCATGTGTTGGGTTTGTTTCGCATTGGCTGATGTGAGTTGGTTTATATGCAGGGTTAATTTCATTTCTAAGAAATCGATCATAAACACAAAAAAGGATTGAGTGACAAAAGTAGGGAAAAAAACAGAAGGAGACTCAGTGTGTCACTGGTCGGTGTAGTATTGCTCCGTCCTCAAATTTGACTTCTTGTCAAAATAAAAATAACAGACATGATTTGTTAATCTAGGCACTTAGGGAAGGAGCATTTTAGTTTGGAGCGCCCTTACTCGACTTTCAAAGGCGAAACCATGTTGTTTTATCTCAAGATGCACGACCTTAATAGAACCGACCCGTGAAGATCCGGGGTAGAATAGGTCTTCAGCAACTCATCCTTGTCGTAAAAGGCGACTAGCGGGATCGGGTGGTCAGGCTCGCTGACTTGGTTGATGCTTGTCATCGATCCCAATTGCGTGGATCGATGATCATGATATCAATCACTGGATTGCCTGGTCCAGACTCGATTGTTTACAGACCGCCGTCATATAGCTGGAATATTGCTGAGTGCGGCGTAAAACAACAAACCAAACCAAACCTAAATAGAACCATTTTAGCAACGATTCAGTTGCACTGCATGTCAATCCTTACAAATCGATTGATGAGAAAAGTAATGATATGTATTTCGCTGAACTTGTTTTTCACAAAACAATTCGCTTAACGACTCCATGTGAACAAAAAGCAAGATTTGTTACTTCAGGGCATCGCAAATCTTCTAAAGGCGGTTTTCCTTTTCAATTATATGTGTATCATTGGTTGAAGACTTTTGGCTTGTGGGAGTGGCATTAATGTCGGAGCCGGACGGTTTCATAATACGACTTTAAATCCATGAAGCTAAATAACATGAATGATTGTTTGATATTTGGCGTTGGAAGCTTTTCGAATATGGTAAAGATTATAATTGAATAGCTAGCGTTACCTAATGCTTATAGCGTTTCTTTCATTTCATTTCTTCTATGTAAAGGAACATCTCAAGAACCAACAGTTATTTATTCAAGACAATGGTACTCTATAAAACAAACACCTGCATCCTGGAGGACAACAAAGACTTAATGAAGAAGTATTGAAGAGGATATTATATAAATGTCTATCTTTACAGTTAATATTAACATAGTATGAAAATAATATATAATTAACCCCCTCGGCAGGTGCTCAAATTCAAAGGTTTCTTGTCATTTGTGCATAAAGACAAATGCTTAGTTTGTACAGAAGATTTTGGGGGCCAAAGATATATTCTCTAAATGCGGAAGCCACATCAAAGATTATAAAGCTGATAAGCTGAAAGTCTTTAACAAATCAAATTAATGATTGAAACACTACATAACAGATGGAAGAAGATGTCTCTACACAATAGAGGCTTTTCTGATGTGGGGTTGGTGTTACAACATCGATATCCTTCGATGACTAAAGTGATTTGGTAATAATTAGATTATTGTATAATACCCATCGTAATTCGTTTTCACTACCCCTATCTGTCTATATTTGTCTTGTACTATCTTACATGCAAGCTTAACATGGTTTTCTGCATTAGACATTTCAGGAGAATATCCTCAAAATCAAACAATTATAACATGCAGATGTCACAGGGTCACAAGGGTCTTCCGCGTGACACGGAATACTTTAACACATTTAACTACATGGACGCATAAAGTATGAACTAAACAAGCAATGCAAAGTTCGAAGGTCTAAACTAATAGTTACACAAACCTGATTAATTTCTGGTTTGATTATCAATCTTACACTCGAACAAAGGAAAAAGGCTAAATGCTGTGAACTAATTGTCTTTTTGTCTGTGGAATAAACAGCTTCCTCTATTTCAATCAACGACCTTGAACCTACTATGAATCATGAAATCCGATTATTTGCTTCATTCAAAACTCATTGATGTCACAAGAATACTATGAACAGGTTTTGCACTCTACTTTCAGTGATGAAACAACATTGATCAAAAGGAGCTCCAAGTTACTTAATAACTGCGTCTCCAATCTGCAAATAGCTGAGCCATTAAAGCAAAACGGCAAAGGGAACACCAAACCGATACGCGAGTTCATTGACAGAGAAATGACCCATTCGGTTGTGATCCTTTGTACATCGCGTCTTCTGTAAAGAAAGGTGAGTCTGTGAATCTGGCGATCAATAATGTAAGGGAACCACGTCCAAGTTTACTCGAAGAGTATTGAAATTGTCGGAATCACGAACAGTGTATTAGTGAGACTGGACCCTTTTACCAGACAATGTATTGTCTGTTGGCTGATCTACGTAAAGATCAATGCTCACGAAGAACCGCAGTGCCTATCAGCTTGATCCTTGGTGAGACTAATTGACCAGTGAGATTAATTGGCATTTTCACAACTACCTGCAGATCATATTCCTGGGTTTGAACAATATTTTATCTCAGTTTATCGCCATTGATAAACGTAACTGGTTGCATGGTATTCAGGTAATGCCTAAACTCAGAACCTATAAACTGTTTAAGTCAGAATTATATACTGAACCCTACACTCAACTCCCACGCCATGAAATCCGTCCGTGCTTCCTAGAGATGTGGCTCCCTCGAGTTGGAGACTGAAACGGGCCGATGCAGTAACCAACCAGTCCCAGCAAACCAACGTTTTCTGTTCAGATGGTGTTGAAAATGAAGCCATTTCCTGCTTCAATGTTCTTTTTATCATGATATCCGCCGTCGTGAACTTCCGTGCTTTAAAATGGTCACCCGCCGAAAACTATTCTATCATTTATAATATTCATTCATATATTTTTTGTATTTATTTGTTTTTACTTGTTCCTTCTCATGGTGTATATTACGCTAAGGTATGTATATACATGTATACTCATATACCTTATATGTATATAGGGATAAATGTATATGTTTACTTATTAATGTAAGCAAGTTATATACATGTGCATGTGCGTATGTATACTGGCTTCTCATTTTTTACCAAGAATTATTCTTGATTTACTGTCTCTTTTACGTGTTTAATGCATCATGCTCCTCTGACTTTTATCGTCTTTATGTTCAAATGGTGAGAAATGAATAAACCACTTTGTTTGTTTGATTGATTATCAGATGGGGACTTAAGCTGTTCAGCACTGGGGGAAACCCTTGCTGAACGTCACGTGCTGAAAGGAACCGTCTGATCTCGTCCATTTTATTGTGATCGCATTTTACTTATGTCTGCCTGATAACTGTGTGGGAGTGGACCATTATTTGCCAATGATGTTAGGATGACATGGAGTCGTACATTTTGTCTTGATACTGTTATATGGCAGTGTATTTTATTATTTAACAATGATTGAAACTGTGTTTGGATAGGGATCAGTCGTCAGGAAGTTAATATATTTAGATGTTAGTGTGGTGTGTAAACTTCCGTTAGGCCGTTGACTCATTTAGGTGTTTTTGTAATGTTCTAGTGCCGCTAGAGTGGTGAGAGTACTGTGTGGAACTTTTAAGTAGCTAGTTATACTATAGAGATAGTGGAACAAGAGCGTGTTTACATATCCTTCACGCATCTCATCACGTCAAGACAAGCTTTCATGTGAGGATCACTCATCATCCCTGATTCCCTGCCTAGCCTATCTCGGAAGCTTGACCACTGTCGCCGCTGGGTGAATATGTACTATTATCACTGACTTTTGCTATCACCACTGTATTTGTGTATCTGATACTGACCACTGCCATCATATTATATATTGCCATTGACTATTGTACAACCACCCTATTGTGTACTGCCATTGTAATTGCTGTGCAGTAGTTTGTATTGATTTGCACACTTAGTAGATTTTTGTAATACAATAAAATTGTTAATTATGCCACGATTTTTTTGGTTTCACACGAACATCTTTTACGTACAGATTTCTGGGTTAACATATTGTTTGCATTTGGGCAAAGACAAGTAACAATACCTCCAGTCTATGCTAAGGTCGTTTCGCTGTGAGAGGCTGCGATTGTCCAGGATGGTGTCGTGAGAAACTGTGTGTTGTAGCTTTACTCTTAATATTAGCTCCAGTCATGAACTTGATGATACTACAGGTCCCATGAACAGATCCCAAAGTGATCATAGCACCACTAGTGTAACCCTATGATAATATATATGAGAGAGAGTGAGTTTGGTTTAACGTCATGTGAACATTATTTCTGGAAGGGCCAGTATTGATATAGGTCTTTCACTTTGTGTTCACAAATGTAGGAACAGTATCAGAGAGATTAGAACCCACAAGCTTCTGGCACACCTAATGGACGTAACTTTGCTGCAAAATAAATTCCGTTTCCTTAAGCGACAGGACCATCTATTTCTCATTTCTAATAGCTCTTTTTTATAATAAAAAAATTATATTGTTGTGTCTAGTGATGTAATTTTATGTTTCCGTGCTAGTTTTAAATCATAAACTGTGATAAGCCTAGTTATTTTTCTGTCCGTTGTTGACAGGTTTTTTTATAGTTTATATGTATGGCTGAAATATTGCCGATGTGACTTTAAATTTTAACTCACTCACTCATTTCAGCCAATATAATGTAGTTGATCATACCAAAATAGTATAACCAAAATAGGAAAGTTGTCAGCCATTTGAATAATTTTCCTAACTATTGTTTTCCATAAATATTAAATTTGATATTTTCATTATGTCCAATAGGGGCCATTTTCATACCTTGTGCTCCAGAGCATGGCATTCAATATTACATAAAACGTCAACGCCAGAGAATAATCAGTCTCGATTAACTGCCGAAACAGTTGCAATTACGGTGAGTGAGTGGGGTGTTAACGCCGCTTTGGACAGTATCCTAATTATATCACGGCGTGAAGTGATGCAGGTCTTAGACGTTTACCACTTTGGTGAAACTCACAAGCGGTGCTGACAAACCTAGAAACATAATTGGGGCGAACCGGGATTCGAACCCTCAATCACGGGTTTCTGGTGTGCCCAAGGTACGCATCTCTGCACAGAGATTTGCGGCGCCTTAGACAACAGGACCACCCGTGCCGCAAATGCATTTACACATTGTCTCACACTAAGTGAAACTGTTGTCCCGCTGTGATTTAAATCAGTTTCTAACGCCAGATTAAACAATATTTCAGACATATAAAGCCGGGTCAGTTTAATTTTGAAGGAAAGCACAAACGTGGGTCTATCTTGGTCTTTTCGAATTTGATGACACTCCCGGGCACAGAGCTAATGCCACAGATTCGAACCAATAGTCATTTGATCCTAGCAAAGGGTCATAAGTTGGTGGATTTCTAGAATGCCCTTACAAGCTGTTCTGAATAGACGTGTTCTATATTGAAAGTATTAAACGTTCAGGCAGCTTGATTATGTTGGACTTGGAGTGTATGAATTCATTCGTGACCAACTCGTGTTATTCCGGGACAAGCCGTCTTGCAGGTTACGGGGCGAGTGGTGACGAATGTGTATGAATTGTGCCTTCCATGATAATGTGACATTCTAAATTGGCCTTCACAACTCTTGCCCGACACTGTGTGACGCCAGACGTTATTTAGGGCAGCTGTCTGTATTTTCGGCCAGTTTCTCACAACTCACAGCTCATTGGTTCAATATGGCTAAATATCGCGAGACGATACGTGACCAACGCCATTTTCTAGGGAGAATACCCAGACAATCTCGGGCAAGTGTCGCACTAAGTCGTTCTATCTATATCTTCTTCATAACCATAAAAATAGCTGGCTTTTGAACTGGATAGCACTTGGATGCGTTTGATGGTTCATTTCATGCCGTTTGTGATTGGTTCTTTATAAAAACAAATTGCTTTTTTAGCCTGTCTCGATTTCAAACAGTATTTTAAGACCACAGCAGTACTAAAAGTGACGTTTATGCTGCTTAGTGCTGTCTGTGTTAAAGACAGCTCGGATCAAAGAAGAGGCTGGTTGGGTAGAAGTCGGTAACCAGATAGTTTTGGCGCATCACTCAGGTATGGCTCCGGGTTGTTTTATTCAATTTAATATGTTCATAAACTGAACCATGGCCATTGTAAAACACCAACAGCAAAAAATAGCGTCATTTCAACACCAAGTAATGTCGTTTTTCATTTTTCATTTTCATATTTCTGACACTCGTTTCCTAAAGTCAGCCTTGCTCAAACTAATTTTGCAATATTTTTTGTCATCTTAATATTAACATTGTAGTTATAAGTGTTTTAGTATTTCTGACGATGAATTGACTATAATACTCTAACAATAAAATTTCCTTGAAGTGTAAAATATCACGTCCCCTCGCCTTGAAGCAAGTTTTGTAATTGAAGGGAGGCAACTCTGTGAGTACAATTCTACTCGGCTTCCGTTTGTACAGTATCTGGCTTTTGAGCTGGTAAGCACTTAGGAATTTGATCTTTATCAAATGAATTTCAAATAGTATTTCAAAACAACAATTGCAATTAACTTGTTGTTCGTTCATTTTTCTAAAATACAGCTTGGTCCAAAACAAGGTACGCATAAGTTGGTTGGTTGGTTGTTTAACGCCGCACTCAGCAATAATCCAGCTATATGACGGCGGGCTGTAAACAATCGAGTCTGGACCAGACAATCCAGTGATCAATATCATGAGCATCGATCCAAGCAATTTGGATACGATGACATGCATCAACCATGTGAGCGAGCCTGACCACCCGATCCCGTTAGTCGCCTCTTACGACAAGCACAGTCGTCTTTTACAGCAAGCATTGGCTGCTGAAGACCTATTCTACCCCGGATCTTCACGGGTCGGTACGCATAAGTAAACAAGTACTTTTGACACACCACACGAACATTATTTCTTGTTTCTATAAACAAATGCCAGGTCCACATTTCGGATATTTGTTCAATAATCAATGTGACAGTCACGCATCCTATTTTATAACGTTAAAATAAATTATCCCCCTCCTCCTTTACTTGTGGAGCAGGAGGGATGTTAATCAAAAACGTTGTTTGTGTTTCTCAACATTTCTCTAACAACTTAACAACCATAATAAAACGGTTGATAATTTGTTTGTTTGTTGGTAGGTTAACGCCGTGCTCAGCAATATTCAAGCTACATGATAGAGCCCAGTAAATAATCGAATATGGACCAGATAACCCAGTGATTGATATTGTGAACATTGGGGTATATTGTCACGCTATCAACCAAATCAGCGAGCTGACCAACAGATCCATTAGGGTCGCCTTTTACGACCCGGTCCAGTGGATCAATGTGTACTCGATTTTATTTCTCAGCTCCCCGGGGAGTCTACACCCAAAGCTGCCTGTGAGGCGCTAGACGGTTAATGGTTACAATACCATCTTCTCCCACCAGGTACCCATTCAGGGTGAACAGGCATATTTCAAACAAAGTGACTTACCTACTGAGACACCATGTGCTGCATGTGATTCAGTATTGGTCAGAACTGAAGCAGTCAAGCCGCCGAAGACAACTACTGTCCGCGATCAACGTTGCTAAACTGCACCTGATTTGTGACCTGTGCGCTGCACACGACACCACCCAAAACCAGGTACCAGAGTATATCACGACTACCCGTAAACAGGTCGATTATGGGCTACACAATCTAGTGGTTGATAGCTTAAACAACACAATCACATATTAGTCGGACCTTGTAGCCACAGGACCCTAACTTTTGTCCGTTTCTGTCACACACATATTTCTTTAAATGGTGGTACAGAGATATTTCTAAAAAGGTGATGTACTTGAAATAAATAAAATGCCAGATACGTCCAAAAGTTTAATTCGGGATATAAACTGCGTCTGTGCGTTAACATGATTATTGTGGTACAAACGGAAGGGGCGCATCCATGCATCCTCCCCGATGCCACCTCGGCATCCCCCAATCCCACCATCTGGATCAGCGTATGTCCCTACAATTGCATGAATGTCGGCAAACGCAATCCTGCCTGTTGATATTGTTTCCGTGTATCTGTCACGTGGTGTGTCTAATTAATACCTATCTTCTCACATGATCTGTCACTGGGGGTAGCCTAGTGGTAAAGCGTTCCTCGTCACGCCGAAACCCCTGTTTCGATTCCCTACATGAGTACAGTGTATGAAGCCCATTTCTAGAGTCCCCCGTCGTGATATTGCTGGAATAACTGCTAAACGCGGCGTAAAACCATCCTCGCTCGTTCAGAAAAGTAATATTAATGTCATCATCGAACCAAAATAGTTTAATCCTTATCAAGTATACTCCTACCAGTATTATATTATAATTACGCAAATCAAACCGTTCTTGTGACAGCTGTTGATGAGATTAGTGAGTGGGCGCCAGACACCGCACGTCATATTCGCAGCATCAGCAAGAATGAAGGAGATTGTGTAACCACATGGTGACGTGATGACATGCCAAGCCGCGTGTCACGTGGCCCTGAGATGTACACGGCTCAGGCATAGGAAACATTACCACTGCATCGACGAAAAGTGAAACATGTTTTATTGACAGAAAAATGTCAGCAGTTTTTTTGTAAATGGTTAAAAACTGAAATCATTTTCTGCCGGAACATATCTATTCCATGTTTTATTGCGAATGTGAGAATACACGCATGGGTCGATGACGCACAGATATTGCACCCATCTTGTTGCTAGATTTTGTAAAATGACCATGATATTAATGTATTATGAAGTTTGAGCCGATTCTGAGGTTCGAACCCTCGGTGAGAAGGTCCGGATTTATTAAGAATTAGAGACGCCATCCAAAAGTAGGTGGGTTGTTGAAAGCTAGATATTCATTTCGTAGTTATAAGAGATAAATTCCATATAATTGTTGTCATGATAACAGACTATACTTCGATTCACAAGTAGTGAAAAATGAACGATAGTTTGGAAAGGGTCCAAATTTTGAGACTTTCATTCCAGGGGTAAGTTTAAGCAAAATTAATTCATTTTAAGTACAATTTTAGTTTACCAAGTAAACTACATGTAGTTGGCTTGTGACGAATTCCTCACAAGACATGTATATGCGATAAACGTGAAGTGAGCAAAGAACTCTTGAGATTTGGCTGGTTTAGCTGATAGAACTGGGTTGTTATTTGTCTAACTTTACTTTTGTGTCCCATCTCTGTCATCGGTCAGTCATTCGTCCGTATGGAAGAATCAATGACATTTTACGTTCGCTTCAAAAGCCCAATTCCTCATTGACTCAGTGACATTAAATATTGTTTGGGTGGTGTGTCCGATGGTGCTGTATTTTAAAAAGGAACTTGTTCTAGAAAACACTTGCAAACTATAACATCATAGAAAATTACCCTACCTTCATCAAATTTCAGCATAACTCAGCACACTTCACCCACCCCACCCCACCCCACCCAAACCGTTACCCAACACTGCCCATCCCCACCCACAAATATTAAAGGATATTAACCTTATTAGCGCTGTAATAAAACCTCCATTACTGTTTATATCGCGTTGAAGTCAGTCAGCATATTTCTGTATTGTGCCAATAACCTAAGCGGTATACTCACTTCACTTCGTACTGTAAATCAAAAACTATAATTTTATATCCATTTAAGAAACTTATGAAGGGCAATCAATACATGAACACTTTCCACCAAGGTATTGTATGTACTCCTGAAAGGACAGATTAACATACTATACAAAATATCAGTAGTATCATTGCACCCATTCTTGGAATATGTATTTGGGAATATGCGGTATAACTTGTGTTTCTTGGTTTCGTTATTCGCAGGAATACGGAATATACGATGGATAATCGATGTTGTATGATGTCAAGGATAGCGTGTTTTCTTGTTTAACGACGCACTCAGCAAGTTATCATCTGTATGACGCCAGCCTGTAAATAATCCAGTCTGGACCACACAATTCGGTGATTGATGTTATGAGCAACGAACCACGCCGTCAGGGTACGATGACACGCCAGTCACCTAGTCACCACCCGATCCATTAAGTGCGACAAGCACAGATAGATTTTGACCTGTTCTAACCCTGGTTCCCACAGGGGCCTGGGTAGCTGTTATCACCCTATAGGTGGATTTGTCATTCTCTCAAACAGACAACCACAGCACGTCAGAGTGTACCGACACACATAATGTCAACAGAGACATCCGTACGCTTGTGCAACAACCGCTCTGTTTCGAGTGAGTTGGGCCTTAACACCGCTTGGAACAGTATTCCAATTACATCACCGCGTGTCAGCTTAATGTGGAAGGAAAACCCGAAGTGATGCAGGTCTCCGACGTTTACCACTTCGGTGAAACCCACGAGCAGGGTTATGGTGCTGACAAACCTAGAAACATAATCAGGGCGAACCGGGATTCGAACCCGCAATCATAGGCCTCTCGTGCCAAAGGGACGCAACTCTACACAGCGAACGACCAACCATTACGACCAATCCCAGATATGTTAAGTCTTTAGTTGGTTAGTTGGTTACTTGGTTGGTTGGTATTCTACCCCGGATCTTCACGGGTCCAAGTCTTTTGAGAATAACCTTCACGTGAAATAATGTGAAAAGTAATTCAGACGGCACCAATAATCCGCGATTCCGACTTGCGAGTAGGTTATCCTGAATATTTGGATATGATGCCAGGCTGCTATGTTGGATTTCGGAAACAGTGTAAACAATGGGACAATTGTCATCGTCCAGCCAATCAGCATAACCCAAAGATTATGACGTTCAGTGATAATTTGATATTGAGGGGTTGGGGGGTTTGTATGGAGGCTAGAAATTCTTTTACAGCTACATCTGCTGTAAATATTTTAAATTAAAACGAGCCTAAATATTTCTTTTTCTTTTTAAAAAATAGAAGCATCTCGCAACAATGTTTTTATGTGGCAACATTCTGAAGCATAATTATTTTTTTTTAATTTTCTGAAATAATAATAAAATTATTATTGTTGTTGTTGTGACAGTGATATTTTCATTGCATGTACATAATACTTGATATTTAATTGCTGTGAACATAACACTTTTACGGAACCAGTGTCATACAAGAGTTACCTCCCCTCATATGGTCTCCCTTTATCGTTTGGTCTGCCGCTACACAAATGGTTTATTTCCTTTTTACGTTAGTTTCACATTGACAAGGAAAAATAATGACCGATGGACATTTATGGAGCTAATATGCCGTTTGTTATTGTCTTGAAAATATTTCGTTTTAAACTGTAAATTTCTCATTTAACTCGTCAATCGAGACTGATCGTTTCGCAAAGCGCCATTTTTGTTACTTGACCAGCGTGCATTATTTTGCTTCCAACAGCGGTCTCGTAATTTTCAAGAATATTATTTGTTTAAGTTGATTTTCTATATAATCATGTCTATATGTATGATACAGAATGTTCGTGACCCAAAATATTATTTGATACTTTTGTTTATACTGTCTAAGATTTTGCAAACACAAAACTACTTTTATACTTAAATATAAATACAAGGGGTGGTAAACCGTCCCTGTGTCTTAGGTAGAGAGAATTTGGGTTTCAAGGTTTTACATTTGTAATGAAATAATGTAATTTTCCGGTAGACAACTACACAAAAAGTATATAATTAATAGGATATGCTATGTGTCTCGTGAAATATCCTGTTTCTCTCATCTCGTGACGGGGGAAAAGAAGGTATGGCTACACTTAAGGAAGTGTCTGGTGAGTTCTTTCCCATAGATGCAGCTTGGCAACGAAGATAAACCCAACGACCGAGCGATCGCATACAAAAGCGGGAGAGATATGACAATCGTTTGTTTGTTTGATTGTTTGTTTGTTTGTCTGTTTGTGTCACACCGCACTCACAAATATTCCAGCTATATGACGGCGATCTGTAAACAATCGAGTCTGGACCAGACAATACAGTGATTGATATCATAAGCATCGATCCACGCAATTGGGATACGATGGCATGCTTCAACCAAGTCAGCGAGCCTGATCACCCGATCCCGTTAGTCGCCTCTTACGACAAGCATAGTCGCCTTTTACGGCAAGCATGGGTTGCTGAAGACCTATTCTTCCCTAGTTCTTCACGGGCCTAAGACAATTAGGAGAAAAGGTACAGGTCATCGACGTGAGGATTGTGAGAATATGCGGGAAATACCCACCTGTGCATTAAATGGAGTTGTCCGATATTATCGAGGTCGGATCCTTTTTAGGGAGTCATCATTTATAATTTATTAAAATGCGGGTAAATATTTTTAGAGTTTGTACATTTTATCATCATCCTTATAGAGGCCGTACATAATGTCAATATCTGCTCATGGTTTATTCTCCCTGCAGTGTTTCATTGTACGATATTGTAGGTCGTTTATTTCTTAAATTAACTTCACTTCAATAGGCATGTGTTTTTTTCTCTGAATATGTCGACGTCGGGTAGGCTAGATTCAATGTAAAACAGCATATGTCCTGTTGATTGAGTACAAGGATAGGGAGCCACCTGTCACCTTTGAACTTTGCATCGGAGAAAATATGCTAACTATGCGTGTGTAGGTAAGATGTGGGAAAGTGAAAGGAGGGATAGACGCCTCTTGTGTGTACCTGTCGCAGTGTGTTTATTGTGGGGTCACTGGATTGTGCGTCTTGATTTTTCCTTGGTCATCTCAATGAAGATCTGAAACAGATCAGTAAAATATGTACATTGTATTTGTGGGTGGCGTTGGGAAAGATGTAAGTACTTTAGATTGCAGCAGTAATTGCAACACCCTTTAACATCCTACAACCCCTACACTTGTAACCCATGTTCGCAGACACGACCCCAATCCCTGTGTCAAATACCACATTTGAAACCTCACTTCTAGATGCTCACATGACAGCTACCCGCCCTACAACCCATACTTCCAAGCACACCCAATACTTACAAGGCACTCCGACACACAGAGACGCGCACACACGCACGCACGCACGTACACGCACATGGTCCCCTCACATACCTGACACCTACATGTATTATTCTCTTGCTGAGAAACCGGGTAGGTGGAATAATCCCGCAACAATAGGAAAGCGGGGTACAGTCCATTCCACATAGTGAACGGTCCGGGGTTCAACCCCCGGCCGCGTCATATCAACGAACGTTATAAGACGGTACTTGTTGTCACCCTGTCTGGCGCACGGCATTAAGGGGCTCAAACAAGATCGGCTGGTCGGCTCGGAGTCAGTATACTGTGTCTGAGTGGGGTATTCATAAAACACACACACACACACACACACACACACACACACACACACACACACACACACACACACACACACACACACACACACACAAAAAACAACCTCTACCCAGTTGGTGGTCCTGGTCCATCTGTGGAGAAATGGGGATACATGCCCCTCTACCTAGTTGGTGGTCCTAGTCCATCTGTGGAGTAGTGGTGGTACATGCCCCTCTAACTAGTTGGTGGTCCTGGTCCATCTGTGGAGTAGTGGTGATAGATGACCCTCTACCTAGTTGGTGGATCTTGTCCATCTGTGGAGAAGTGGTGACAGATGCCCCTCTACCTAGTTGGTGGTCCTGGTCCATCTGCGGAGTAGTGGTGACAGATGACCCTCTACCTAGTTGGTGGTCCTGGTCCATCTGCGGAGTAGTGGTGATAGATGACCCTCTACCTAGTTGGTGGATCTGGTCCATCTGCAGAGTAGTGGTGCTACATGCCCCTCTACCTAGTTGGTGGTCCTGGTCCATCTGTGGAGTAGTGGTGGTACATGCCCCTCTACCTAGTTGGTGATCCTGGTCCATCTGTGGAGTAGTGGTGATAGATGACCCTCTACCTAGTTGGTGGATCTGGTCCATCTGCAGAGTAGTGGTGCTACATGCCCCTCTACCTAGTTGGTGGTCCTGGTCCATCTGTGGAGTAGTGGTGGTACATGCCCCTCTACCTAGTTGGTGGTCCTAGTCCATCTGTGGAGTAGTGGTGGTACATGCCCCTCTAACTAGTTGGTGGTCCTGGTCCATCTGTGGAGTAGTGGTGATAGATGACCCTCTACCTAGTTGGTGGATCTTGTCCATCTGTGGAGAAGTGGTGACAGATGCCCCTCTACCTAGTTGGTGGTCCTGGTCCATCTGTGGAGTAGTGGTGACAGATGACCCTCTACCCAGTTAGTGGATCTGGTCCATCTGTGGAGTAGTGGTGACAGATGACCCTCTACCTAGTTGGTGGTCCTGGTCCATCTGCGGAGTAGTGGTGATGGATGACCCTCTCCCCAGTTGGTGGATCTGGTCCATCTGTGGAGTAGTGGTGATACATGCCCCTCTACCCAGTTGGCGGTCCTGGTCCATCTGTGGAGTAGTGGTGATAGATGACCCTCTACCTAGTTGGTGGTCCTGGTCCATATGTGGAGTAGTGGTGGTACATGCCCCTCTACCTAGTTGGTGATCCTGGTCCATCTGTGGAGTAGTGGTGATAGATGACCCTCTACCTAGTTGGTGGATCTGGTCCATCTGCAGAGTAGTGGTGGTACATTCCCCTCTACCTAGTTGGTGGTCCTGGTCCATCTGTGGAGTAGTGGTGATAGATGACCCTCTACCTAGTTGGTGGATCTTGTCCATCTGTGGAGAAGTGGTGACAGATGCCCCTCTACCTAGTTGGTGGTCCTGGTCCATCTGTGGAGTAGTGGTGATAGATGACCCTCTCCCCAGTTGGTGGATCTGGTCCGTCTGTGGAGTAGTGGTGACAGATGACCCTCTGCCCAGTTGGTGGATCTGGTCCGTCTGTGGAGTAGTGGTGCTACATGCCCCTCTACCTAGTTGGTGGTCCTGGTCCATCTGTGTAGTAGTGGTGCTAGATGCCCCTCTACCTAGTTGGTGGTCCTGGTCCATCTGTGGAGTAGTGGTGATAGATGACCCTCTACCCAGTTGGTGGTCCTGGTCCATCTGTGGAGTAGTGGTGATAGATGACCCTCTACCCAGTTAGTGGATCTGGTCCATCTGTGGAGTAGTGGTGACAGATGACCCTCTACCTAGTTGGTGGTCCTGGTCCATCTGCGGAGTAGTGGTGATGGATGACCCTCTCCCCAGTTGGTGGTCCTGGTCCATCTGTGGAGTAGTGGTGATACATGCCCCTCTACCCAGTTGGCGGTCCTGGTCCATCTGTGGAGTAGTGGTGATAGATGACCCTCTACCTAGTTGGTGGTCCTGGTCCATATGTGGAGTAGTGGTGCTACATGCCCCTCTACCTAGTTGGTGGTCCTGGTCCATCTGTGGAGTAGTGGTGGTACATGCCCCTCTACCTAGTTGGTGATCCTGGTCCATCTGTGGAGTAGTGGTGATAGATGACCCTCTACCTAGTTGGTGGATCTGGTCCATCTGCAGAGTAGTGGTGGTACATTCCCCTCTACCTAGTTGGTGGTCCTGGTCCATCTGTGGAGTAGTGGTGATAGATGACCCTCTACCTAGTTGGTGGATCTTGTCCATCTGTGGAGAAGTGGTGACAGATGCCCCTCTACCCAGTTGGTGGTCCTGGTCCATCTGTGGAGTAGTGGTGATAGATGACCCTCTCCCCAGTTGGTGGATCTGGTCCGTCTGTGGAGTAGTGGTGACAGATGACCCTCTGCCCAGTTGGTGGATCTGGTCCGTCTGTGGAGTAGTGGTGCTACATGCCCCTCTACCTAGTTGGTGGTCCTGGTCCATCTGTGTAGTAGTGGTGGTACATGCCCCTCTACCTAGTTGGTGGTCCTGGTCCATCTGTGGAGTAGTGGTGATAGATGACCCTCTACCCAGTTGGTGGTCCTGGTCCATCTGTGGAGTAGTGGTGATAGATGCCCCTCTACCCAGTTGGCGGTCCTGGTCCATCTGTGGAGTAGTGGTGATAGATGACCCTCTACCCAGTTGGCGGTCCTGGTCCATCTGTGGAGTAGTGGTGCTACATGTCCCTATACCTAGCTGGTGGCCCTGGTCCATCTGAGGAGTAGTGGTGATAGATGCCCCTCTACCCAGTTGGCGGTCCTGGTCCACCTGTGGAGTAGTGGTGCTACATGCCCCTCTACCCAGTTGGCGGTCCTGGTCCATCTGTGGAGTAGTGGTAATAGATGCCCCTCTACCCAGTTGGCGGTCCTGGTCCATCTGTGGAGTAGTGGTGCAACATGTCCCTCTACCCAGTTGGCGGTCCTGGTCCATCTGTGGAGTAGTGGTGATAGATGACCCTCTACCTAGTTGGTGGCCCTGGTCCATCTGTGGAGTAGTGGTGATAGATGACCCTCTACCCAGTTGGCGGTTCTGGTCCATCTGTGGAGTAGTGGTGCTACATGTCCCTCTACCTAGTTGGTGGCCCTGGTCCATCTGAGGAGTAGTGGTGATAGATGCCCCTCTACCCAGTTGGCGGTCCTGGTCCATCTGTGGAGTAGTGGTGCTACATGCCCCTCTACCTAGTTGGTGGCCCTGGTCCATCTGTGGAGTAGTGGTGATAGATGCCCCTCTACCCAGTTGGCGGTCCTGGTCCATCTGTGGAGTAGCGGTGCTACATGTCCCACTACCTAGTTGGTGGCCCTGGTCCATCTGAGGAGTAGTGGTGATAGATGCCCCTCTACCCAGTTGGCGGTCCTGGTCCATCTGTGGAGTAGTGGTGATAGATGCCCCTCTACCCAGTTGGCGGTCCTGGTCCATCTGTGGAGTAGTGGTGCTACATGCCTCTCTACCTAGTTGGTGGTCCTGGTCCATCTGTGGAGTAGTGGTGATAGATGACCCCCTCCCCAGTTGTTGGTCCTGGTCCATCTGTGGAGTAGTGGTGCCACATGTTGCGGCCTCAATGACCCTCTACCAACTTCGTGGTGACATAGCGGCTGTTGCTCACAATGTCAGCATGTTGGACGCAGGGAAGAGTTGGGATGTCTTTGGTCCCAGAGGAGTACAGTGAGGTCTGTACACTGTGGTCGACCGGAACTTCGCCTACTACGTCGCAAGGGTGGGAAGCTAAAATGAAATAGAAACATTTATTTTATTTATATTCACGGTTTGACATGCTTAAATGTGATATGTTTTCAAATAATAAAATCTTGGTTTACAAGGACATTCTCATTACTCTGCATGCAAATTATGTTATCACACATGAAAATTTCCTCTCGATAGATGGCTGTTAGCAACGAGGGTGTCTACACTCATCTAAGCTGATCTGCAGGATGGTCGTTAGTCCTGCACCATGACCGTGGAATATATTTATTTTATGAAAAAATAATAATCTAGAAATGCATACAAAAGCAAGTCTAGCCAGCTCAAGCTAGCTCTATTCTGAAATCAGCATAGGGAATTTTTTTTATTTTTAGAGTCAAGAAGGATATTGTGTAATATAAGATTTCAGAGACTAAATGTTAGTCTAGATGGTCGTTTCGCTCGTCACGCCGAAGACCCTGGTTCGATTCCCGACATGGGTACAATGTGTGAAGCTCATTTCTGGTGTCCCCCGCCGTGATATTGCTGGAATATTGCTAAAAGCGGCGTAAAACCATACTCACTCACTCACTCTAGATGGTCGTGTTTATTTCTATACCCCGACACGATGCCGTCTTGACTGTTGATAGTTGCCCGACAGGTGTGTTTGCAACATCTCCAGTGAACAGTCTGACCTCTCCTAGACTTCATGCTGAATCTGTACCAATCACTCAAGTTACTTTGCAAACTACCACACATGTTACATGAATAGATACTTAAATACATCAATCATACTTTTAAAGAAAGTAGATGTATTCAAAACATTATATTTGATCTTTTTAATTATACTCAAGGTAAAAGTACTTGTACAATAAATCTGGCCCAATTTAATGGAGTAATTTATATATTTTAAATAATTTTGGCGAGATGAAAGATTTAGTAGAAATTAAATCGAGTCAATGTTGGAGAAGAGCTTCACATCTAAAGAGATAGTGTAACTCGCCTCTAACTGCAGTAGAATTACATAACTGACAATGTTGATTATCTTCAGTAAACCACGCCATCGGCCTGTCTCAATGGGTATGTTATGATTAGATGTTTGGAACTTTAGAATGTGGATGGACATATTTTGGGGGAGAAGATAACGTCAAAATATCCCATGTTCAACAAGTGCTGACCGCCTCGACCTTTAGGAATAAATTTCATGTTAATTTGAGCGTTTGCCATGGTGCAAAGAATGTCGACTAAAGATTGATTCATGATTATGGTCATCTACATGTAACAACTGACTGGGATTAGTTCTAATCATCACTTCATATGATTTAATTCTTATTTGTTTTGTTTAACGCCGCACTCAGCAATATTACTGACTATATGACATCTAATATCTATATCATCCCAACGCATCGACACCCTCCAAGAAATACCCACAATTCCACTTGGGACCGATCATTTGAATTTGATGGGATTTTAACGAAAAATATTATTGTATTGAAAATTCGTGAAAAAAATAATTATGCTTTGGACTGTTGAAAAATAAAAACAAATTGTCTGACAATAAGTACATTGCTGAAAGGTGTTTATTTCAGAAAAAAATGTTTAGACTTATAGTTTTAATTAAAAGAGTATCAAGTTTTGAAGCTTTAGCTGAAAAAATATCTAGTCTCCATACCCACCCCACCCCGTACAACCTCAGAATATCAACTGGTCGGTCCCTTACTTATATTCCACATTCACAACCCCACGACTCGGAACACCACGACCCGGAACCCCACTCTCACATACCACGTATGTTCACATATACCACGTGACCATGATAGCTGAGGCCAGAATAGGCGTGAAATATTTCAATAGCGGGGTGTGGGGTAGTTTACAAGCTGAATGGACTGATAGCAATATCAATACCGACAGACAAATCATGATGAGAAATGATACTAATCGTTATTGGACACAAGTCAGAACGACCCCATTCAACGTGATAGCATTGCCGACCTTGGTTAACCTGTAATGCTGTATCTATGCAAAACGAATTTGAAAACAAATAGTCCAGTTTGTCGATGTTTCAGTCTACCAATTTATGTGAAAAGCATGTGTGTTAATAAAACACAATAAGCTTAAAACATTCTTAATATGGTTATTTTTACAATGTTTAAAAATATATTTTTTAAGCTGAGAAATTTAGTTCGCCATGTAATAACTGACTATTTGATAATACGTATGTGACAATACAACTGGATAATTCTGCAAAATTCATAGTTATAATTATATCAGCTAAGAAAATAATTAAAAATGCATTGATCAATTTGTACTACCGCGATGTTTATATCCGAGATGTTTTTGTGGATACCACACGGAAGAAGCACTTCATTTCTTTCTTACGTGTCCCTTAATCAGTACATTGAGGCAAATTTTGTATTATTTCGTGAAAAGCTACGATTTGAATTCACATTTAACGACTGTAACAATTCTTGAAATTTTGAAATCAGTGCACAGTGTTTTTCTATCTTCTTCCCGATTTCGAGACTTTGAGTTATTTTTGTTTTTGTGTTGTGTTTTAATGTTGGCTTTGCCATATGATACTGCGATGTTGTGCTGGATGTAAATAATAACGTAGCTGCAGTAACGAAAGATAAAACACTTACAGAACAATACTTATCTTTAATGTCATTTATGTGTTGTACGCTATTTCTCATGTCACCTTAAATACATTGTAATTTGTATATGTATCATGTTTTGGAGAGGCATTCAGATAAGCAAAATTTGCTTGCTGCCAATGGTAATAAATATGTTTATATCATATTTTCCTATCAACAAAGGGTTGAGAATACTTACATGTCTAACATGGATAATATCTTTTATTGTTCAAGTGCTTCTGGCAGTTGCCTTGAAATTGATTATTCTACCAACATCTGTTGTTAAATTCACTGTCACGCCGATATTGGGTTACGCTGTTCTCTGACATTAAGTGGAATAAAATAAAGTATTGACATAGTTTCCTTTCCCTCGTACAAACACAGTGCGCCTGTAATGAATTACAACGTATTTTAGTTTTCTGTTAAAAAATGAGTTCCTTCTCGTGACGAAGCTGTACGTGGGATAGGTGTAAGTTGTTAAACATCGTGCACGGATATAATCTCACGAAGTCGACCTTTTGTTATTTGAATATATGTGAGTCGGAACGCTTGCTGCATTATTTTAGAAGACTTGTTAATTGATGTAACTTTTTCATGTCCTTTGGCCAATATAAAGCCAGAGACGCACTCCTTCAGCTATCCTAAACACAGTCCTGTGTGTTTTATATCTTTGATCCGCATTCATGAATACCAAACATATTCAACATGTGTTACGCAACTCAGACGATGCCTCTGTGTATTACTATACGGTCCTGATCCCTTTTATTGTTAATGTGTGTCACATTTCTAATAGTCATTTAAAATTCATCAATTCAGCTTTCAACTCCTACATGTATGCGTGTCAATTTATAAAAAAAAAAAATATATCTTTTGTTGGGTTGTATACTAAATGCGCAGTTAGACACATTTTGACCTTGACCTCTACCCTGTGTCACTTCATCATACTTGTATAACAATACACCCACCCAAAGGCATCTACCCGTGTCGGATAATATCCTGTTTCACGAAACAGACAAAACAAGTTCAGTCCCAAAACACGGCCCTGCAGTAGACCAGTCTTCTTCCTTTTTTTAAATACGCGCGGGACACGGGAGATTTAACACGTACATCATCGTGTGGTGTATCTTTCACCAGCCACACACGGTTTTCTCTGACTTGTAAGCCTACCGCTACAGGTAACAGCTGTAATTCCAGGTAAAAATACGCGCGTGTGTACCTGTAATTTATTGCTAGCTTTGAGAGAGACGACTCGATCGATGCGGCTGGATATCACCACAAAGGCCGGTCCAGCGTATTGTGTATAGGACAGCTTTAGGAGACGAGCGATTTAGAGATTTGGCATGGACTTTTCACCCTCTTTCGGATATTAGCAAGGTAACCTCAGGGGACAGTCAAGGAACATTCGACAACGGTTTGTCTTCACCAGCTGTTTAAAGGTGTATGAGGGACTTGATATGCAGATCAATACGTGGCGTGATGCAGTAGATGACAGAAAGCGGATAGTGTGGTAAGCAGTGAGAGGTGAACAGAGCATTGCTGGAGCCAAGGATAATAGGATATTGTTCATCAACCACCTTGCGGATTGTGACAGGTTTTGTGGTAAACGTTCTGGGAATTCTAAAGAGGAGACCATTGTGGGGGTATTTGTTTTAATCAGAAGACAAAATACCAACCAGTGAAACTGATTTGAGATTTATTTTTTTTCAAAAAATTATGTCAGATTCTTTCCCGGAGGATGACATCCCAATAAAGGACCCATACCAGTTTTATAATAACAGGTATTTAAGGAGGCATGATGGCAGTTCTCCTCAAGTCCATTCCTATACAGGAGAGAATGGGACGGGACAATATCGGGAGAAGAGGAAAATCAAGCTTTTCCCGGTCTTGGGGGACATGGGCTCCGATGGAACCTTTGTTGCCACCGATAACAAGATGGATGGGACATATTCAAACGGGGACCAAACCTACGAGCCCAGCGATTACCTTCCTGCTCAGTTAAACGTTCAAGACTTGTTACCAGGTAAACAAGATGGCGACAAGCAACCGCTACCGAATGGAGATGTTGTCATAGTAACCGCTCATGACTCATCAGTTCTTGGAGAGATGAAAGTAAACTTGGCGGCTCAAGATAACCCGTACAATCAGATCAACCAAAAGTTCCACTCAGCGCTTTGGTTTCCGTTATGCATATTCCTGTTTTTCCTGTTCTGCATGCCAGCTATGATGCATATGAGGAGGTCAGATGAAGCTTACGCCGACCATGACTTCAAACTGGCCAGAAAGCATGGCGCCATGTCAACCGCACTATATATTAGCGGAACAATCTTTGGGTTATGTTTCTACGCTTTTGTCATATTCGTTGCAATCTATTTCACAAAATACTACTAGACTTAGACTGTTCCTTAAGGGAAATGAAACAAGGTCGTCATGATGATTTCTTTGAAATTAATTTCGAGCTATAAGCTGCCATAACCACGGCAGAAGAAGAAAACTATTTTTTTAAGGCTTCGGGACGAAATGAATGCATTGTAAATATTAAACGTCAAGCCCAGAGGATAACTAGTCTCGATTATCCGACGAACTAATCCATTAGACGTAAAAGGCAAAGGCACACGGGACATGGTCATTTTTAGAATTAGAAAAGTTTCAAATGACGCTTTTAAACAACTAATGTTTGTAGTAATAGCATGGGCTCCTCCGTCCAAGTTAGGTCCTTCTACTGTATACATTGCTGGCAATGTAAACCTGGAAGGCTATTTGATCAGCCTTAGTGAGCCCTTGAGGAAATTAATGGTACCAGGATTTTGAATTATGTATTGGGTAATTTTGGACGGTTGTGGGTTCGTATATATTTTTTTATTTGAAGTTAGCATTTTGTTTTTGTTTACTCTAATAATTATCATGTGGTAGTGAAATTGTTCCTCATACTGGCCCTGAAGACACGATATCAGACGTGATAAGGATCTGGAAATGAGCTATCGACGTGGTATCAGAGACGCTTTTCTCATTGCTGGTTTGGGAAACACCATTTCAAAATGTTTTGAAGACAAATTATCGAAGTGGTGTTGGAGACACTCCTTCAATGTGGCAATGGGGACACAATCCTCATACAGATACTTAAGACACACTTGTGGTATTGACGACACACCTTAAACGTGGTATTAAAGACACACTTTCAGTGATGCATTGGAAAGACACTGTCAACGTGGTATTAGAGACACACTTTCAATATGGAATTTGAGACACTTTCAACGTGGTATTAGAGACACACTTTCAATATGGAATTTGAGACACTTTCAACGTGGTATGGGAGACACACTTTCAATATGGAATTTGAGACACTGTCAACGTGGTATTGGAGAGACACTTTCAATATGGAATTTGAGACACTTTCAACGTAGTATTGGAGACACACTTTCAATATGGAATTTGAGACACTGTCAACGTGGTATTGGAGACACACTTTCAATATGGAAATTGAGACACTTTCAACGTGGTATTAGAGACACACTTTCAATATGGAATTTGAGACACTTTCAACGTGGTATTGGAGACACACTTTCAATATGGAATTTGAGACACTGTCAACGTGGTATTGGAGAGACACTTTCAATATGGAATTTGAGACACTTTCAACGTAGTATTGGAGACACACTTTCAATATGGAATTTGAGACACTTTCAACGTGGTATTGGAGAGACACTTTCAATATGGAATTTGAGACACTTTCAACGTAGTATTGGAGACACACTTTCAATATGGAATTTGAGACACTTTCAACGTGGTATTGGAGACACTGTCAACGTGGTAAGGAAGACAAACAGCCAAAGTGGTATAAGTGACACAGTATCAAGGTGGCACATTATGTCATATTCTTTTGGGACACACATTCTGTAATTCTGGAGAAGAGACATACTTTAAGCAAGGTTATTGGAGAAACACTTGTCAACGTGCTTTTGGAAGCAAACAAGTGAATGTGTTCTTTCATAACAGTACAGCTGTGTCCTCTAAATGCGGTGTTTCGAGTTTGGAGCTTAAAACAACGGATATGCTGCACAACTCGCCACCGTGTAAGCATTTGGTAATACTATTGTAAAATAAGTCCACTATATTTTGTTATCTATCGTCCAGCTCGGATTATGAAAAGTGTTGATGCAAAATGAAGTCGACGTCCCTTCACCGTAACACGTTGTGTTGGAAGTCATTGTATACAGGACACAAAATCCTATGCCCTATATGTCGTGTATATGTTATTGATTTGTTTACTCGATATGTATGGCTAGGACTTATATAAACTTACATGTTTAATATTAGAAAGAGAGTTTATGGATGTCAACTTCTTTATTATGAGGAACACAACGTTTCGGACCATCAATAGTACTTTTGTTGTTCTTAAATTTACATATATATGCTCTCTGCCTTACAGCATTCATTCACCTTATGAAGGAGAAAGTATATACTCTGAAACGTTGTGTTTCCTCATAATAAAGAAGCTGACATCCGTCAACTTTCTTCCTTGTGTGTATCACTTCTAAATGCCTTTCAAAGACATGTAATTTTTTTTTTAATTTCCACGAACCTTACAATAGCCATAGTCTAGTTATTTAATTTAAGTATGTCTTATCTGCCGACCGATCGTGTATTCCCTACCGATCCTGTAGTTAGTAAGATGTATATAGAATATTCATTAGATGTAAGATTAGCTTCGCCTAGAATAGATTAATTATTGAATTACGATGCATGTATAAACAACCTTTTAAGATCAACGAAATACCAGCCACGTCAATGTATTAAGGTACGAACTTTTTAAAAATACAGGTCGGGTATTTTTGGAAGATGAACGTGTGGAATTCTAAGATAATAATAAATTATAAATCTTAGGAAGACAACTGTTGTGGATATTTGACTTAAGTCCTTTAAAATATCAATATTTGCACCATTTATGACTTTATGAATTATTTGCGTTACATTGAATAAACAAGTCGACCCCTAAAGGACCGTTTAGGATGTCTGAACATTGAAATTAGGCATTCTAAAGAAACATTAATACTCCCTCGACACTAACCATACTTCCACATGTTCCACTACCATTGTTTCCACATGTTTCACCTTCTATACAGGGGGAACCCGTGGGGTTTCCGGGTAACATAGGGCACTTTCAATCTATGCTGGTCTACTAGGGAGATCGGATGGTCAGGCTCGGTGACTTGATTGATTGCATGTCTATGATGTCAATCACTGGATTGTCTGGTCCAGACTTGATCATTACAGACCGCCGATATATAGCGGGAATAGTGCAGAGTGCGGCGTTAAACAAGCAAACAATTTATACAGTGTTCCGATGAGCTTTATTTACACGTAACAATGAAAACCCGTTGAGTATTCAGACTGAATACAGTGATAAGCTTCCATTATTAAGTATTTGTAGACTAGAGATAGATCGCTTAACCTTCCAACACATATCTTCCTGTTTAAGAATTAGATGCAATAAAACATGTGTTGTAGATATTGGTGCTAAGAACTAAACGAAACGCACATTTATAGCAGAAATATACAATCGGATATAGTAACAACTCGTCAAGTCGAACTCTTTTAACTCGATATAGCGTTTGAGGCAAAGTTACTTCATATTCTCGGTAGAATCCTTTAAGACAACATTTTCTTCTATAGCACTCCGCTTGTCTCGAAGTACGGATAACTGTATTTGAGTACGGTCCACAACGATATATCGAGTTCATGGGGTTCTAATTTACGAGGCACGGTTCGCCCTATATATTGCTGGCTTTGAAACCGTGTCGACGTTATCATCATAACTGTTTCATTGTGCCTGTGACGTATTCTTCTGTTAAACACGTAACATTGTAAATATTTTCACCTTCTGTTCGTACATGTCGGCAACAATGTGTTGACACAAATATCCAAAGGAAAGCACGATACGTATCCAATATATCTCGATCACTATCTTTAAGTCGAATAGTAAGGGGAACAGGTTCGATCCTTGGTATGACAATGGTTAGATAAGGATTCAAAAATGGATGCCAACGTTAAACAATTATTGATATACGTCAATTGGATGTAAAAAAATTAATTCATCTGTGAAATACATCTAGTTCGCCATTTCTGCTGCCTCACAGACCAAGCGTATATTAAACGCGAATGTATTACAGAAAATACCGTGACAGTGAACACAGTGCTCTGTCAGCCTAAACACAATTATCCGACTATTCGCACGCTGTTAAACTTGCACCAGTCACTAAGGCAATAATGATTAGTTTAAATCATAACGTCTAGATTATATAAAGACTAAGAACAAGTGGTCCTCATAAATGACAGGCGTCCGCTTATCTAGGGTTGTTATTATAAGGATAGATTTACTATACACCCATGGACGTATTATTCAGTAGCGCAAAGCTAGTACGCTGTCCGAAACACAGCCTTGTCATACAGCCCCTGAAACAAATATATCCAATACAACCAATAAAAGTCTATAATATTTGGCAAGTCTAGATAACTGCAGTATCTGAAAATTAAGAAAGTCTCTTGGCCCCTTTTTTATTATTGTTTATAACTATAACTTATCAACTGTTTTTGCTGTAAAATATGTTCCCTTCAGAGACTAGATGTCTATGGAAGAGCGCAGTGTTATGACTGGCGAAGCGTGTGTCACAGCATTATCTTCACGGATCTTAGTTTTCTAGGTCGCGCAAGTGAGACTATAACAATCTTGGTCACAGACTTCAAGGTTCGTACATAAATCATGATATGTGAGGATAACCAGGGTAGGATTATGGAAAGCGGCACGGACTTATATAAGTTATTCAGACCCGTGATAGCGGGTAGATTAACCCCACAGGCACGTTAAGGGATGTGTTACAAAATGGAACATAAACAATCGAACACGGTTAAGTGATATTGTATGGTACGGGTGACCAAGTCGTCTTAAGACACTGCCTTTTGTTTTTCGGAGTAGCCTCCCTTGGTAGACAGTGGGTTCGAATCCTATATTCGACACGTTTATGATGCTTGATTTGTTTGCACCATACACATGCTCTTGGGTTTTAGCAAAGTGGTAAAGGTCTAAAACTTGTATCACTTGTAACTATAATACTCAAAGCTTGTATATATTGAGGAAACGTGATTCTGTAATCTGTAATAGCGGCCAGCGTTATATGTGGAAAACTTCATAATTGTGTCGACTTTTTGTTTCCTGAACAGTCAGTAATACCTATTACTATTTATAAGTAGGGATGCAATAAAGATAAACTGATTCAGATTAATTTTATAGATTTAAATGATTGAAAAAAATCTAATTCAGATTCATTTATTTGCTCAAAAAAGGCCGCGAGCAATATATTAACAGAATAAGATAAATATACATAGCATCATTCAACGGAGTAATGTCATACATTGTTAAATACCCATGTACATTGAGAAAGGGAACAACAAGTCATTATTATCTTTCTAAATTGAAATGAATATGAGGGGATAAAATTAGTGATCAGAACTCATTTGATCTTATGTTTGGTATATTTAGAAAGGTTTCTCAGATGTTTGGTACTGTTGTTTTGCAGAATATGATTACTAGTTATGAATATAGGGAAATATATAATAATATTGAGGAATATTGGGGTGTTTTTTTAAGAAAGCAAAGAATTAACATGTAAATGAATAAAGAAATTCACCAGCTACACCAGGGGAATAATAATATGGTCCTTCTACACACATTGATGTGAATCAACATCCCTAAAATCAACCTGTCAACAATCTGCCCGTGAATACAATGTACTGTTAGGTTGAAAACAGGACTGATAATGATTTACATCATTTATATTATGTTGGGTTCGGTGTCATTTTAATTCTTCTTTCAATGCACGAGAGGTTAATATTCAAACTTCATCTGGTGTTATGCCATGTCGATGCCGTATTAACACGGTGTATATGATCTTTTCTACTCAACTTTTCATAGGTATTCTTAGATTTAGATTTCACACCGTTCCGAAACTCAGGAACGGTTAATGGAAATTAGTACTTTTTTATTCAGAAATGAGGCTGAAAGGTACAAAGGTAATGTCTTTTATCAATCGTATGACATTTCCAAACCATCAGTCGCATTCAGTCCCGAAACGGAATATACCTTATCAAAAATTGAGTGGTATATGGTATTTTATCTCTTTTAGATCACTGTCACTCAGGCATTTACATCCCGTAATAGCAGTTTCGAACGTCTCTGTGTACATGTAATGTATTAAGATTAATATCTGCCGACCTATTTACAAATGATATGCCACAACCATGATATGCTATGCTATGATATGATCCCGTCCAGAAAAGACTATATACTTGATTCCGATATATACTGTGATTTAATGAATATTCTCTTCACGTGTTCATTCCAGTGCCTAAGTAATCAAAACTGTCGGCCAAAGAAAGTATACACCCATGTTTGATGGTGGAAGAAAAATAAACCAAAATGTAATGAGGAAGAGAATATACGGATGTCAACTTCTTTATTATGAGGAACACAACGTTTCGGAGTATATGCTTACTCCTTCATCCACCTGATGCCTGATGAAGGAGTAAGCACATACGTTGTGTTCCTCATAATAAAGAAGTTGACATCCATATATTCTCTTCCTTATGTGTATGACTTCTTAAAATGCCTTTCAAAGACAAAATGTAATGGTTATTCGATGGTGATGTATTTGATATGGGTATCATCGTTGTGTGTTGGACCTTAAGGTTGTCGTGTTTCGGTGACTGTTTCCACTAAAGTGACGTTTTCATAACGTTTGTAAGTCTTGGGTCGAATCCAGTTTTCAGGTGTATACTTTCTTTTGCCTTGCAGTTTATTTCAAAGAACAAGTGTTAAACTATTTTAAATGCCATTGTAAACACCAATTGTAATTCCCTAAAACATGAACTGAATGTCTATAACAAAATATATTTTTATTACGTTTTTCCTCTTTGATCTTTTACCGTCCATTGTACAATGGTGTTCATTGCTCTACGCCACTGCAATATGTTGCCTTGCCTGGCGAGCAATCAATACATTTACTGTAGGTATCGAGTACGCGCGTTGTGGTTAAGGAATATGGATCTATGTTTATTATGTATGTGTGTATATCAATATATGTTAACGAGACCTACACACAAGTGTATGCAATGTGGCTGCCATTGCGGCTGTAAGCTTGGTGGTCTGGGACAGCAGAGGTCTGTTGGCCTTACATACGAATAAAGAATACAAAATATCCTTTCGTTTTTTGTTGTTTATGTTTAGTGTGGAACAATATTAGGTGAAGTGTGATGACACTGGGTTGAATGTCGTGTTCAAGATTATTGCACATAAATAGCGGCGTGCATCCACGCGTGTCTGTCTGTCTGTCTGTCTGTACTAGTCCGAGCTACAGTTCCAGCCAACTGAGATACCAGTTTAACATGGTTACTCAACTCGTTAAACTGGCTCCGAGACGACCAGAACTTGTCTTATTCCCTTAATGCCGACGCCAGGGTAATAACAAGTGCTACTTTTAAACGCCTCTTATCACGCGGCCGGGGATCGACCCCCCGACTTCCCGCTCTCCGGGCAGATGCTCTATCCACTTCAACACGGAGGCAGTCAAACAAACTAAGGCAGATTCATGGGGGGAATGCGTCTTTGCAGTGGTACCTAGGACACAATTAGTCCGGACGCGAGTGTAAAGTACGGTTCACCCTTTCGTCTTTTTGCAAGATGGCAGCAATGATGGGAAGCGCCAGAAGCGGAAATGCCGCAATAATGACAAAAATAAACTGTTAGTCATGATATCTGTTAATCTGGACGATATCACTATGATAGACAGCATCCGGATTTGATTGGAAACACAGACGAGCGGATTACCAAATATTCTCTGTAATCGATGTTCCGTGGAAATAGTTTTGTTTTTTTATCTGTCTGCATCATCGATGTGAATGATAGCATGAACATTGCATCACGACGTCGGGAACAGATCACATACAATGAGACAAGTAGAGTCCTAATTATCGGTCAGTGATAGCATGAACAATGCATCACGAGGTCGGGAACAGACCACATACAATGAGACAAGTATAGTCCTAACTATCATAATTTGTGTAGGAGTAGTGCATTAGGTAGTTTGCAAATATGGGAAATATCTCATAGGTTTTGCCAAAAAACATGATATAAATATTCTATGAAAATATGGGAAATATCTGACAGGTATTCCCAAATACCATGATATGAATATTCTGTGAAATTATGGGGAATATCTGACAGGTATTCCCAAATACCATGATATGAATATTCTGTGAAATTATGGGGAATATCTGACAGGTATTCTATGAAAATATGGCGATTCTGCTACAAAGCAGCTGACGTCGACAGAAAGGTAACACTGCGGGATACCAACAACCTGTTACCTTGTGTTCGTCACCGTCAATCAATATATTGAGGTTATGGGGTATAGGACTGTCTGTCTGATACAGAAGCGAAATCCATACGCAATGCTCTCTTACTGCAATACCATTTCATATGACGAGATACGTATTTGTATATCTACAGGTGTCAAATGTGAATTGGTATAATTATAGGTGTCAATTGTGAAGTAGTATATTTACAGGTGTCAAATGTGAATGAGTGTATCTACAGGTGTTAAATATGAAATACTGTATCTACACGTATTAAATATGAAATACTGTAACTCATGTTTCTGGCACGCCTAAGGGACACAACCTGTAGACGACGGTGCGACATGTACCACCTCTCCCTCACAAGTATCTGTGTAAGATATGCATTTAATTTGTACACATGCGTAATATTTGCAATAGAATGTATATTTGTCATGTGAACGCATTTGCTTTCTGTCTCCCAGATCCAAGAAAATAAATTAAGAAATTAATCTAACTAAAATCTAGAATGATTTGGCAAGTATAGATTGCCTCAGATCTGAAATTAAAGCATTGTTCTAGTCTCCATTTCAATCAATTCTTTTTGTTTACAGCTATATATTGTTAAATAAGATACCTCTATTTCTGGGTCTCAATGTTAGTCCAGCATTTGCAAACGTGTGCATAGATACCACTGGGGTAAACTTATTGCTATGGAAATAGTGAATTGTTTGATAGGCATACATTTTAGAAGTTGACGGAATACAAAGTTGTTATCCATGATTGTTTTTATTTGTGCACACAGTGCCACGTGACTGGGGAGTACAATCGGTGGACAGCGGTCACCATGATGATCCATGCCCAGTGGATTATTATTATCATCTTTATTCCTCCACAGGAGAGTTACATGCAATTCAGTACGGTTATACAGATATTAACAAGAGAAATAACAAGATTAGGTTAAGGGTCAGGATATAGTGTCAAACGCAGTTGGTGTATGTTCTGGATCACAGTTCTTGCAAACAGCTCATTGTCTTCTTCACTCGCTTGTACAGGAGGTGTGCATGACAGCAGACTACACACTAGGTCAACGTCACACATGGAGTGTAAGGTAACACTCAATTCAACTGGACAACAGTTGACAATTTCACACCACATACGATCCCTGATGAATTCTGATGCTCTGCAGTGGCATATCATATGGACCAGAAGATCATTATAACCTTTGTCACAACGTTCGCAGTGACCATGTACTTTGCCTGGCCGCCAGAGCGCGCACCTGTCCACAACAAATTTGCAGGAGTCTTTTAGTAAGGGCCTTTCCATGCTTTGTGAGGTTTGATTTTGTTGTGTATTTTTGAAAAATGGTGTAGGTCCGGGTCTGTTTGTAGACGCTGTTGCCACTCCGAGTCATGATGTTCTTCGATTTGCTTCTTGACCTTTTTCTTCCAGAGTGATGGTTTGCAAAACTGCCCTGTGTCCATGAATGCTGTTAGATGCTCAAACATGTTGTACTTCTGTAGAATCTGAACAATGTTTGGTACAAAGCCACGAGACCTTTTGGAACATCCATTTCTTAGCAGGAATAAGCGTGTGGTGAACAATGTTCTGCTGAGGTAGTGTGTTGGGTTATTACACAGTTGTCCCAGAAACAGTAACTTTTTAGCATCGATGTAAGATTCAATTGGATAGAATCCTATCAAAGCGTTACAGATATCTGTTCGCCTTGTTATAGGTAGGCCTTGAACAAGTTTTACAGAGAATCTCTGAGCACGTTCTAGAGCAATTAATTCCGTTTTATTTAAATCTGACCAGAGCTCGCATCCAAACATAGATTTGGGCAAGGACACCATTTTTAACAATTTCGAACTTGTCAGCGGATTGAGGCCTTTACAGTCACAACCTAGTCGCTGAAGGGCCATGGTGCTTGCTTTCAATTTGGAACAGGCATTTATGGTTCTGTCCCAAGAATTCATATTGTGATCCAGTTCTATTCCAACATGTTTGGCACAAGGTACCTCGGGTATATCTTTGCCGTATAGTGAAAGATGACAAGGGCTCATTGATTTAGAACTTGAGAATGTCATTACACTACTTTTGGCTGCTGCACACAGTGCCACGTGACTGGGGAGTACAATCGGTGGACGGCGGTCACCATGATGATCCATGCCCAGTGGATGACACAAGCAAGGCTTGGCAGGACAAAGAGGGACGAAGTTCTTCACATAGAAAAAAACATTTTCTTTTTGTTGTGCGGAAGGTTTGAACTGATCGTGGTCAAAGATTTCCCAAACAACACGATTCCACCGTTCACGGGATCTTTCCTTCATTGATATTCTTTGTACCCTAGGCTGGCTCTTGAAAGAGGAAGACCCGTTTTCAAAAACGTAGTATGTTCTACACGACTGGTGTTGAAAGACTCGGAAGCGATAGCCCGTTCGCAAATATCATATTACACCATAACATTAATCAGATATGAACAGAAACTAAATATGCTTTTGCTTCCATGTGTATTTTTACTTCATGTGCTACAATATCCGCATCAGTAGAAGTCTGCACGTGGATGGGGCTAGGATGTGACGTTTCCAAATTTATCCAAAAGTGATGTCCGATGTAATTCCATATTTTGATGTTCCCGGTTTTTTCAGGTGAACAATTGGCTTGCCTTTGAATGACGATTGTAATGGCGGGGTTGATGACGGGGGTGGGTGGACATGATACGCTCACCTTTTCGAGTACACCCTGGTATCATCACTATCATCACTATTTGATAATGTCAGGTCTCTTCCTTATTTGAGACCGCCTCCGTGGTCTAGTGGTAGAGCGTCCGCCCGGAGAGCGGAAGGTCCGGGGTTCGATCCCCGACCGCGTCATACCAAAAGACGTTAAAAGATGGTACTTGTTGTTACCCTGTCTGGCGCTCGGCATTAAGGGGCTAAAACAAGGACTGGTCGGCTCGGAGTCAGTATACTGTGTCTGAGTGGGGTATTCATGTTAAACTGCGGCATGGTATCTCAGTGGGCTAGCACTATAAATCGGCATCAGTCCGGACTAGTACAAGCAGCCACACAAACACACACACGTACATGCACGTCGCTATATAAGTGAAATAATCTTGGACGCGACGTTAAACCCCATTTCACCTCACCTTATTTGAAGGTGATTCATAAACACATGATCAAGATCTAGTCGGAATCGTACAATCGACACAGCACAGATTTCTTATCAATATGGAAAGGTTTTGTCGCTTTTATTTAGCTTTCGGCATACATAACTTCCCTTTTCACTCAAAGGGTTAAGATGATACGATACTGATCCCATGATGTCTCCAACTAAGCCGACAATATGTACGTCCCAAGGCAGAATTAGCTATAAACTGAAGAACCAGGGGCTGAGGTCGGCTAACATATCCAAGTGGACAGCTAATGTGCTCTGATAACTGTTGACACTGCAGGTGTAAAGTACAATCGTAAATATGAAATAACCGTTAGAATGTGGCGTGTTTGCATATCCACGTTAATGCGGAGCGATACGCATCACTTATATGTAGATGCGGCCTGGAGATATTCTATATAAAGATGTACGTTGTAATAAATTGTTATCAACCTACTATATTCGAATCCACGCATGTGTAATAGTGCCTAAAGTATGAATCGTTGTCTTCAACATGGCTTAAACTGAAATGTACAGCTTATTTGTCGTTTTTATAGGTTTTTTAGATATCGCTATACATTTGTTTCTTTTAATTTGTGCCTGCGAGATATAGGTTGACACACAGTGAAACACGTATTACGTGAGGTTAGCAAGTATATGTTGCACCGCGAACACAGCAATGTTTGTAACATTAGGTTTTGTGCAAAAAGGGAAAAGAAAAATACTTACGTTTTTGTGGGACATTTATTTGTTCAGAGCTCAAATTAATGTGTGAAGAACTTTGTGACAGTCGGTTTTGTGTTTATTTAGAGCTCGACACAATGTGTGAAAATGTTCGTTCGATTTAGGAATGACAATAATATTGATTATGATGGATGTAAATTATGCAGACACAAGTTAAACATGTGCACTGTTGTTCCCCTAAAAATGCATTCCCTCCGTACGTAAAATTTAAAATGTGACTGGAAAAATTCTCAGCTCTCTTTTATGAAAAAAACACCTCCAACCCCCAACATCGATGCCCCCTCTCGGCCACCATAGGTATGGCAGTCAATGCATTTGGAATGGGCGATCGATAGCAGCCTGGGTAAAAGAATAGAGTTACGTCCCTTTGTGCGTCTGCTCGGCCTGCTTACCCGTGACAATGCCTTCCCGCCAAGGTGAACATGTATTTACGGACATACACGGAATTTAGAGATGATTTATGAATGGATACATTTTACAACTTGGTGTTATGATATATGATAAAAAGGTAATCTTATGGCACATTTAATACCATACCCCATATCAACCCTCGACCCCATATTCGCTCTCTTGTCTTCAGCCATCGGGCTGATATGTGGGTCTCGGGTTGATATGGGGTAGGATATGAAAAGTGCCATATAATAATCTCTAAATATTAACGCAACACAACGTGTGGTTACATGAGTAACACATATTTTTCCTCTGCATGACAATTAGTTTTACAGCCTGTGAAAAGATAGATGTTCATTATAATTGGGCAAAAACACACAATCCAGCTGTGTTGGGAATCGAACCCGGATCTTATGCGTTGATAACGAATGTGTTTGCCACTCCCTCGGCGTAAAACCACTCACTAACTCACTAACTCACTCACTCACTCATTCACTCACTCATTCACTCAGGCGACTAACGGGATCGGGTGGTCAGGCTTGCTGGCTTGGTTCATGATGCATGTCATCGATCCCAATTGCGTGGCTCGATGTTCATGATGTCAATCACTGGACTGTCTGGTCCAGACTCGATTAATTACAGACCGCCGTAATATAGCTGGAATAGTTTGCTGAGTGCGGCGTTAAAAACAAACGAACGAACGAACACTCACCCACTCACTCACTCCGAGTGAATAGTTATGTTTTCTAGATTAAAGAGTTTACAGAAGAAAGAACATATGGTGAATACACTCCTAGCATCAATCTTCAGGTTAACGAAGTAGCGGTGTCTCGACTAGAAAGGTGTCCGTAGTATCCTGGTCAGGGGGCCTGTTTCGGTTACACAATAACAAGTATGCCGTCCAACAGCGTTAACCCCAGGTACACAATTTACTGCCTCTGATCATTTCATTGCTATGTCAAACGAGGGTCAGCTGACACTTTATTAGTGAGTCCCCGACGCTCCTGACAGGGAGTCTTAAAGTGTAGAGACTTAGTGGGAAACAGATCCGATGTTATACAAAATCACAGCGTTTAGCTTGAGAACGGTGTTGATCATTACTGACACTGGATCTAGTGTAACCACAAAGGCAGGCATTCATGGGATGGTTCATTGAGCTTTAAGTGTACCCGTCTGACAAGATTGTAACCATTGATTTCAAACCCTGGCTTTAACCCTGGTATCTGAATTTGATACCTTGTCACAAACAGACAGGATTTGGAATATATGCAGTCACGTTAGTCCAGAACTCGTTAATCCGGAACACCCTATATTCCGGACATTTGGTTCTATAGGGACCTCTATTTGTATGAAATGACACAACGCCGAAACAGTGATTCGTTAATCCCTAACACCCTCGATTCCGGACACTTGCTTCTCTAGGGACCCTACATGTATGAAATAACACAACGCCGAAACAGTGATTCGTTAATCCGGAACACCCCGTATTACGGACACATTTCTCTAGGGACCCTACTTGTATGAAATAACACAACGCCGAAACAGTGATTCGTTCATCCGGAACACCCCGTATTCCAGACATTTGGTTCTAGGGACCTCTAATCCGGAATGATGAGAATCTTTTCGGGTCATGTGACCTGCATAATTTACGAAATTAGCAAGGACTGGGTATTCTCCTATGATGCGAAGAAACTGAGGAAGCAGCTGAAGAAATAAGCAAAGCAACTATTGTCATGGAATAGTTACAAAATATGTCTTTCCATAATCAATTTCGGATTCTGTGTTTCAATGTTAGCCACGTTATAAACAGAAACAAATGTGCTTGTCGGAAAATAAATACAGTGCGATTTATAAAAAAAACTAATATCGATAAAGTTGTTAATTATTTTCCAGGTGTGTGTATATAAAAGGACATTATCCATCATTCGTTAATCCGGAAAATGTGTTCATCCGGGTTTTGTCCTGATTAAAGACGTCTTATAGTATATATCACGTGCAATTTCTAATTTCACACCCAGCAATGACATAAATGATTTTTTTTTCAAAACCAGAAGTGTCGCAGTATGACATGAAGCATGCACATACTGTAACTTGTCACACAACGGATCTATGTGGATTCGAACTCGGAAAACTTTATACACACACCAACACAATGACGTCTGGTCTCGGTAACCGCCTCGACATATATTATGTCGTCCAAAATCGCTTGACTTAATGACGCAGAACCGTCACTTCCTGGTTGACAATGGTCATGTCAGCAGTGAATGCATTATTAACCGTTCATGGACCTGTTAACGAGCCAGGAGAAATCCATCTCTCGACAAGCCATATTTAGTTCAAAAGGAACTTCAAGATATTGTAAAGTTTTTGTGGGTTTATTTAATGGGCATTCCTGTGTGTAAGAGCTCAACACTGGGAATATACGACCCGTGAAAATCCCGAATAAGAATTGGTCTTCAGCAACTCATGCTTGTCATAAGAGGCGACTAACGGGACGGGGTGGCCATGCTCGCTGACTTGATGCATATCATCGTGTCCCGAATGCCAAGATCGATGCTCATGATTGTCTGGTCCGGACTCGATTAATTACATAGCCCCGTCATAGCAGGAATATTACTGAGTTCAGCGTTAAAGAACAAACAAACATTGGGAATATAATTATAAGAGGAAGAGGGATGTACTTGTGTTTTAATTGCACTGAGGGTTAAACAAGATGCTTGAATAATAAACTGTCGAGCAAAAAAAAGTATACACTTGAAATATGGATTTGACCCAAACATTACAAACATTATAAGGCTGAAAACAGTCGCCGAAACACTGCAAAGTTCAAAGTCGTTACTCCTACTTCATTCAGAGCGTCATTATCCCCAACTCACTCACTCAAAGCATCGTTATCCCCCAAGTCACTCACTCAAAGCATCGTTACCCCCAACTCATGCACTCAAAGCGTCGTTACCCCTAACTCATGCACTCAAAGCGTCGTTACCCCTAACTCACTCAATGCATCGTTACCCCCCAAGTCACTCACTCAAAGAATGGTTACCCCCAACTCATGCACTCAAAGCGTCGTTACCCCTAACTAACTCAATGCATCGTTACCCCCAAGTCACTCTCTCAAAGAGTCGTTACTCCGAATTCACTCAAAGCGTCGTTACCCACAACTCACTCGAAGCGTCGGTACTCCTAACTCACTCAAAGCATCGTTACCCCCCAAGTCACTCACTCAAAGCGTCGTTACTCCGAACTCACTCAAAGCGACGTGACCCCCAACTCACTTATTAGTCATTAATGTATGATAAGGTATTGCCATTTAAAGTCCCATTGGGATAATAAAGATGTATCTTATCATGGATGACACAAAGCAATTCAACAATTCCTACAATCATATAACTTTTGACAACACTTAAAAACCGCCTCCGTAGTTTAGTGGATACAGCGTCAGTCTGGTGAGTGGAATGTAGCTGGTACGATACCGGGGACCCCCACTTTTTCATAAAAAGTACTTGTGTGAACCTATCGAGTTTCGGGTTTACTTCGTGATTTGGGGAAAGTAGGTACCTGTGTGATATACACGAGTACATCCGTGGTCAAACCTACACCCACAAGCAGGAACACCACTGATCTTATATACGATATCTGACCACGCCATACCCGTAGGCAGTGGTTGGAATCCCAGGGGCCATGTACTAAGTGTTGCTGGTTTGGCGTCAATTTCAGAGATTAGCGACTGTGTCAATTTCAGAGATTAGCGAGACATTCGGGACATCCGTGTAACCACTCAGCTGATAACGAGGCTGATACGGACTTGGTGTTGCAATCCGGGTCAGCACCAGTTGAAAACCAGCATTGCAAAATATTGATATCAACAAACACCAAATGCACTGTAGGTACGATGCAAGATATGACATGACCGAGTCAAGGGTGCGTTTGTTTGTTTGTTCTTGTTCTGTCGCCGCACCACTCAACAATATTCCAGCTATATGACGGGGGTCCGTAAATAAACGAGTCTTGATCAACTAAACTATAATGTTGATATTGTTAGCAACGTCCTGCGTCGTCGAGCAATACAGATTTTGGGGGAAGATAAATAAATGCTTGAAAGAATTAGCGATAAAATGAATGATTGAAAGAGTGGGTGACTGAATGAATAAAAGAATTGAACCAAATAAATAGATGAAAGAATGGTTGAATTTTTAATGAAAGAATTCCTGAATAAATGATTGAATGAATAAATAAATGATTAAAAGCAGATAAATGCATACCAACAATGAATGAGGAATTTACGAAAATAGTGTTAAACTAATCAACGGAAGAGAGAGAAGCATTCGTATAATTCCCATAAGGCGGCCTAGAAGATATGGACGAGAAACTGTCGACAAAGCATCGTTACGTGTTCATTCTGAAAAAAAGGCAACAAAGTACCATATGACTGAGCAACTATCAACACTTATCATAATCTAAATAACCAGGTCGGGACATATCATATTACAGTATATTTGGGTTCAGCCTCGTTTCCCACCGCAGTCAGCATAACAAAATTAACCTATCACGATGGCATTTAAATAATCGAAGTTTTAAAAAACAGTAATTGCTCATTGTATTAGCTGCACGAGCAACGATCCACGCCATGGGGCATCTGTACGATCCACGCCGCGGGGGATGTTGACACGATTCGACATACCTGTTATGCAAGTACAACCAATGACCATCCTCGGTAAACCAGTGTATAATATACCACGCATCAATTATGATACTAATGGATGCAAAGGTACTGCTCCGCAAGAAACAGTTCAACATGAGGAATGTCAGTGATCTGTCAAACTAACACTTATAATTTATATATTTCTGACTATCTCGGTTAATATTCTGCTAAATTTAAAAAAACAAATCGGTGTGTGTGTGTGGGGGGGGGGGGGGGGGGGGGTTAGGGTGTATACGTAAAGTATTTTTGCTCAAGAAGCAATAACTTTACTCAAAGCCTGCTATAAATGTCATCCATACGTGGCATACAGCTGTATATAGTGTTGTCATTTTAGTACGTGTGTGTTGTGCTCGACCTGGTATTAACACATGGGTGTGGCCTTTAAGAATTATTTATGACCTAACAGAGTGTTTATATTATGGTCATTGTGAATAATGGGATTTTCCCACGAATGACTACGACATACATTTTATGACTTTGTGTTTAAAGAATTTGGAATATATGTTTAGTAACTGTTATTTAAATACAATTTACAAAATGTCACACTGCCTCCAGCAGTGACTTAAACAGGTGACCGAAGTTACAGAACCTAACAAAACCGGAATAGTCACATGACACTCAAACACAGAGTAAGAACGGACTGTTGGACTACAAAAGTATTCAACGCCTGTACATAATTAATGTTGATTCAGAGTAAGGACGAGGTGTTGTACCACAAAAGCATTCAACAGTTAATTTAAATAATTCATGTTGACTGAGAGTAAGAACTGGGTGTTGGGCTACAGAAGTATTCAACACCTGTACATAATTAATGTTGATTCAAAGTAAGGACGAGGTGTTGTACCACAAAAGCATTCAACAGTTAATTTAAATAATTCATGTTGACTGAGAGTATAAGGACGAGGTGTTGGACTACAAATATTAAACACTTGTAATGTTGATGAAGAGGCTTAATTAGCCCATGTAGTAGGTCATATAAAACTTTAAGTAAATAGATGTTGCTATATCAATTATTTTAACAAAGATAGTCTTTACAAATTGAATTGATGAAATTACTTCTTTCTAATGTCACGAGATTCCCATTAAACATTAATGTGGTTTTTCTAAAGGGAATTTCAAATTTGTTGTCAATTTAGGATTTATCCAACCACAAATATCTTTAATAATAATATAGGGAAATCCAATACTTTCACAAGACGCCTAAAAATTGTGGGAATGTCAACAGTGGTTAGAGAGAAAAGGTGATTAATGGCAGTTGAATAACAATATATAATGTCACGTCACATTCATATCAGACCGCATATTTGTGTGACGGTGAGGCATCGGATTCATTTTGTAAGAGAGCGAAGTGCTTGTGGGTCTGGCTTTCTCAAGGTGAAGGTTGCTCAGATCACGTGACAACGCCATCTTGTTGGTTAGGTTATTTCCGGCCAAATAATACATCCGAAAAATCCACTATCATCGGGGTTGTTAATAGAAATCCATCCATTTTGGCTGGAGATTTTGGTCCACTGATATCTACCAACCAAAATGTGGAAGCTTCGTGAAATAACCGACAAGGTGTAAGTATATATCGTATTAATTTTGCTGAAGGTGTTGATGGTTGTCAACCGGTATCCTAAATTTGTATCATGGCGTTGATGACCTCATATGGGGGTCCACGTAGCATATGTGAGACCGACATGTCACTCTTGTCAGCTAAACATACATTTGCAATAAAATGGTCTCTTTTTTGTCGCGTGGTTAATATAAATCGCAGCCAAATAATCGTATTTCTGATTGAATGTCAAATCAATTATTTGACAGTTTTCATAGAGGGGAGGGGCAGTTTAGGTAAAACAGAGCATCTGTCAAACTGACCAGTAGCAATGGTCACATTTTAGTCAAGGTTTTGTTTCTGTGAGCCGATCATTAAACCTTTAAACTTATAAGTAATGATTGAGATCAAGATCAAACGGCGTGTACACCTAGACAATTTGTAAACACTCTGCATCATCTCGTTACAGAACCGTTGGGTTGACGAGCAGTTTCCAATAAATTGTTTACTTTAATGTCCTAACACGTAGATCTTATGGTATACGTGTGTCATGATATAGAAAACAGTGACATGAAAAAGAGGATTGGGCACAGTTGTTGACCCACATGGATACAGATCTTTGGAGTTTCAAACCAGGAATGCAAAGATGCTGTGTTTTATTGTTGTGTTGGCAAATTGTTTTGAAAATGAAACGATGTAAATATGAATTTATCACGTTAGGGGCCTAATGTAACTATCCTAATAATCCAAATGTAACTATCCACATTTGAATGGACTATATCCTTTCTATGATAAATGTAAATACTGTCGCTGACACATATATATAGAAATAACCCTTATCTCATGACTCATGCTTTGACCGACAACCAGATGTATATTTTTGTTTTTCTTAAGTCTTTGAAATCTGCTCTTTCCATTGATATTCAACATGACTATTCCTGCTGAAAAGAGTAGACTAATTTTGTAAAGTAACAAAGTTATGCTGTTCATTAATTTTCTGAGAACATTTTTGTGATCGTAAACAAGAATAAGATAATTTAGATATGCTAAAACATGTTTCCATGATAAGCGACTATGAGCTTTGTTATCAAAATTGAGACTCTTCATGAAATGCATGTATTACCTAACCATTAATATGACTGTAAAGACTTCCTGGAATTGATACTGCTTGTGATTGTATGCAATACTTCCCATCAATACAGGGAATAACATCAGCATGGGGAGCTAACTACTATGATCATAGGTATAAGAAAAGTTCGAAATTTTAGTAACCACTTACTGGAAACAGTCTATATCAAACACTTTTGAGTCTACTAGCCCAAACGTGTCTCTAAGATCATTTTCAGTAGATTTTAGTGTTATAATATGGACTTCAATTAGCTCATCTTTGCAGACCGAAGAAACTTTATCTAGACACAGGATTCAGACAAATGGCTAACGTCACAGTCTGCTTTATCTTATGGACGCCTTAACCAAATATGAATTTTGGATGCTTAGTTTTTATCTATACACAAGAATGGACCTCATTATGAACCCATGATGTGGACTAATTCAATCTTGTAGCAAATAGTTCAAATCTGGTAATCTGAACAAATTTGCCTGATGTTAAGGTGTGGTGCGCTAGGGGATTCCTCTGTGTTATCACTAATATCGGTTAGTACTAGTTGATTTTAAAGGTTAAATTATGTGCCTGCAAAATATTATGATGCACTTATAATCAGCTAACAGCGCTCTAGGGTGTGTTATTTTTGTGAGGGGGCCAAGCGGATCCTGAAAGCAATATTTTAGTAATCAAACCTCTGTTTTTGAGAGCCAACAGATATCTTAAACAGATATTGTCGCCAGTTATGTTTACTTTTAGGTAGCCAAGTGGTGAGCAGTCAATAAATTTAGGTCGCCAATCATAGATATAAGTTGCATTTGGCCAGCAAAATTGTATCTACTTGTTTTGGTTGTTTTGTTGTTTAACACCGCACTCAGCAATATTCCAGCTATATGACGGCGGTCTGTAAATAATCGAGTGTGGACCAGACAATCCAGTGATTGACATCATGAGCATCAATCCACGCAATTGGGATACGATGGCATGTATCAACCAAGTCAGCGAGCCTGACCACCCGATCCCATTAGTCGCCTTTTACGGCAAGCATAGTCGCCTTTTACGGCAAGCATGGGTTGCTGAAGACCTATTCTTCCCCGGCTCTTCACGGGTCTGGTCTCTACTTAGAGGGCTGGTTAATGTGGACCATGTTCCAAATTGAGCATTTGTTAAGTGTTGTCCTTGAGTTTGTTTCAGTTGAATATGAATCAAGGTATTCTGTTAGACTTAGTTTTTAGCATCAGGGTCATGACAAGGAATCCATGACATGTATGTTTAATTTCAAATACTGGTTATTGTGAAAAATTAAACTCTTGAAGTACATTTTGAGTCATTGTTACTATGTCTGTACTATGGGCCTGACTGCCTTCGCTCCTGAATTAAATGCAAAATACAAACAGGGATTTCTCTAGACCTGATTAGAGTCCGATTTTCAGTCAAAAGTCTGCAGCAAATGTCACAAAAATTACCAAATTGGAATGAAACATTTCCCATTTCAAGCTGTTATAGTCAGACTCCAGTATCTTGAACCTAGCGGGGCCGTATTGTAACTTCGCAATGAACACCCAAGACAGCACAAGTAACCATAGTAATAGATGATGGCATGCACAAGAAAGTAAGAACACAGCAGATGTATTCAATGACAAATTAAAGAGTTGGTTGAAAAATGTGTTCAAATTGCACTGTACGTTTACAGCGATGTTAGGAGAGGTCTTTTTTCTGGTCCTCAAAATTCGGCTTATCTGCGGACATATACGGTACTACAGATGATGTGGAGAATTGCTCAGTGCTGTGTGAAATGCACATTTGCAGTTCTCAATTGTGGCAGTATGGCAAATACCAACTTCGAGATAAAGGTACAAAATTCTGCAGTAAAGTCGCAGATACGACTAAGTCCAAGGTTTGTGGTAGTGCTATTTATTTTTATCTCAAATTCAAGATATTAGGTCAGATTTATGTAATTTGTTACATTGAGGCTGTGGGGACTAGGGAATAGGTTCCAGATATCGGTACATTCAAGATAACAGGGTCAGACTGTATTAATAACTGATGTTATGGCTTTGTAAGGTGATTTGTATTTCACTGATAACAGGATAATCGAGCAAGAGCTTAAATGCCTAGTGTAACATTATTGCATTGAATGCATTTTTGACATTCAATGTTAAAATACCTCTGAATGTAGGAAAATGAGAACCTTAAAATTATTCCCAATTCTCAACAAAGCAATTTTTCCCAGTTTGCCTGCCAAGGGCACTTAGATTGAAATCCTGGATAAATCCCTGCCTAATAATATTTCACCAACAGGGATACAACATCCAGAAACATGTTCTTTCCCATTGTGAAAACATATATAAGGACAGTAGGACACCCACTGAAAAGCCTGAAATTCTACTAGCCCTTAGGTAACCTTTACATCAGACTGACTGACCCAGGCTAGGGGCTGGTCATAAGTTGCATCCCTGCACCAACTTTATGTCAACCAGTGATCAGCTGAACCTCTCCTGGTGTTGTCAGTAATATGTAATTCTTCATATCCTCAGTTGTGAGGTTTTGTTGAGTGATGTAGGTTCTCTAGTCTCCACTGACTGCAGCCTCAGGCTTATTGTCATGCTGATGTCAATGTTGCCCTGTGGGCTGTTACATGTGTTTGCATCAGATGTTTGCTGTGTGCAGCCAGGACCATAGATTTAATACTGATATTACTCACTGTCCTTAGTGACCCACTTTGTTTGAACACTTACCACTCTGGTCATGGCTACCTGTGTTTGGAGAATCTGAAAATGTGAGCCTGATCACCTCAATCCATTAAGAAGATCTGGGTTAGAATAGGTCTTCAGCAACCCATGTTTGCCATTAAAGGCTACTATGCTTGTCGAATGAGGTGACTTATGGGTTGGGCGGTCAGGTGCATCTCATTGTATCCCAATTGCATGATCAATGCTCATGATGTCAGTCACTGGATTGTCTAGTCCAGACACCATTATTTACAAACCAATGTCATATAGCTGGAATATTGCCTAATCCGGCATAAAATAACAAAGTTGAAAATAATTCTGCTGAAGATGCTGTTTCATGCAACTTCAAATTTGTATCTGTTCGTGTGCTCTGAGTTTGTAGCATGTCACATACGTTCACAACAGCGAAATACATGTCTTATTAATACCAAACAAAACTTTTTCATATATTATTCTCTGCAGTTGAGTTCAGGTATGTGTGATTCCTGAATTTGATCAGTAATTATAGGTCTGTAAATTGGTAAATTACGCAGAGTTGACATTCTTAATGCATAGTTGTACCCAAATAAGCCTAAATTGATCAGGTCATGGTGATTTCTGCAAACAATTAACATGCAGCTGCCTGGAGTTCTGTTGACATGTGGTTAACATATTAAAAGGTTAAAAGTAATAATTGTATGCAGAATATTTTCACTGTACCATTTTTTGAAAAATAAAGTCTTAATTTGAAAGTCCATGAGTTAAGTAGCTAATACTGATGTCGATCCCTGCTTTTCCCTTATACTATACCATCTAATTAAATAATATGCAGCTAGTTAGAAAGTCCAGCCCCCATGGGGATTGTGGATTAATACTGGTCCCTGTCAACATATCGGTATGCTTAAGAGGCTTGATGACTTGGATGATTGCATGTCATCGTACCCGAGTTGTGTCATAAGTGAATAAATCAGATGATTAGTTTTGGTAAGCCAGGACAATCAGGACAATTTGCAGAAGAGTATATGTGATGATGACATATATAATTGATGATTTTTTTGTCGGAGACCTGAAACACTTCATTTTTAACCAAAACAGCTTTTAAGACTTTTTTCAATTCTGTTTTTCTGTTAAAATGTAGTGAACAGTGTCCATACTGATAGCAATAGAAGAGGTACAGTGCAAAGTTTTATTTTGATATGTGTATTTTCTGAGAAAATATGAAGTTTTACATGTTTTGGACTTAGAATGTTTTTTACTTCAATATTTGTGAGACCTATAACTTATAACTACTTCATGAATTCTACTTCATGGGGGTACAGTTTCTAAACTACGGTAATAGGAGAGGTGCAGTGCAAAGTTTAATTTGGATAAGTGGATTTTCTGAGAATTGTCTTCTTTCTTTTTCATGTCAAGTGTGCCATATCTGGCAAAGCTTGCCGATGATTATGGCTTCATTTCCTGTGTGCTATTTGTTATTCTTGTTGTACATTTGGCTTCATCCAAGTAACTTTATGCTACTTGTTATCTATTAATTGTTGTTGTCTATGTTAATCTGCTGTTTATCACAACATCTCATCCATATGTACCTCACATCCCTTGTTTGTTGTCACACTAGCTTCATTACGGTGTAAGAACCTACGTCGAAACATTGCAATAAAGCGGAAGTTGTTATCCATAAAGTTCAGTTGTATGTTTTTTTGCTTGTCTAGATCTGCTTCAAGGCCAATATTATCAGCAGTAGAAACTAACATTTTTAGTCCACTAGTCCTAATAATGATAACAAATAGCAAAACACTTGTAAATGGCATATTTCTACTTGTCCTTATGATACCTTAACTATTGGGCAGTTTGGCAAGGACTACAGGACTTGTGCCAGTTTCTAACCCTGATATTAAGCCCCAAATCTGCAGCAAGTGCCTCTACAAAATTCCCAAATTGGAATGAAACATTTCCCAAGTCATGTTATGTGTTTTGTAGAGGTGACTTGTATTATACTGATACAGGATCAATATAGAGGAAGCGGCTTTTGTGATTAGTTCAACACTGTTGCATTGAAGTTGAATGCAATGTAAAAATTCTATGTGAAAAAAAATCTCAATTTTCAACAAAATTGCAAGTTTTCCCAATTTGCCGGGCAAGGGCACTTACTTCGAAATCCAAGATAAGTGCCTGCTGGTTTTTTAATGCCTTCATGACACGCTCTCGTAGTAGTAACACAGCACCAGCAGAAGCTCAAGGTGTAATTTGAATTGACAACCGCATCAATTCCAAGTTCGGGTTTGGTAAATGGTTTTAATTATTTATTTCAATTTGTATCTGTAATCAGACTTGATGAATTGTGACCCAAATGAGAAGAATTAGCTTCAATGTTGCCTTTGTTTTCAGCACCAATGTGGTGATGAACTACAGTGAAGTGGAGGCCAAGGTGCGGGAAGCGACCAACGATGATGCATGGGGTCCACACGGCTCCTTGATGAACGAGGTCGCCCAGTACACATTCACGTACGAGCACTTCCCTGAGGTGATGGGCATGCTATGGAAGAGGATGTTGCATGACAACAAGAAGAATTGGCGCCGTGTCTACAAGGTTGGTGACTAACTTTTAGAAAATTAAGAACATATGGATTGATCAGCCTTAGAAATTTGGTTAATTTTGAGGCTAGTCCAGAAGACTAGTGGAAACCTTACTTCATGTGTCCTTGTAGCTAGCTGGAATGAAACAGATATAGGAACTATGTTTCCATTTTCTATCAGTTTTGCTCAGTTGCAATTTGTAGCAAAATTGAAGCATTGAGAACTGGTTCAGAATTAGAGCCCTCAATGAGGACTGCCATCATTGAAGTTAACTTGTCTTCAGCCGGTGTCCGAAATAAGTGCCTGCCCACCTTCCCCGGCTGGTGACTTTTCTGTCGGGCTTCATGAAATGTTCCTTCACCTGCCCAACTGTCTGGCAGAGAATTTTAAGCCAACTTACATCTTCAGTTTTGTCATAACTCCTCGTAGATTCTCAGGAATTATATTGCATTATTTTCAACTGAATCTAGATGTGATTTGTCTCATACTGTCATCGGCATTCCATTATTATATCAACTATTAACGATTGATGAGAGGAAGTGACTAGGCTTTCATTGGTCAATCTAGTCTTAATATCAGTGTATTTGGATTGATATTAAGACAGAAATACTTTTTTAGGGGCTCGAAAACACAGTACACTATTCAATATTGTCATAATGTGGGGACGTAACCTGAAGATGGGCATGCAACATTTATGGGTCACCTGCCCAGCTGTCTTTTTTTGTGTTATGAAATTATTTCAAACACTGGCCATCCACACAGTTTAGTAGTCTTGGGCTAGCGGACAAGTGTGATTTTCAAAGACTGTTGACTCAGTCCATGGTTTTACTGCTGTGTCCTATGTATACACATACAAAACATGAAGGGACACAAGTAAGTTACATTGCAAGTCTTGGGGGACACAATAAAGTTTGGCTGTTTGAATGAAAATTGTTGATAGCATGTTACACTTATCTGACGTTTCTATTCTGGTAAGAAATAAACTAGAAGTTCAGTGTGTCATTGGTTGATTTTCTCCAATCTAACATCGAATGTATGATGAGCTAAAGGCTTCTGAGCATGTCCATGATATGACAACTGCGAAAGTTTTGGAAATTCAAGTGTGTCACATGTCACCAGACTTAGAAGCCATGTTCTGGCCTTGAACCGCACCAACTGTAACTGAGAGTCCCTTGTCAGACCAATCTACAGGAGTTCAGGACCCCGGGGGGATTCCAGTTTTTACGATTGCTGCGATTGTTGCATCACAACAAATTGTTACAAAATCCCTGATTTATCGCTTATGTTATCATATAAAACGTATGTAACAAACTCTTGCCAATTAATGTATATAGCGAACTGATATTTGATCCCGACAAGCCCAAATACCACTAATTTGTGACGTATATGTAGAGCAGAATGAAAAATCTCACTCACTCAGTGTCAATTAGTGTCACTGATAATTGACTGATAATAGTCAATCAGCGGTGAGGATTCAACCTTCTTAAAACTTGCTTTATGTTAATCTTACCTGTAATTTGACTAGTCATGTATGTAAAATAGATACTATTTGACGTATATAACAAACAACAAATATGACAAACTGATTTCTCTGAACCCTTGTAGTTTGTTATATCCATGTTCTACTGTACATGCTGTATTTATGTTATGTGACATGTTTATAGCTACAATGTGTGTATTGGCCCACAGAATGCTTCGAGGTGGAATAATATATCACAATTACTGTATTTGACGTAATAAGCGCCCAGGGCGCTCTCAAAATTAGAAATAGGGGGCCCTTATTAGAATATAATTTTGGTAAAGAGTTGAAAGATCGTATATTATGTGGTTTACGCTGACACCCTGAAATAATACAAAAGAAAAGTCTGTGCGTATTATACTCAACAGATATATTTTTCCAGAATTTAATTGCCCGTAATTAAGGGTGCATATAACACACGAGTGCATATTATACATGAATAAATATGTCTTGTGTACATTGATCAATCGGGAGGGTGCTAATTGGGATTGTTCACTAGCCGATATATTAGCAAATATCGCCGTGGGCACTTATTAGAGCGGGGCGCTTATTGCGTCGAATACAGTATTCATAATTCTTTTGAGAATTCCCCAATATAAGGCCCAGGTTGAGGTAAACTCTTGTTTGACAGACATTTGTTTCTGCTTTAAGACAAAAGAATGAAAAGAGTTGTGACAATCTTGAAACACACCTTTTCGTACTCAATTACGTCGACAACCAATCTAGACCAATTTAACATGACTCACTGCCTCTGCTGTGTCACAAGCTGAGGGATTATAAGAAGTAGTGGTGTATGTCTGTGACTTTGGCTTCTGAAACATGTTCAAGGAGCTCTGAATGTTATGTTTAGGAGTGTAACAATATATCAAACTATCACAATTGTTTGCCCTACGATAGTCCTATGACCTACCATGGTGGTTTCACAGTTAGTATACATAACAATCAATAGTTTCAATAGTTGCAATTACCGTATTCGACTTAATAAGCGCCCAGGGCTCTCTCAAAAATAGAAATAGGTGGCTCTTATTAAAATATTATTTGTGTGAAAAAATCAGAAGTTGAAAGGTAAATTTCGTGGTTTATGCTGACAGCCTGAAATGTTTATATCCGACCGATGTATTTTTCCAGAATTTAATTGCCCATAATTAAGGGTGCATATATGCGCCTTGTGTACATTGATCAATCGGAAGGGGTGCTAATTGGGATTGTTCACAAGCCAACATATTAGCAAATATCGCCGTGGGCGCTTATTAGAGTGGGGCGCTTATTACGTCGAATACAGTAGCTATAAATAATATGTATATTATGCGAATTTCAAACCTGCCTGTGGGGTTAGTTAGCAAGGATCACACAACTTCAGATTTAGATCACTTTCCTTTGGTTTGGGTAGTAACAGGAAGGAAAATTGCCATCTTTGAGATTGTCAGCAATACTTTATTCATTTCTATTACATTGATTAATATTATTATCAAGCCTTAAAGTTGGTTTACTACTATTGCAGTACTATTGCCATAGTTGACAACTATCGCCATTCTATTGCATTAGTGCAGGGTACTATTGCAACACAATTGCAATAGTGACAATTGCCCCATTAGTCACCCCTAGTCTTGTTATACATGGCTAAAACAGGGGTTTACAGGGGTTTATTTGGTCCATTACTCATTCAAATTGGGAATGGACTCAAATAATATCCATTGCATGTCCTTTGGGATGCAAAACAGTATGGCTGTTAATTGTATTGTAGATAGCATCTTACTTGTAACTGAGAATTCTATTCTGATAATATACATGTGATACCTCCTGATCTGTCCGGGAAGCTGCGTGATTAGTGGCCCTTATCAAGGTCAATCGCCAAGGGTTGACCCCGGATGAGTCTTGTAATTAACTGCTAATTAAATCCATGTGGTGAACAATTTAACAATGTAAAGAAAACTCTGATACTAGTCCTAATAGTTGTGTGAAAGGAGTACTTATCCCTTCCTGATATGATCTGTTCTCATCTTCATGTTTTAAACATGTTTATTCCTGCATAATTTAATACAAATGTACATATGAACAGCCCAGTCATACATGGCTATATTGGTTGTCAGATTTATCAGAAACTGTGTTATTAACTTGAGATACATAGAAATACACTAAAAGTTCAGCATGTCAGGGGTTGATTTCTGTTCGGGAGATATGCTGATTTATATGGCTGTCCAATGAGATTACACTTGAGGGAGAAATCCTGTGCTTCATCAATAACAAGGATATTGATTGAGATGGGCACTTCTGAAAGTTATGTAACAAGCACCAGATAATGTACTAATGGCCTTTGGTCTCATCAGTACCATGAATGAGGATTGATTGATTGAAAGCTTTGGTGACGAATGGGTTTGGAGTATTTGTCATAATAGAATGTACCGTATAGTGCGCACCCATGTATAATGCGCACCCTCCTCTTGCGGGTTGAATATTTTTTAAAAAAAGAAATTTGAATATTATGCGCAGAAAAAATTTACACCGTACCCTTTCGTCAAAGTCCGGCAAACGAACGGGTGCTGAGAAACTTCGTCAGTACAAATTGAAATTTGAGATAAAAAATCACCAGACATGTTTATTTACCGTTTAAATAGTATTTATTGTTCTGCTAGGCATTGTTTTATATCTAGGGATTAAGATTACCTTGCGTATTTTCTCGTAAACTAAGCCGGAAACAGCAATCAGCTGTACACACGTTTTCTTGGAATCGACCGGTGATTCGGTCAAGACACACCCAATGATATAACTTTATAAGATTTTTAATGCAAGGATCGGCAACAATTGTATCTGAAACTATTTTATTTATCAGGAATAATATATTCCATTATTTTCTTAATTATATGCAGCCTTTACTAAACATATTTAAAATAATAATAACCCTAAGCGAAGCAGCTGATCGCTATTCCCGGGTATTATTTTTTACATGGAACATGTCTGACCAGTCACCGTCAAGGTTCACGTGTACGTGATCACGTGATATGATACCCTTGATAATGGAGGATAATTTAGCACAGGGGCATTAAATCTGGAGTTGACTCAGATTTGTGTTCAACATTTTCAGAGTTTGATTCTGTTGACGTACCTGGTGCGGAACGGCTCAGAACGTGTGGTTACCAGTTCCAGAGAACACATCTACGACCTGAGGGCGCTGGAAAACTACACCTTCTCGGATGAAAATGGCAAGGACCAGGGACTGAATGGTGGGTAGTAGACGCAGGCATACAACATCAGATTTATCTCGGATTGCAGACTGTGCTCTCGGCATGCAAATTGTCCAAAACATCATTGTATTTTATGAAGTTCTTATTTTTCTAAATTTCAAAAGGGATTTTGACCTTACATTCAGTGCCATAATGTAAAACTAAGCATTAATCCTCTTTATTGGTCCTGTAATCAGTGGTGGCAGAGGGGTAGCCAAGTGGTAAAAAGTGATCGCTTGTCAGGCGGAAGGCCAGGATTCTCCACTTGGGCACCATTTGGGCCCACTTCTAGTGTCCACACTGTGATATTGCTGGAATAGTGCAAAAAGCAGCATAAAACCATATCACTCACATTCACTCTCACTCACTCACTCACTCACTCACTCACTCACTCATGATCGGCAGGTTGGTTGGGTTATCAGTTTTGTAAGTTTGGGATTGTATTTAAGAGTTGTGTGGGTTTAGAATCAATGTCTGATGCCACCAACATGTTTTTTTGTTAGTACGCCACAAGTGCAAGGATCTGCTAGGCTTCATCCAGGACGACGACAAGATCAGGGAGGAGAGGAAGAAGGCCAAGAAGACGAAGGACAAGTTTGTGGGCGTGTCAGGAGATACTTCAGGTTATAACTCCTACAGTAAGTGTTGTAATGTAAGCCTAGGTTGTAGTCAGCATGGCTTAGCATGATTCTCCTACTGAAGCACCTGCTGCAGTACTTCCAGAGCGATGGAAACACTCCTGATTAATACTTTGGTTGTCATGCCGATGACCAGGATTCAGTTGTCGAAGGATTAATTCTGATTTGCTGCAATTCTTGGGGTCACCAGCCCTGATATTGTTGGCACTGTTAAAACTTGGCTGGGAATACCGTAATGGAACAACATTACAGTTCTGCTTTATGTGATTCTTACATAGAGAGGCCAATAATTATGATTTTGGTGGAACCATTTCAATATTTGGAACCAATTTCCACCAATGCTATCCTGACCGCCTCCATGGTGTAGTGGGTAAAGCATCTGCTCAGAGTACACATTAAATTATTGTACTTCTTACCCTGCCTCGCGCTTGGCATTTAGGAGATAAAACAAGGACTGGTCAGCTCAGGGTCAGTGTACTATGTCTGAGTGGGGTATCCATGTTAAACTATGGGGTGCTATCTCAGTGGACTAGCACTAGTACAAGCAGCCACTAACTATGCATACATGGTTGCTATGTAAGTGCAATAATCTTGAAAGCCATGTAAACCGGTAACCCCATTTCACATCATATCACTACCTTATTGACATATGACCTTGATATTGATCCTAATCTAGTGGGACATAAATTTTGTATATATATTATCCCAGCAATTGTGGTTTCAAAATTGATTTCATGGACGGACATGATAGAAATCCGATTTATTTTTGTCGATACCACAAGTTCTGCATTATAAGGGGAATAACTCATATTTTCAGTACTTGACCCATAATATCAACATAAAAGTGAATAAAAAATGACATGATATAGGTGAAAATTTATGACTTGTGTATGACCTTGCAAGCTACAGAGCTTCATGAGATTTTGTCATGAAATATTTTTTGTTCGCCTGAGCATGCCTGCCTGATTGTTACTTGTGTATTGTTAGATGTGATTTTTGAGCAAGTTGTACTGCCTTTTTATGTCAGGTTTGCATGTGTGTTATGAATGTTGGCGTATTCTTTTACTCCAATACAAAACCTCTCTGCACAATCTCATTGAAGTCAGATCTTAGTTATCACTACTACTAAACAAAGATCTAAGGACATCCCATTATCAGTGAACTTTGTGAACCTTTGAACGACAAGAAGTCGATATTAGCTGCCGATCAGAAGGCAGCTTTCTCATGTTTTACGGCACTAGTTTCAAACTAGCGACCAATCTATGAAACATATTTTGGCAAATTCTCGATTAAAAAATTGAAAACTGAACAAAAGAACATTCTTGAATGCCTAATAGATAGGGGTGTCACGATAAATAGAAATATATATATATTTATATTGGTAAGCACTTAAAGTCAATAAATCGATTGTTAAATCAGTTTCCCATCAATAATCGATTTCAGTTAGGAATATCAATAGTTTCGATTGTATTTACCATATCAATAAAATACATGCAATGCTGTTCAAATTTGTTTTTCTTTTGATCATGAGTGGTAGTAATTTACACATGGTGATGTGGAAGTTTCTTTTTCTTAAATTATTAGGGTAAAGAAAAAACAAAGAGCTCCATGGACTCAACACCAAAATAAGAGTACCATTGAAGAAATATTTGTTATACCTGGGATAAGTTTTGTTAAAATCAAACTGTCTGAATCTAGGTGGTGAAAGAGAAGCCAAATTTGCAGTCTGTGACTTTTGCCAAAAATCTGAAGCCCAAATCTCGTAAAACTCTGTTCAGTTTAGTAACCTCAGCTAAAATAGTCCATATGATTATACTGAAATGATAGTGAGAGCCATGTTCAGACTTGTTCAAACTGAACTTGGACTTGACAGTTCACCTTCTGTTTAGGTGAGCTCAGATATTGACACAGAGAAGTATTGATCAAATGTTAATGAAATGGAGTAAGCATGTGTGTGTTTGTGGATCAGTGTGTCTACACAGGGATCTTGAAAACATTTATCTATCATGTTGTGGTCTTGATTCAAGGATTTGTCAAAAGATTTGTGTAACCCATTTAGACAGCAATTTCACTTGAAATATCAGACTATTCATCAAACTATTTTATGGGGTATCAGGGATTTACCCGGCTTATTTGTTTTGGGGTCCAGGAGACTCAAAGCCTTGGATTGAGGAGTCCCAGACAAATGATAAAACATTTGAAAATGGTACTCTGCCACGAGTGACGTAAGATTGGGCATGCACCGATGCAGAGAGGCCCATTGTTAACAATAAACATGGAGTTCACCAACTGAGACAAATCTATGTGCACTTGAAGGTTATGAAGCATTAGACTGTATGTGGTATTTTGTAAATGATTACATTCAGAATTTAAATTTTTAAGTAGAGCCAAATTATGACAAAGCATTTATTCATAAACATGCATTCATATTTTTGGCATCACAGTGGATGCACTCTGTGTTTTGTTTGCGTCTGTTTTCAATTTTGATGCATGTAGGAAGCAGGATTTCTAGCCTGGTAAATCCCTGGGGTATAAGTTGAATTTTGAAGATCAACATCCAAAAGGTTTGGTACTTGAAATAGATTCAGTCATGAAGTTTTCACAATAGGTAGCCACACAATGACTCCAGACAAATCAGCAGCAGCCATCTAGTAGACATTCTAAGGTAATTTCCATCCTGGTAATGTAACAGGCTTCATTAAACTTGGAAAGGTGCCATCTGGATTAACAAGGTTTTAGTGTAGATGCATTACCTATCTAGGTGACCGGTATGAGGAAGAGCCACGCAGGACCAAAAAGCTTGATGACATCGATGACTGGGGCGGCGGAAAGAAGTCCATCGCCATCGAAGCAGTAGACAGGGTCAAGGATGTATGGAACAAAGTCACGGGCCGACGAGGGGGAGCAGAAGCACCAGACTTCTAGTAAGTCAGCCTCTTCATCCTCACCATGGAGATTCTGAGGCAGAATAGGTCACCTTGATCTTAATATACTTCTTGTAACAACTGACAAATAAGAAGCAAGGGGATTTTAGAGGTCACAATGACAATGACAATCCACGTTATAAAATAATGCAAAGACTTCCACCATATTTATTGGCTGAGAAGTGGTCACATGTTGTTTGGCAGAAACACAAATTGACTCCAAGTGATGTCTGATAATTATGGTATTCACTTGAGCCAATCAGATGTCTCCCTTTGTTGTACCTCCTAATGTTATTTTATATATTGTTTTATAACATCGTTTGATATGTTGAGTGTGCTTTTTTCTCTTTATTATATAATAGACCAATTAGATTTTTGTTCATGTCCATAAAAACAGGTGTTGAGCTCATATAAAGTCTATAATTGTGTATTGTTCCACATGCAAAAAGCCACTGTTTTGTCAGTTCCAGATTCAATTATTTCCATGCCTCTGGAAAGTTTATTTGTGAATGTGGTATAAACATATTCCCACTTCTATGACATTTGGGGTGACAAGTATGAGTACTATTCGAATACAACAGGTAAAGGGGGGTTTGCTCTATTACATAGTAACATGGGTGGCCCAGTCGTCCCATGGCACCGCAATTCCCCGTGTTGAGTCAGTTCCTTGTAGCACGATATGGAAATCATGGGTTCACGTCACATATTTGTCTTGATTAAGATTCTGGTTTTGTCAGCGCTGTACCCTTGTTCATGGGTCTCACCAAAGTGGTACATATCTGTGGCTGGCATTACTCTTGACTTCTCTACCACATTGAACATACTCACTGTGATATGACTGTAATACTTTTCCTGCAATAGAAACTGGCATAAGTCCTATAGTCCTTGCACAACTTCTCAGTAGTTATGGTATCATTAGGACAAGTAGAAATGTGCCATTTTTGAGGGTTTTGCTGTATGTCATCATTATGAGGACTGGTGGACTAAAAGTGTCCTTTTCCTTCGCTGTTTTCAAAGCAACATGAAAACGAACTTCCTTGTTCTTCAATTTAATGAAAACAAAATATGATTTTACTTTCAGTGATGATGATGATAGGGGAAGTCGCTATGACGACAAAGTCAGTCGCTATGACGACTACAAAGAGAGGAACCGAGACCGAGAACGAGAACGAGACAGAGACCTTGATCATGATGATGATTACAGTGAGAAAGATCGAGACCGTCCAAGGGATCGTGATCGTTATGAATATAAAGATGATGATGAAAATGAATTTACATCAGTTGAAAGAACTCATACAACACGTACAGAAAAAATTACGACAAATAGACGATCAAGACAAGCAAAGAAAATTGATCTCGGAGCTGCAAGCAGTTTGGGCAAAGATTCAGATTCAGTGGTAAGTCACAATTACTTTTGTTTTGATACACTTTATACCAGATAGCTGTCAGCCATATTTGTTTGAAGCTTCTAATCCAGTCTTTTGAAAAATAGGGAGATGAAGCTTGAAATAAACAGTAACAATGACCCTGCTTGCACTTGTATGGTATGATATGATTAAACCACAAACTTGAATATCAAAGCAATTCATTAACATAAAAAATAAGACATCAACTACGAAACATAACTCTATAAAACTTCTATAATTGTATATGGCAGCCTCATCAGTTACATGCATCAGGGCCACATTTCAAGAATCATGTAGTATTTTACATTCTATTAGGATTAGAATGTGTGGCAAGCCATCCCAAACTCCCTGTTACTAGTGTTAATTTAGTACTTTTTTTTCCAAAAAACACAGCTGTGTAGAAGGGGGTGCGCATTATACACGAAATAATGAGTTTTGATGTTTATTCCCCCATGGAAAGACATTACCGTGAGCACGTAACACCGGAAATACCATGTCAACAAATCAATACTGAAGTACGCAAATTAATCATGTAATTACACTGTCTGGCTATAAAAAGTGTTCTTTGTATATCTGGACTTATGTTTGTAACTTATTTCATTAATTTTATTCAAAATTCCTTTTAATATTGTTTTAATTAATTTCAACGAAATCATGTGTGAAGCGATCAGAAGATCGCACAACTCACCGTTATTAACAGCAACCACGGTCAGATTACCGCTATTGACGCCTTGAAACAAACTTTAGTTGACAGAGAATGGATACATATATCATAAATGCCATACTTTGACTCGTTAAAAGTCATATTTGTTTTTGTTGGACGATTCTATGTCAACATGTAATTCTCGCGATCATGTGCACGGGAGCCTTGACGGTGACTGGTCAGACTGGTTCCATGTAAAAATTATACCCGGCAATAGTGATCAGCTGCTTCGCTTAGGGTTATTATTATTATCCCCCGCCACGAAATGGAAGGGGGATATAGGAATGGGTGCCGTCTGTCCGTCACATTTCGTTTCCGGAGCAGATCTTGAAAACTGTACCATATTTCTTCACCGAACTTGGCACATAGATAGATCTAGTGGTGAACTGGAGCCTTTTATTAGTTTTGGATTTAAAAAAAAGTTATTTTTCGAGTTTCTATGGCAACAACTTTGATTTAGACTGAATATGGCGGTAGTCCTCGTTTCTGGAGCAGATCTTGAAAACCGTACCATATTTCTTCACCAAACTTGGCACATAGATAGATCTAGTGGTGAACTGGTGCCTTTTGATAGTTTGGGATTTTTAAAAACAATATTTTTCGAGTTTCCATGGCAACAACTTTGATTTAGACTGAAAATGGCAGTAGCCCTCGTTTCCGGAGCAGATCTTGAAAACCGTACCATTTTTCTTCACCATGTTTTGCACATTGATAGGTCTAGTGGTGAACTGGTGCCTTTGGATAGTTTTGGATTTTTTTTTAAAGTTATTTTTCGAGTTTCCATGGCAACGACTTTGATTTAGACTGAAAATGGAGGTAGTCCTCGTTTCCGGAGCAGATCTTGAAAAACGTACTATATTTCTTTACAAAAAGGCCAAGTGAACATAGTTCACAGGAGCTAATGCATTGCACACACCTGACATGTCATATTGGCGGGGGATGTGAGTATTTCATGCTTGTTTTAAATATGTTTAGTAAAAGCTGCATCTAAATTCACAAGATATTGGAATATATTATTCCTGATAAAAAATTAGTTTCACTTTCAGATACAATTTTTGCCGATCCTTGCATTAAAATCCTTTAAAGTTATATCATTGGGTGTGTCTTGACCGAATCAACGGTCGATTCCAAGAAAACGTGTGTACAGCTGATTGCTGTGTCCGGCTTAGTTTACGAGAAAATACACAAGGTAATCTTAATCCCTGGATATAAAACAATGCCTAGCAGAACGAAAAATACAATTAAAACGGTATATAAACATGTCTGGTGATTTTTTATCTCAAATTTCGAATTTGTACTGACGAAGTTTCTCATCACCCGTTCGTTTGCCGGACTTCGCTAAAGGGGTACGGTGTAATTTTTTTTCTGCGCTTGTTATTCGAATTTTTTTTTTTTCCAAAATATTGAACCCGCTAGAGGGGGATGCGCATTATACATGGGTGCGAACTTTACTCAAGAAAATATGGTACTAAGGAAAATGGTGGAAGGTATCCGATGTACTGCAATCTGAAATACATTGTGCTTGAACTATCATAATCATGTACCATGGCTTGTTAACAATATTAAGTGTGTCTGGAATGAACACAAGTCAAGCTTAAATTCCTTGTATTCCTAATAAATTCCGAATGTTACGATAATCGATGTAGGTCCCAAGTAACCCATAAAAAATTAGAGGTAACTGACCGCCTCCGTGGTGTAATGGCTTGGAGCTCGGCATTTAGAGGATAAAATAAGGACTGGTTGGAGTAAGTAAACTATGTCTGAAGTCTCAAAATCATGAATGACCCCCTACCTACGTGCTTGGATGAATGGCATGATCCACATGCAATGGTTGGGGTTTGTTGTGGCATTCTATCTCTGGCAGTCATTTTTCAAAGTTGATCTTTCTTCTGACAACCGTTCACAACATTTATATTTCATGATGCTGTACTTCTTTTAGGAGATGATATATACTGAACAACAAAAGTTCCTGTGATATTGAATAAGATTTAATGCATAGTTATGTTTTTTACCAAATCTGAAACAATTTCGGTTCGCAACAGATAAAAGACTCCTGTAAGTGTTCAAATGGTTTAATTTGCAATACTGACTTCAGAAAATGTGTGATATCATAAAAAAACCATGAACATGCCAAAATGTCAATTTACAAATCAATAGCGTGTGTGTCCACCTCTGGTTGCGATGCAAACAACACATCTTTGTCTCATGGAATGGACCAGGCGTCCTGTGGGTTATCTGTCCATATCTGCTGGAGCATGTTTCGAAGTTCCTGGAGTGTCAGTTGGAACACGTGGTTGACGTCGAAGTCGCCGATCCATCTCATCCCATGTGTGCTCGATTGGTGAGAGATCAGGGGAGCGAGCCGGCCAGGGAATGACATTCACGTTGTTTTGTTGAAGAGAATCCTGAACAAGTCAAGCAATATGAGGCCGGGCGTTGTCATGTTGAAAGGTAATGCCTGGGCCATGATGACGCAAAATCGGTAGAACAACAGGGCTGATGATCTCGTTGCGGTAGTGCTGTCCATTGAGATTTCCCTCTACCACTATCAAACGGGTCCTCTGTCTTGCTGTAATCCCACCCCATACCATAACACTGCCGCCCCCAAATCGATCTTCTTCCATGACACAATGATTGACGTAGCGTTCACCTCGACGTCGGTACACTAAAATCCATCATGATGTGAAAACGAGACTCGTCAGTGAATAGAACTTGTCCCAATTGCATGGCCGTCAAGCGTAGACGCTGTCCACACCTGTACCTGCACCTGCACATGCTTGACGGTGGTTTCCTGTCAAAATGGGACGTCTGGCGACAATCCCGATGTACGGTTGGTGAAGATATTCGTCGAAGGCCAGGGATGCTTCTTGCAGTCACTGTTGCTGGCTGGAATCGATTTCGTAGGTGTGTTGTTCGAATCCAATTGACTTGTCGATTATTGGTTATGCGTGGCCTGCCACTCCAAGGATGGTCTCTGACTGCATTCGTCTGTTGCCAACGTTGCCATAAACACAAATTGGTGTTTCTGTGGACATTAAATTCTCTTGCAACATCACGTTGACTCGATCTTGCTTCAGGCATACGAATGGCTCGCAGTCGCTCATATTCAGACAGGCGTGGCATTTCGTAATGTTGAATAATTGCATAATTTTGTTGTTTTTCTGAGTGGTTGTTGTCAGCACGATGCTAAACAATGCATATGGAAAGCCGTTAACGCACATGCTTTTATACCCATTCTTGGGTAGTGAAATGCATGGGGCTTGCATAAAAGTCAACTTTTACATGGAATGCATGCTTTTCTGTAGCAGTTGTGTTTTTGTGACTTGATTCCATACATGTACTACAATATTGAAAACCACACTTTACTTGTTTGAAAAATACACTAAAATATTGGTGTCGCAGGAACTTTTGTTGTTGAGTATATAATTTTTATTCCAATTTTAGAATTTTTAATAACATTTTCTGCAGACTGGGGCAGAATATCAGCCTCTGAGCAGGTTTAGATAAATCCTGAAACTACAGCCCTGATCACACTTATGATGCAGATGTAAAGCTGATGTCTCCAATGCCCGTCCCACTTGGTACTGGAAATGTTGAGATAGTTCTCACAGCCTCTTTTATATCCCTGCTAATATTGATTAATCTACTTGTGAATGTTATTCATAGATAATTCATATTAGTTGCAAATGCAGTTCTGCATCGGAAATTCATGGCTTCATTTACCACTTGGCAAGTGCAGTATTGATTAATATGTCAATGTGTACCTTCCCAGCATGCCATGTGTAACTAATGACAACAGATTCTCGTTTGGTCTTTATCAACAACAGTAGAAACTCACTGATATAATTATGAATGTGTGCCTTGAGTGAAATAATGGATGATTGGCCCTAATCTTCAGATTAGGTTTCAGTGTTAATCATGTTGGTTGTGTTCCAGTTAGAGGACTTCATTGATCATCAATTGTTGATGTTGGGTGATTCCAATTGCCTTCCAAAGAATCAGTCATGAATTCTGTAATTAATAATTATTAATAATTATTAAGGTTTTAAGAATTGTTTGGCTCAAAATTCAATGCAGGTAGTCGGAAAAACCCTTTTAGTACTGCCACTGATGAATGCAGAACAAGCTTGTAGGTCACACAATCACAGGAGTATGATTATGAAAAAATACCAAAAGATAATTGATTGGGATTTTTTTTGGTTAGAACTTATTTTATTTATTTCTTATGAACAACAGTGATAAAATTTCTTGTTTTTCATTTCACCTAATTGCGAAAACAGTTATCCACGTTCATTTACTTGCGAAAGTGTCTTTTCTTCTTCTATTAACAGTTTCCCTTTGTCAGGCAGTCTAGCAACCAGCATTTTTTAAGGCCTTATGTTCAAATTATATTAGTTCATCATTTTCTAGTTTTGTGGGATAAGATTGAGTATAAAGAATCATTTTACAGGTCTTACCTGAAAGAATTGTTTATACGTTTTACCTGAAATTTGCAAATGATATGAAAAAGGATTGTTAGTATTTATCTGAATGATAGTACTAGAAATGTTTTCTGTAAATATATACATATAGCAGTTTTCAAGTAATAATGATATATATATTTATTTTTTTCTTTCAGAGTGTAAATAGTAATAATGTAGACGGTGCACCTAGTCTTATTGATATGGGACCTCAACAGAAGACGGGAGATTCTTCATTTGCTGATTTCAGTGGATACCAGTGTGCAAATGCAAATGGAAGTTTTGATGAATTTAACCCTAGGGCAGCAGCAACACCTCAGTGTAAGTGGAAGCTGATAACCCTGTGGATATTCCAGGTTGATTGGTCCCCAGCAACCTAGGGAGTAGCGGCTTCATGGATCGGGTGGTCAAACTCACTGACAGTGTGTATTGTGTATCATTGTAACCTAGAAGGCATAGGTCATTGCTCATAATATCAATCACTGGATTGTCTGGTTTAGACTTGATTATATACACGCAGTCATTATATTGCTGAGTTCAGTGTCAACATGGTTAAGCAACAAACCAACAAATCTAATGTGATCAGTAGAATGGCTGAACACTTGATCACTACTCAATCTGTGATGCTTTATGTCACAGGGTCGACACAGGGCTTGAAAACACTTTAAATTTCAACAGCTGTCTTAAAAAAACCATGAATTCAATTTTGGCATTGAAAACACTGAAAATACAAAAATCGTCCTAGAATTTCCCTCGTTGCAAGATTTTTGGGCCGTTTATGTAATCAAGCAGCTGTCAGTTTGAACTGGCAACATAACGTGAAGTCAACCCAGCTCTGTGTTAGGCTTGATGTGTCTGGTTCCATTTATATAGGAGACCCGTCTGGTGCAATCAGTTGCGCAATTTGGTATTTCAGAATTGTATGAGAAGTGTTATGTTGTTGCATTTTGGGAAAAAATATTTGACACTAAGTGACTCATGTCTCCTGTTAAGTAATTTTCTGAAAGAATTAATTAAATCAGGGTCTGATGGTCTTGTGTTATTTTGGGGGCACTGATGATTATTTTGCCATTTGGAAACAGAACCTCACGGCGCAATCTTCAACCTATACAACACTGGGGGTATATCATCTTTTTTTTCTACTACTTGTCATTGACTGGGGGTTGTCAGCTATAGGCCTGCTCTCAGTTCCACAAAGCGATGGTTGCGCTAAGATGATCGTAACTCTCATACTTCTAAATAGACTTTCGGCAGTCTTAGCACTGAGATCACTTTGTTGAACGGATCCCTGGTGTTCCATACACATCCTTCAGTTAGATTGGGTGGTCAAAATTCGTTCGGGGTTATCTTTTTCTCAGAAGGGATTGTCAGCTAATTACTCCGAGATAATGTAAGGATGTAAAAGATCTGATATCAATGTGAGGTTTCATTGCCCATGTTTTTTCTGGGCCAGACTTGCTTCTTGGAATCTTTCTGACAGCACCATGCATTCAAGTTCTCACTCACAGCTTCATTATGCATTCCCAGCCTATTCCAAACCTAACTGGTGCCTTACGCTCTTTTAATCTATTTCCAAACTATTTGTTCTTGTGTCTATGGAAACAATTTCAACATAGCCTCAAATAACTCTAATCTTCGTTTCTGAGCCTCCACTATCAAACCAATGAATATTTGTGCATGGTTCTATACATGTGCAATGACCACATGCTCAACTATTGCCTTTTCATATTTTTCTATTTTTCATGTTTATAATTTCTCTGTTTCCATGGAAACGATTTGGACTTAGTCTTAGTCAAAGAAGTAGTGATTGTTTCCCACCAAGACTCTACAGCTAATGAATATTTCTGCATGTTATCATTATCTCTCCAGGCTATAATTTGCAATTATTGTTTTGTGGATTTGCAAGGACATTTGTAGTAATGACTTGAACAATTGTATCAAAAAAAGGAGGTGGTAAAAAAACATGTTTCAGTGAGTAAAAACACATTCTACTTGTACCTGTTTTCAGCACCAGGTCAACCAGCTGATTTCGGTGACTTTGCGCAATTTCAAAATGGAGGAACAGTCTCATCTCCCACAGGGTAAGATACCATCATGAGCCATCAGTAGATCGTACATGAAAACGTGACATTTGTCTCGATCATAAAACATGTTTTGTACTAGAGTCAGCTGAATGTACAACGGCTGAAAAACTTGTATGTATACTGTTAGAAAATAAAAATGCAATGATTTTTTTCCCCCATACAGTATGTCCTATATATAAAACATTTTTGTTATTTTTGCCATCATAATTTTTTCACTCTAGATGTGACTGAAAATGAGATAATAATGGATAGTTTTGCTATTCATGTACCCACATGATTAATTTCCTGCAACAGCTGAAATCCTGAACAATCTAATAAATTGCTTCCTTAAGACTCTACACACACATTCTAACCTTGACTGGTACATAACAACGGGTGATAAAACTTGGTCTCTCAGATGTATACGGTCTCCTTGTTTCCCAGCTCTGCCAACTTCGCAGATTTTTCTCAGATGAACACTGCCAACTCTCCGACGTCACCCAACACTGGAACACCAGCAGCTTCCAACACAGCCTCCGCAACCAACGATCTCTTTGATATGTTAGGATCAACGTCCCCCAAGTCCAACCCCATACAACCTATGCAAACAGCCCCCAACCTCATGTCATCGCCGGCTGCAGCCCCTTCAACCATGATGCCAGCCCAGCCTGCAATGGGGGCGACATCACCCATGATGAGCAACCCCCCGATGGGGATGGGGATGCCAGTTAAACCAGGGATGCCCATGGGGCCGCAGATGGGGGTGAGCGGGTTCATTCTTCGGAGAGCAATGTAGGCCTTGGTGTCACAGAACAAGGATGATGGTTCCATATGGATATACAACTTCTTTATTACGATGTATACGATGTTTCGGTGTAGATACTTATACCTAATGCTTGATAATGGTGTTAGTATCTACACTGAAACATTGTGTACATTGTAATAAAGATATATCCATAGAACTATCTCCATTGTTTGTCATACCAACTTCTAAATGCCACTTAAGGATGCTTGTCATAAGAGGCGAATAATGGGATCGGGTGGTCAGGCTCACTGACTTGGTTGATGCATGTCATTGTATCTCAATTGCATGGATCGATGCTCATGATGACAATCACTGGATTGTCTGGCCCAGACTTGATTATTTACAGACCGCCGTCATATAGCTGGAATATTGCCGTGTGCACCGTTAACAACAAACAAACAAAACTTGCGGAAGTTATCCATGGCATCACAGGTTCGTGCAACATCACTACACATTCCTGCCAAAGTATGATTTTGGTGGGGATTAATCTCACACAAATGTAAGCTGTCACACATTTTCAGTTATGAAATGCAAGACCAGTGGATATCTCCAAAGATACAAAAAGGAAGCTATCAAAGCAGCCTTTGAGAGATCTTGCTACAATTTTGTATATGACAATATTACCATGGTCCAATAACAATTCACATTACAAAGTGGATTATTCCGCAGTGCATGTTAGGAAGCACCTGATGCAAGTAGGTCATTAGAACATGTTGTCTGACCCAGCCTCTAGAGGCATGATATAGCTGGATTATTGCTGACTGCAGCATACAACAACACACAAATGTATGGAGGGCAGGCATCCTCTTGGGGGTTCCAGTGCAGAATAGAACCTTGAAACCTGCTTGGCGTAAGGGTCGACTAACGGGGGGAATGAAAGTGGGACTAGAATGACTGCTTAGCATTGTCTTGCCATTATTGCATATACTATCAAACACTGTTGATCTAGCATAGGCTTAGGTAAAATAGCTGTATGTGAGGAGAAAACAACTAGTCATTCAACTGGTACAAAAGTCTTGGACCAGCTGACTTGGGGCCTTGCTCTACCCATGAAATATGATAAGTTTTGTCAATACTTAATAGTTGGGGGTCACTTGACCATGGTCCTTCTTGGAAGTTTCCCGAGTTTTGGCAATTGTGACTGGTGTTTTTCAGATGGGTGGCATGGCCCCCGGCATGGCAATGCCAGGACAGATGCCGATGGGGATGATGCCAGGGATGTCGCCGCACATGATGGGCCAGCAGGTGATTACTGTAACATATAACTTCAGCGCAGCCATTGTCCAGTGATCCACTGCCTTGTCCTGATGCTCAATATTACCACGAGACTTCCTCTAACTTTATATCAAGCATTAACAAAATAAAGAGTATTGGTTTCTTTAAAATTTTGTTTCTTACTGTTAGGTCAGATAAATCTGATTTCTTGTTTTACATACCATCTTGGTCAGTAATACATGAAATAATATAAATTATTTTTAAGACTGTCAGTGTTTATTTGAAATTGTCTCAGAAATTCAAGTTTCAAGAGAAACACAAATCTAAAAATGTTTTTAGAAATATAGGGAAATGTTGTCAGTGAAACAAAGGAGGTAATTTGATTTTGACCAGTGGGAAATAAAAATAACGATAACCTCCATGTTTGGCAGTGTGTGGAGGCTGGGAAGCTCTCTGTGGTGATGTTTGTGCATGCTTGTTTTTTTGTGTGATCACTATTGAGGCTTCTGCATCACTTCTGTTTGGCTTTCTGTGATCCTGGTTTCTAGTGTGTTGTCAAAATGGAATAGAGATTATGCTTTGTTATAGTTATTATATGCATATCTGCTTTTGTATAAGTTTAACATAAATCATGTTAGGCTTAAAAAAGTAAAAGAATTGGTTCTCAGGCAATGACTTTTGAAAATATAGTCCGGATGGGCGGTAGTTTCTTGTCGTTGTTTTTGCTTGTTCAAACTAGTATGTAACCAAATAAACAGTTGTGTACCATCAACCCGGGAAAAGGCCTCCCTACATAAACATGCATACAAACAAGCAGGAAACATGCAGCGGACTTTATGATGATGCGGACTTTATGATGATGCGGAAGGTGCCTGAGAACCAAGACTATTATGTTTTTTAGCCTTATGTTGTACATGTTACAAACGAAACAAAATAATTTCTACTGAAATATGTCTGTTAAAATTTGTAATAATTTCATAGTTTTATAGAAATTGTGAAGAGAGTTTCCTTGGGCACGACATTAACCCCTAATTTGAAGAATATTTTGTCAGTACCTGAGAGTATATCCTAATGCTTCAGAATTCCTTGATAAACCATCAGTCTGTGTGAGGTTGATTCAATAACCCACAGCAAGGAAAATATTATGCACTTCACTCTAAGCAATCTGCCCTTTGTTCACGGTAATATTCTGTGGACATTTTTAACAGCCCAAGGAAGGTCTAAATGTTGTTGGTGCTAGTAGTTAGTCATCACCCTCTCCTCCCCTCCCCAGCCCATGATGTCGCCCATGGCAACGGGTATGATGCAGCCCATGCAGATGACTGGTGCAGGGTTTGTGCACTCCTCAATGCAAAAATCCATGTCCTCTTCCATGCAGGTAAGATGGTCGGCCCTTATCATGTATATCTGTTTGATGTTTAATATTGTTCTGCAGCTGAATATTTGTGTTCGTAATTAGTTGTGTGACTATTCAAGGATTTCTGCTTTGATTGGTTGATTATATAAATGGAAAATAAACAGTTTTAGTTGGTTTCTGTTGAGGTGAGTATGGCAGGTAATATGAAGGATATTGTCTAGTATGTCCATGTCTGCTTTAAAGCTATATTTATCAGACTTTTTTGGTGTTTCAGTTTGTCAGCTTTGCACATTGAATATAAACAGTATTGTGCTTTGTGTGACGCCTGTAATATATGTGTTTTAAACTTTAGTAGTTATTGGGATAATATATGTAACATTCAATCTGTATATGTTTTGGCATTGGTGGGAGATGTGAAATTTGGATGTTTACCATGGTAACTTGGATGTGTGAATTGGGAAACTTGGATGGTTGACATGGAAAATTTGGATGTGTGAAATGGTAAACTTGGATGGTTGACATGGAAAATTTGGATGTGTGAAATGGTAAACTTGGATGGTTGACATGTGGTAACACTGAGTTTTTAAACAGGTCTGACATCTTTCTTTTTTGTCCCTCTGTCATGTGGACAGTGTGTTTGTTGCATAATGTCAATTATGTTGAACATTAACAGCAGGAAAGAATCTTGATAATTCTTTGAGTTTAATCATTCATTTTCATTTTGATGATTAAACTTTATTTTGTTCTTTGTTAGCAGTAAATCATCCTTGAGTATTAGGACCAATTCATCACCAAGCACGGTTTCTTTGGTCACGTTGAATGGATGAATATGTCCACCCCATGTGCACCCCATGTTTTTTACCCAGTCTTCGAAAGTGCCACATTTCTGTTCATAATTGTTGCTCTTGGCTGTGCCAAGATCTGTTGCTCATCTTTCTCAGTCGCCAGATTTATTTTTATCCTAACTATGATTCTTGGTTTGTCAGCACTTTACTCATGGGAATCAAAAGAGTGATAAATGCATCAATTTTCAGTTTTCGAATTCAATGGGGGTCGTGGAGTCCTTGAGGTCCTTGCCTCTGGTATTGGTAAAGTCAAGAGTGCTTGTCATAACACCAATGTTAAGATTCTGGGTGTCCTAAACTATAGCAGCAAATAATTAGGGCACCCTTAATTTTGAACACTGGTTATAACAGCCTGGGTACTCAAGGATGATCAGCTGGAAAGAAAACTTTTGATATTTGGAAAGCTATGTTCTTTGATATATCATGGGTTTTTTTCTGAAATAACTGTAGAAAAGCTATAAACTTTGAGATGATAGGCTTTTGGGTTCCAAGGTTTAAGGGGGCAGGGGTGGCCCAGTCTGCTAAGGTGCCGTAATTTGCTGTGCAGAGTTACGTCCCTTGGGCATGCCCGAAACCTATGGTCGTGTCTTCAAATCACGGTTCGCCCCGGTTATGTTTCTATTTTGTCAGCACCATACCTGTGCTTGTGGGTTTCACCAAAGTGGTAAACGTCTAAGACCTGCATCACTGCGGCTTTCTTCCACATCAAGCTGACATGCTGTGACACAACTGGAACACTGTTCAAAGCAGTGTTAAACCCAGCTCACTTGCTTCAAGCTATTATACATCCTAATGTTCTTGTTAAGCCTCAGCTCCTCTTCTTCAGCTGAGAGATGGGAGATGCAAGACCTATGTTTCAGTTACTATCCATGACATTGACAACTGTGTAAAAACAAAGTCAATAAAGGACATGAATAAGTTTGCAGCAGGACATCATTTGATAAATGTAAAATAATATCGTATGAACCAAGAATCTTCACATTTATGCATCTACTTTTCTCTTGAAATGTGGCTATACACTTCATGGTATCGCATGAATCTGAAGTTCTGACAACAAAATGTACAATATTTTATACCCTTCTTGGTCTTTACAGTAAAACACCCCTTTGCATCTTCTGGAGGGGTGTGCTCGATATTTACGAGAACATAAAGTTTGTTTTTTCAATCCAAACTGATCAATGTAGAGATCAGTTTCAAAATGGCTGAGCCTAAGCATCACCGTAAGCTGATTCTATGTCTACCCCTTCTCTCACATTGTGTTTTCTGTACACGTCACTCAGGACACCTCAACCTCTGACCCTTCGTCAGCAGGGCCACAAACACCCAAGGTTTGTTTCTCTTTTTTTCTCACCCTTTAAACCCCAGCACATTCAGCAGATCAGAATACCTTGGCTTCAAGCAGTAGCTTCAGAAGTAAGGTGTCCGTGGATAATGAGGTACTCTCCGCAGTACTGCTTTCTGATGTAAGCTCAATTTGACCTTTACAAAAACAATTTATGAGTAATTGGGAATGTTTAATGTAACATTTTAGACATATCTATAAACCAGTAATATATATTTCATAAACCATCATTGCTTAATGATTTGAGAGAACAGGTCAGTGATTTTTAAAGATATACCTGTCTAAACATGTAATGCCAACATTTATAAGACAGGTGTTATCTTGAGCCCCCAGATCTTTTCTTTGATAATATCTGTTATTTTTTTAATAAATTTAGTTTGGTTGTGTAAAAGCCAAGATATGCTGATATTACTGCTCCACTTCTCATTTTTTTATGCATTTTGATTCAGTCATGCTGGTTGGCTGTAGAGTAGTCGCTTCTCAGTCTGTCACTGTCCACGTCCCCGCCCCTTTGTTTCTCTGTATGCTTGATGAACATGACAGACATTGTGTCTCCCTTTCTAAAATTATTTGGTTTACAGATCTTTTTGTTGGTGGTTGAAATTAAATTATTTATTTTATCTTTTTACTTTATTTTTGTTGATATTGAAATCGAAATTTTGATAACTTAAAAAGAAGTGTCTGTGAAAATTAATATAATTTTATTTTATTACTTAAATGGTGAAGTAAAGTGAGAATGAAATGAAAGAAATAGCCCTTGAGAATGACCAAGTCCAAGAGTTACTCCCTTCCTCTTTCGACCTACTTTGACAAACAACACAAAATAATGTTGTTTGTGTTCTTATATTGTGAAGTTTTGGTTTGGGTATCTGTAAACCAAATAGCATCATGGATGTTTTTACATGAGATGTAGGTCCTAGAGATGCGGAAGCTGTATGTTGCTGCAGGGCTCTTGACTTCATTGATATCGTGTCATATTGAATTTTGTACTGTAGGTGACATTTCAGAGTAAGCATGTTGACTTGAAAGGCTAGAATAGTAGGATATTTGTTGCATCTACCTTTTGAGTTGTACAATCCAGTGTTTCAAGATGCATGAAAGAAGATGGTTTGACATGATTACAAATTATGGCTATCCACTGTATAGACTCATGTAGCTTGTGAAACTGTACTTCTCCAAAAAACTCATGCAACAAAGATCCCTTGGTCAAAACCCTGCTTACTGAATAGTACATTTACTAAAAGCGAGTCCCCTGTGTTGATTCAGGGTTTGAATAGATCCACAGTATAGTGTTGCATGTCAGGGACATAGATCCGGTTGTCAGGCTTGGTGACCTGGTTGATTGTGTCATTGTACACTGCCTGTGTGGAACATTGCTCGTGTTATCAACCACTTGTTACTTAGCTAAGCCCTGTGACCACAAGCGTATAATGTGTCCCCAGCACCCAATTGCTAGTTGTAAGAGGTGACTAAATTTGAAATCTGCTCCAGGATTCCTCGTTGCTCATGATATCAATCACTGGATTGTCTAGTGGTATATAGCTGACTCTGCAATAAAACAACACACTCTGGTCAAAACCAATGATTAAGTATGCATGTGCAAGGAAAAGCGGAAATCAATGGTATTACCTCGCACTCTAATAGTTGTGAAATTTGTTACGTGTTAATTTATTTTGACAGGATGGGAACTTAAAAGATTATTGATCTGGCCACAGTATTTCATGCCATGGAATAACAGGCAGGAAGGTCTCTGGAACACTGCCTTTGCATCTTGATAAGTGCTATACACTGTACAACTGTGTCGATATGCATTCTGTGATTGTTTGCATGTGGTTTGCTGTAGACATAAGGTCATTGTCTGTTTCAATGAAAGTGTGGATGCCAAGAAGGCACATGTTAGATTCAGTAGATGAAAATATCTTAACTCTTAACGAAATGTCCTGTGTTGTGGGCTGTCAATCAGTGTTTATTGTGTTGTGTTTGATTTCTGAGGCAGATATGGGTAAGATATACCTGTAATTGACTCCTTCCTGTTAAACCCCATTTCACCACACCTCAACTGTTTCAGATTCTTTCCATGCTTAGTAAAACTTAAAATTCAACAAAGATATTAGTTTGTTGTAAGCAAGTTTGAACACTTTTGAGTGTGAAGTATATGGTAGTATTAGAAAATTATGGTAATCAAACAACAATGATCAAAGTTCCTTTTATTTTCAGTGTTTCACTCTCTTTTTGTATTTGTCTTTGGTATTCGGTGACAGATTTAACCTGACACTTAGCCTCGTCTTTCACACGCTATCTTACACTGAAGCGGGAGCTGGTGGTAGTAGGGATGATCAAACCTGTTGGTCAGTTAGCTTGACCGTGCCATTGACCTCATGTATGTCATTATGATACATCATACCCCAGATGCTTGTTGTAAGAGTTGGCTGAAATGAGTATTGGGTGATCAATGTTGCCTTGGTTATTTATTGTGTGTCATTGTATCCCAATGGCATGGATCTGTGCTCATACTGTCAACCACTGGTTGACCTGAGCCAGACTTACTGTTATGTCTAAAATATTGCTGACTGCGGCATTAAACAACATTCGCTTATTCATCTGTTATTAGTGTAAATAATGTAAATATAATTGAATTTTGCATATTTTATCATGAGAAATTCAAAATAATGACAGCTGTGAGTATTAATTGATGTTATTCACTATATCTTAGAGAGACTTTGAAAGTGCAGAGAGCTTATATTAATGTAAAGATCTTAATTGTCCGAACTTGAAGACTTCTTTAGAGACCAGTTGTCTTTTTCTTTGTGCACTAGAACATGTAGAATACTAAACCGTTTCCTTTGTTCAGTTTTACAATGTGAATACCATTAGTTTTGCATCCTCATTCTTAAAGAGGAAGATTGTGTATTATGTGTCTACAATGGCGACTACCAAAGAACATGCTCATAGATTGTAGACGACCTAGAATATCAACTCTTGGCTATAGCCTGACTGTATCACAATTCCCTGGACCAGGCAGTATGTGTGGCCCTGGTAACTGGTTTGGTTGGTCCAGGCCTCTCTGATACAGCTGTCATAATGCAGATTATTGTGAAAGCTCCTCACTCATCTATATTTCCTGTATATGTGCCGGGCCGCGGCTGGCATAGCTGTCTATGTCGCGTTGTGTTCCTTAGGATGGCCAGAAAGTTATTATCATGGGTTCGAATCCCAAATTTGCCCTGATTACGTTTCTAGGTTTGTATAAGCACCATACCTGTGCTCGAGTGTTTCACCAAAGTGGTAAAAGTCTAAGTGGTAAAAGTCTAAGACGCCCATCTCTTTCCTCCCCATCAAGCTGACATGCTATGATGTAACTGAAATATTTTGTAAACTCACTCACTGTATAAGAGCTTTTCTACTTTGTCCCATTTTTAGTGGTCATCACCATGGACACTGCTAGGGTAAACATAAACTGGTGCATCATTAATGGAGTTTTGTACAATCAGAACAGACTTTTTAGGGAGTAATTGTTTCAGAAGCCGAACACCTGGTCTGAGTCAAAGGTAGACATAAGCCTGGACACCCTCAACCCAGCGAACCGGTTCCAAAAGCAGGCCCAGCCCAGCATGAACCAGCTACAGCAGCAAGGCATGATAGGATCAGGTGGGCACCATAGTAAATTACAACTTTAGTTTTGTATTCAGTTCAGTAGTAAAAATTTGGGCCCTGTTCCACAAAACGATCATTGTGCTAAGGTGATTGTAACTCCCATACTTCTACATAGACTTGTGAGTGTTGTAGCGCTATGATCGCTTTGTGGAACAGAGCCCAGGTCTTTGGTCAGTGTTCGAAACTTGTCTAAAAATCACCTTGAAACGACTGTTTGTTTAGTAAAATAGATATGGTTCTTTCACAGAAATTTTTACCAAGTCCTCATGTAAGAAATGCCAATTTCACACTTTTGACATATTCAAACACTGCTTAAGACCTGATAATTAACATCATGGAGGGTCAGGTCATGGATGTTTCTTTGAGACTTGAAATTATTATTATTTTCCCTCTGTATTAACAAAGTTGTTAGCTGTAGAGCTTTGTAAACTGAACTGGCTTACATGTGTGTATATTAGAAAATAACTTAACATGCTTGCTTATCTAACCCACTTTGACTACATTGTTGCCAATTATCTTGTTTTGGCTAAATTCGCTGTGCAGAATTCCATCTCCCAGTGATCTTAAGACGTATGATAGGCACCTATGTATGCAGAGTTTACTAACAAGGAGCAACCTGTAGTTATGCAACTTAAAGACAACAATCTCTTCTCATTGTCAATACTTCACTGGTTTTGTGTGCACTCTTCCTCCATCACCTGTGAATATATACAGACGAGTAGTGACATATGGCTATTTTTTTTCAACAAAATGAGACCGTGCATAACTCTCGGATGTCAAATAAGCCCTCCTACTTCATGCATAACTTTTTGCTGAATTTTTCGTTACTTGGTATTGAAGCAATGTGTAGAGCAGACGGTACTTGTATGAAAAATATAAACGTAATATGAACGCTCATTGGGCTGAACAATTTCAGGTATCTCTCGCTAGAACCAGGCCATGCCTTGATTCATTGGTTAAAAATACCAACTACAACACAATTTGTCCATATGCATTCATAGGTGATGGAGAAACGTAGGGTATACAAACTTGTATGGTGTTGCCAGTGTGTCCTCAGGGGGATCTAATGTTGTGACTGTCGTAAGTCTGGTTAAAATGTTGAGTTGTAGTACTAGGGCCCCCCGACTGGTTGCGTGGAGGTGTCTAACCGTCACTGTCTCGCTTCTCTCCCAAGGTGTTGTAATCTGGTACCCTGAGATAAACTACACAGGTCTGTACACAGGGTCGGCCAACGTTCATGCATGTGTTCAGTATGGCAAGCAGGGTTGATATATGTGTGTGTGTGTTACTCTATTCATGTGTCTCATTCATTGTCATCAACACAGCATTTGGAGCAAGTTCCATCTGTAAAATACACACTTTGGTCAGTCAGAGAATAGACTTATGTATACATCAATTAGTCTGTGACTTTCGCCTCTAGTATGAAGCCCTGGTCTTGTAAAATGTCTTTCAGTCAAGTAAGCTCAGCTAAACTGTATGCTCATATCCTAACAATAACATTACCTCAAGATGATGTCCAGTTCAGGCTAGTCGAAAAATGTATTTTTTGCAGAAACTGGTATTATATTTCGAAGAATTGGTACATCATACTTTTTTCCCCATTTTGAGATTATTTATTTTCCGTAACTGATGTCAGTTTGGCTGATTGTCTTACCCTTAGAGATCACCAGATATTATTAAAAGAAACTACCAGGTCATGTTAGGGTTCTTATGGACAGAAAATCCTTTTAAGATTACCCGGTAATTGTCAATGGAACAACAATTATGGAAGCATTCAGAATAAATGGAAATTCTTACATCTTGGAAGCTTAATTTTTCACTGGGAATAAAATAGTCTGCCAGAAGTTAGAGTTAGAGGTGCAGTTTGTTCATTTGGGAAAGAAGACGTTATAGAGAACATTACATAGAACAGGACCCAATCTCATTAAAATCACATTTTTCACTCCGATTCGATACCTGTCTTTGTCAAGATCTGTGGACACCGTCTTAAGTCAGAAAATAACAGAGCAAACTTTGACAGTCCAATCAAAATGAAGGATGCATGGGTTCTTGAGACAGTCAGATGTCAGCTTTCCAATCAATTTAACTTCATTTCTATTCCACGTCAATTTTGCAAATTTTGATCTTTATCAAATATAACCGCCACCGAACACAAATGTTCCCTTGATAGCACACCCTTTTGGGTGTACCATGGCGCTTATATTCTATTAAAATTGTTTTCAAGATAAAGAAATCAGATATGCTTGTCTGAATACCTCGCTCACTAGTACGGAGAATTCAGAATCCTTGACACTGATTGGCTAATTAGGAAGCTTACCTGACTTTGACCTCCCATGGAGATGTCATCAAATCTTCACGCAAAGAGGTACCGTATCAGTGTAAAAGATTTTATTTTAATAAGATTGGACATGAACAAGCTGAGAATGGATGTTTTTGCATGGAAATATGCATGCCATGGACCAACTGCTCCTGTCCTGTCCAATGCTTGGAGAGGGGACTGAATATATCCTACCTTCATCTCTCCTCACTTTAAAAATTATCCAAATTTCATTTTCTATCTTCGCTCACCAGATCCTTCAAGACTATGGATGTGATGTATCTGCACCTTGCTTGCTCTCTCCCTCCTCACATATATAACCTGCATGACATGATATTCCACAACTGGAATGTTTGTTATCTGTTCGTGTCTTCAATACTGGGTTTTCTCCATATCCTGTGAATACATACGGCTGATATCCGGTGTACCAGTGATGTGTTTATTGTTTGTACTCTTATGAAATGAGGCCATGTAAAACTCACAAGACTAAGGCTGCTTCTTGACTGGATGGCTTCATGCTAACCCTACCATTGCCTGTATTGAAACAATGTAAAGAGCAGATGGCCGCAGGGATGTTGCAATCTAAGCAATCAGTGGTTTCCCGCCTGTTTGAACCAAGCCATGGCTTGATACATTGTTTAAATGTAACAACTACACCACAAGGCTGCCCTATGTATTCACCATTGATAAAGGAGCATGTGCATACAAACCCATAAAGTATTGAGGAGGACGATATGTTTATGGTTTATGCATTATGTACCACCAGTTTTTCAAATTTATATGGGGAAAAGGCATTCACCATCAATAGTATTTGTACTGTGATCCTATACATCTGGAAAGCACCGGAATATGTTGAAAAGGCTCTCTCGTTTTACACATGCACATTGAATGCAGAAGCAAGAGCAGTATTATGTCAGTTGCTATGACTACAGCACACTCTTCTCACCAAGCACCTGCAGCAATGAAGCAGTGGAGATGTTAACACAGGACCAATTCACAAAGTGATCACGGTAGCAAGAATGCAGGGATTTAACTGCACATGCTCACAGGCCGATATTTGGCCCAAAGTCTGAAGCAAATGTCAGTAAATACCCCTAAATTGCTATTAAAAATTTCCTTGTTCAAGTTATAGTAATAACTAACATTATGGCATTTTACAGGTGATTTGTATTTCACTGACAAATCTGAGCAAAATTTGTGCAAATTTTGTTTTGTTATTATTTTTTATTTTTTCCAAAAATTGTAATAATTACATTTCCAATGTCAATACAGAGTTGTAATATTAATCAGTAAATGTGTAGGGATATTATGGTATTATCAAGTGTAAATCCATAATTCATCTGTGAATGGTGACATCCCTAGATCACAGTGTTTCTACGACTGTTTCAGTGTTAAAGTATATGAGTTGATTGGTATATGATCCTACTGCTACGATCACTTTGTGTAATGGGTCCAGGCCTGCAACACAGCTGACTGGGTTTATTTTCCCACTTGAGTGACTTTTTCATCACCCAGTTGCTCCATGCTTATGATCAATGACTGATCTTAACTTCGTGGAAGGTTGCAAGCCTGAATGGTGATACTAGGGAACACTTCAAATCAAATTTACACTGACCCAGAAATCCCATGACATGAGATGTACTGTGAGTCTCGTGTTATTCAGCCTGACACCTCTCCTGATAGTGTGGCTTGTTCTGTTGAAGGTATGGGGGGAGGAGGTTCACCCTCTGGGGGCATGTACCCCGGTCAGAGTCCGGCCATGATGGGGGGGATGTCCACACTCAACCAGGGCATGGCCAACATGAATGTCGGGGGACCTCCCCGGATGATGAGCCCACAACCCATGATGGGACAAGGTATGTAGCATATTGTGGTATGCAGGGTGATTGTTGTATGTAGCATATTGTAGTTTATTACCCATAGGGTTGAAGTTTTTTGTGTGCAAGTATCACTTCTCGCGCACCAGTGTATTGTTTCAGTCATCCAAATGGCATTGTTGACGTCATTCGGGTCTTATTGTGACGCAAGGTCAGAATGACATCACACTAGAAATGACATCATAGCTGAAGATTGTTGATGTAATTCGGCAAAATGTGTTTTTTTCTAGGACAGCGGTGGTGATCAATGGATTTTTTAAGGTCTCTCTGTCAGGAGCTACCGATCACAGATTTTAATCCCAGAGTTGTCATTATTTTTGTCAATAAACACCTTACCTAGCATGGATAGGTGTCTGCCTGGAGAGCGGAAGGTCAGTTGTTCAATACCTTGGCTGCACCATGTCAAAAAGACATTAAAAGATGGAACTTGATGGTACATGCCTGGTACTTGGCATTAAGGAGATAAAACAAAAGATATGTACGCTCCTTATCTGTATATAGTGGGGAGTCCATGTTAAACTGCAGCATGGTATCTAAGTGGACTATAAAACCGGCATTATGAGAGAAATAATCTTGACTGTAGTTAAACCCAATTTTACCTCAACTTTCCTGCACTATACTGGTGCTCATTTGTTTCACTAATCTTCTTGGGCATTCAAATAAATATTGCCATTCATAACATCAGTTTTATTCTACTGGTGAACGAAGGAGAATGCATGATTCGAAATGTCATGTATGACTTCAGACCATCTCTTGGATGGTTATCCCCATGTAAATCAATCCTCGCTTGCGGTAACAGGTGACTATGCTTGTCGTAAGATCGATCCTCGCTTGCGGTAACAGGTGACTATGCTTTTCGTAAGATCGATCCTCGCTTGCGGTAACAGGTGATTATGCTTGTCGTAAGATCGATCCACGCTTGCGGTAACAGGTGATTATGCTTGTCGTAAGATCGATCAACGCTTGCGGTAACAGGTGATTATGCTTGTCGTAAGATGCAACAAGCATGATCGGCCAGTCAGGTTTGCTGACTTGATTGATGCATGTCAACATATCCAAACTATGCTCATGATGTCCATCACTGGTCTGGTCCAGTCCAGATTCGATTATGTACAGAAAGACATCATGTGGTTTGAATATGGCTGTGTGTGGCGTTGAAACCAACAAATCTTGTATGGTTATTAATTGCATACCCTTCGGATTATAGGCTAGAATAGGTCCCCAGCACCCATTGTGTCATTGTACACCAACAATGTGGATTGTTTCTCATAATATCAATCACTTGATTGTTTTGTCCAGCCATGATTATTTTCAAGTTGCTGTCATTTAGCTGGAATATTGCTGAGTGTGACATCAGTCAACAAGCAGTATTAATGTCCCTCCATCTGTTTCCAGGAATGAGCATGCAACAAGGGATGATGGGAGGGATGCCCCAGGGCAGCATGGGGATGCAGAGCACCACCGTGTCGGGACAGTCGACGTTCCAGAAGCGCACAGACTCCGCCTTCGCATCCTTCGGCAACGTCAAATAGTGTAGCCCACCATCACCATCAGTCAAATAGTGCATCCATAGTCATACTTACATCACTTACACATATACACCCATCCAGAGATATCATTCGTATCACCCTCCTAGGCCTATTTTCTATATAATAGTACAGTGACAATTTTAAAATTTATATCTACCTGTCATATTATGAGCTCTTTAATAACACAACATCCTCGATAAACCATGATTACATCCATTCTATTATGATAAGTACCCTGGATCCCTTCATCAACGTAGCTTTGTTTCCGAAGTGATGTTTACCTCCATCTCTCTTATCACCAACTTTGCCCCAAATTTCTCTTGCTCATAAGCTTGATATCAGCAACCCAAATCCCTCTTCTGAACACAGTTTCAGCCTCAATCTACATTCAAAACCTGGTCTCATCTGAATGAGGGTATAATGTATTTGATCCATTTAGATACAGTTATAAACTAACACTTAACTTAAGGTGTTCTTCTGTTTTTATGACTGGGGAAAGAAGTCCTTATGCTACAAGACCTATTTGAGACAACTCGAAAAAATCGAGTTTAATACTGACCACGGTGATAGCACTGCTTGTTTCAGTCACACTGTAATTTGCTTTTGAATGTCTTTTTCATGTCATTTGAACCAGATCGAAAACAAAGATGGCAAATGGGTCCAGGGTAATTGTCGTTATGGAATGGAGATTTAATACACTGCATAATCGAGGATGCAGACACAGTGGTGTAGTCGTATGTGTTTTGCCTTATGGGTATGTCATTTAGCACAGCTGGAACAGTTTCTATCTAATTATATGTAGATGTATCGATATTTGATATGTGTTAGATCTTTAATCTTTATACAAGTTTTATACATTGAAGTATTTTAAGTTTAGTAAGATTATTAAGCATAACATCAAAATGTTAAATGAGTGTATGTAAAACTGTGGCTGTGGAGCTTGTTTGTATGAGCAGGGCCAAATAGTATTCTGATTTCTGATTGGTTGGTGTCATGGGGGCATATATTTCACCCACCTGTCACATTGTGACAAACATTGGCATCACATTTTGCTATATTTTTACTGGACTCTTGAAACAGAATCATTGCTTTGGTATGGTGCAGTCTGGATTTTATTAGGTTATAGGGCCTTTGGTTAGGTGCACACAGATACATTCCAGAATGTTGTCGTATCGATTCTGTCTTACATGCCATGTTTTAAATAACATTTAAGGAACAAAATAGATACATGCTAGGATAAGGCGCCGTTGCAGTTAAAAAAAGAATAATTGTAGAATAGGTCCTCAGTAACCCATGCTTGTCATAAGAGGTGACAAACGGGATTGGGTTGTCAGGCTTGTTGACTTGGCTGATGAATGTCATCGTATCCCAATTGCATGGATCGATGCTCATGATATCAATCACTGGAATGTCTGGTCCAGATTTCATTATTTACAGACAGCCTTTATATGGCAGAAATATTGCTGAGTGTGGCGTTAAACAACAAACAAACAAATATTGTTTGCTGTAAAGTTGCTCGAGGATGAGGATCTGGAAATGGCTTGTACTTGTAGAGCTCATCGTATCAAAATGCACCTTTTATCATTTGCCACAATTACATATGCTCTTTTAGCCCAATGCCAAATTATTTGTAAACCACATGACACATGCTGTAATCTGCTGAAGATTATCTTCCAGTTTTCTATTCTACCAAGATTTTGATTTATAAAAATTCCATGTTGCCATGGTAACAGATGTACAGATTAGTTATTGTGGTAGAGGGGCTGTGTATTTGTCGAAGCAAAAGAAAGCAAAGTTTTAAGATTGATTAAGCCAAATAAATTGTTTTAAATTTTTTTTGGCAAAAATGAAAAACATACAAGTTGTTGTTTGATTAAAAATATTTTTAACATTTTTTTTAAAGTTTGTTGAAACTATATTTCAAAAAGGTTTTAAGAAAGTATCCTAAATTCAAACCAGACAACATATTTGAGTTTTCTAAAGTTCGGCTCCTGTCCATTTGGTACAGGTATATTGAGACAAGAAAATCAATAACACATTTATTTTGGCCTGTCATTGATTACCATTAGAAACAGGTTCTCAAAACGTAATTTACTCTGGTTTGGTAGTAGTTAACACAGCATTTTATGAATTGTCAGCACTCAAACACCTTCATGAGAATTGGATCAGAACTTTTAACAATATGTTCTGTTACACTACAATACTGCCTGCAGTTTGGGATAATTCTGTGTTCTACACAGCCTCTGTAACTAATTCTCATTCCTTTCAACATATATTTCAATATTAATATTTGCAATATTCCTGTGTTCAGATCAGACAGCACATTTTGCATATTCTAGACATTGAAGACAAGCATTTAGTTACTCTTGGTAAATATGACAGACTTTCTTCATAGCATTGTTATTTTTTGCTCAAATGTGTGTTATCTCAATGGCCCTATTTCTCACAGAGTGTAGGGATAAAATATATTTATTGCATACTAGTGATAGGTATGAATGAACTTTGTATAATGTGATTATTGTGGGATGTGTATTAGAGGTGTTTATGTATACATGGCAAGAAGACATTTTACCCGGGAAGTCTCAACTCGGCAATTCTCCAGGCATTGGGATATTTATATCATCACTAGTAGATACATTATTTGTATAAGTAACATCGTCCAGTACTTAACTTCTAATGTTTCTTGGAATTGGGGTGACAAACTGATTTTCAGTGCTTTTAATTTGCTTTTAGCTTTAAGTAAATCTGAGGTTTCATCACCAACCACTTCATGCTGTTTGACATATTCTACACCTTTTCAAGCAATTGTTATAAGGCGACTATCGGGATCAGGTGGTCAGGCCTGTAGACTTGGATACATGTCATCGTATCCCAATTGTGTGGATCGATGCTCATTATATCAACCACTGGATTGTCTGGTCCAGACTGGATTATTTATAGACCGCTGTCATATAGCTGGAATATTTCTGAGTGCGTCATTAAACAACAAACAGACAATTGCAATCAATACTTGGTAGAGGTTCTAAAATGCATTGTATAAACCAAGGGAGATAACTCCTAGATAGACAGGCCGTGGTTTCTTTTTTAAGTTTATTGTGTAAGCAGAAGGAAAAAGAGCTTTACTCAGCTCCTATGCTGCAGTGTTAAAGTTCACCATGTCAAGTGTGTATTAGTGAGTTTAGTACCAACAGTACAACTAGAAACAGGTAGCCTATGTCACACAGCACCAAGCCTTGTGTTAGAATAATTCACCTGCAAGGCTTGTGGACTCTCGATACAATACATGATTGGGGATTGTCACAATATCCAATGATATTTACAAGTTGTGCGGTAGTATGTACATTGTCAAGTAAACTGAATTAATCCAGGTTTGGTCCAACTGACCAGATTGGCTACATCTCAAATTAAAGCAATGGCCTATATCAGTGGGCTGGATGAAAAGACTTATTCTTTTTCTAATGCTCAAATTAAGTGAATAGAAGACTTTAACTATAGACAGTGGCTTTTGGATGATGATGTTGATGCCATGTCCTCAACACTTGCTAGGACATAGTTTCAAACCGTATTGTATCGAGGGTCCTACATTGTGATTTGTATCTATAACTTCAGATATGGTAGCATCCCAGATGTAGTCAATGGTTGTTTTGTGGGTTTCTGAACTGACATAGTTTAATGTTCAATTCTGTAGTTGTGATCAGTAATGACAATTTTGCAAGGACATATCACTTAGTGTTACAGTGGGGTCTGACAGTGGAGATATGTAAACAGATTTCAATACATGGCATCTGACTCTTATTTAATGGATAATCTCCAGTACAGGGATGACATTATCTATCTACAGCACTTACAGAACAAGTGCTGGCGTACAGGGCCCTATTCCACGAAGTGATCTTAGTGTAAGGTGATCGTACCATAGCCTTACGAACGTTGTAGCACTAATATCGCTTTGTGAAACAGGGCCCAGGTCTAGAATCCTTACCCATGTTCCATGATAAACTACAATACTCAGAAATTAAAGGAGTTTCAAGATGTGGGTCATTTTTTTTAGTCCGTACGACACACTTGAACTAAGTTTTTTTTTAAATAACCTAGCATCTGGATGCTTCTATCTATTTATAGCTGTCCTGTAAATGTGTTGCTTTGTGTGTACAGACATCTGTGTAGTCAGAATGTATATTCAATCGAAATAAAAGAACGGACCGTTGTATCTTCATATAGGTAAGTGTTAAAATTTATCCCATTTACAATGAAGGGAGGTCACTCTATTTCTTGCTTCATATTGGAGCAAATAGATTTTTAGTTAATCGGTCTGTTGACATTTTCTCCCGTCTGTTGCAGATTTTAATGACAGTTGTTTCTGTACATTGTTCTTCAAGTCCACCATCCAGAATTACATATATATATTCAGCTGAAATGTGTTGGCCATTTCATATTACTTCTTGTTTCTCAGAAAGCATGCTCACTCTGTGGAGATTTTAAGTATTATCTTTCTCTTGGATAATTATTACTGTTGGAAATGTCAAATAGCAAGCATTTTCCCAATATGCAACTGACTGTAGCTAACTTAAAAACTATTCAGATGTGTTTTTTACTCCAATTTGTTACCTGTCCTGAGTGATAAAAAGTTCATCCTGAAAGCTTACACAATGATCCTCGGAGTAGAGTGGAAATGTCCATGTCATCCCATTCTTTTTATCATAATTCTAGAGCAAGGTATATCGCTTTGCTTGCTTTGATATATCAAACACAGTGGTGTACGAAAGTTGTGAATTTTCATTCCAAAATTAGTGAGATGTACATAAATCCTGATGTTAGTACATACCTAGCGACAGTTGTTTGTACATGGTTCTGTTGTTGATTATATGTTTTATATGGAAGTGTATATAGCATCACTGTTAAGACCTCAGTTGTGAGGTCTGTGTGTATATGTACTGATACAGAGTAAACATGTTATGTAAAGAGATCATGGCTTGTGTTGTTCTTGTTATGTGGGGATTCCTTTGTCACAGATGACTAAAGATATATTTGGACACCATATGATACAGGCCTGAGTGAGTGAGTGAGTTTGGTTTTACACTGCTTTTAGCAATATCACGGCAGGGGAAATCAGAAATGGGCTTCACACATTGTACCCATGTCAGGAATCGAAACGGGTCTTCGGCGTGACGAGCAAACGCTTTAACCACAAGGCAAATCGACTGCCCAACAGAGGCCTGAAAGTAATCAAGTCTGGATTACAGTGATTGATAGTGTGAGCAAGATTCTTCACCAGTAGGATATGATAGGTTCGGTGACAAAGTTAATGACATGCTATCACCCTATCCATTGTTGCTTCCTAAGACAAGCAGAAGCTGCTTAGGGCCAATTCTAACCCAGCATCGCCAGTCTATCAAAAGAGGATTGGTTGGTCAGACAATGCGACTTGACTGATTATGTGTCATTGTTCCCTTGTACAGTCCGTTTGATTCCATCTGGGACCGATGAATTGCTCACTAACTCAAAATCTAATAATTGCAACAAAACCAAAATGTGCACAGCGACATGAATTGGACAGACTAACTCTGATGGTTTGTCTCATAATTTTGGACACCCGAATAAAAAAATTGTTTAACAAACTATCATCATTTTTTTGACATTTTTCGCCATCCCATACCAGGGAGGACCAGTCCATCATGGAACTGCCAGGTAATGAACAAGCATGTGCACCGTATATGGGGGTCATCTCAAAAGCCGTTTTGGGTGTTCAATCGGAGTCACTGTTGCAGGTTTCTGAAGCCGTGACAGTGCATTCGGAATCGGTGTCGCTGTTGTCCGAATCGCTATCGCCGCTGTCCGAGTCTACCCTGATGATCACTGGCTTGATTGTGGCATGGTCCAATCCACTATGATCCCAATAATGTCTCTCTATTTCATTCTCAACTTTTTCAACACACTTTTGCCATGTTTCCTGCGTGATGGTGTCTATTGATTGTTGAAGCAGTTTCTGTACATCCCGCAGTTTGAATGTTGTATTTTGCCTGCCAACATCCGATATAATGATACCCCAAATTAGTTCTATTGGGTTTAAATCGCAATGATAGGGCGGCAATCGCAAAACTGAATGGCCATGTTCTTTAAGATACTCGTCAACTTTAAAGACAGGTGTGGTTTTATTAGACTTATAAATATCATACAGAACAGGTTTCGTTGCTTTTTGTGGATACGGTATTGCTTTGTGTGTCAACCATTCTATCATATCGCCCTTCCTACTGTTAGACGTTAGGGCTTTTGTGTTAGGTACCTGAACGCCATGATATGGAGCATTGTCCATGACAACCAGACTCTTGGGGGGCAATACCGGTACCAGTTGAGTTTTAACCCATTCTAGGAATACCGCTCCGTTCATTTCGGTATGATAGTCTCGGTTGTCCTTGGATTTTGCCTTGAAGACTAGCGAACAGCCTGGTAGGAATACCCGACTCTTGCAGCTAGCATGGAGCACAATAAGCCGCTCACCCTTGCCAAGTGGCAATTTTCTGGCACAGAAATCCGAAGAGGAGCTAGGGAACCATTGTGTTCCTGTGGTATGGGAAGCGTTTACCCACGTATTGTGCGTAAGAAATGGTTCCTTAGTCGAACAATATCAGACCTCTCGCATAATTCATGTCTATTTTCGGAGCCTTCTTTTTTGTAACGGAAACCAATTTGGTGTAGCAATTTCCGTAACTGATATTTTGAAATGGTCAAAGAATGATTTGTCTCCATATATTTTTTAGAGTACAGAGAGAGACATAGATATTTTGTTTATACAGAGTCCTAATGGCGTTTCTAACCATCTCTTGTTGAAATGAATCGACTTTAAAACATCGCTTGGGTTTTGAGATGGTCCCCTCAGGTGTGTGTCACTGCAGGTTGAATCAGTACACTTTTTTAACATAGCTTTTAACTTCCCTTCTGTTATCCCAACTGCACGTGCAGTTCGTAAACGATACTTTCTAAAAGCATATTGTGGTCTACCTCTTTCACATTCTTTTTTTAAAAATTTGAAGACGTTGCAAATAATTGACTTCGCGTCGAGTGATGTTCTCATTGTTTCAGGTATAGCAATCACGCATCTATGGTTTGCTCAGCAAGCCTTACGTCACTTTCGCGCATGAAACTCTCCCGCCTGGCTGTTCTATGAGCGACTGGTCCTCCCTGGTATGGGATGGCGAAAAATGTCAACAATATGAGGATCGTTTGTTAAACAATTTTTTTATTCGGGTGTCCAAAATTATGAGACAAACCATCAGAGTTAATCTGTCCAATTCATGTCGCTGTGCACATTTTGGTTTTGTTGCAATTATTAGATTTTGAGTTAGTGAGCAATTCATCGGTCTCAGATGGAATCAAACGGACTGTAGCATGGATTGTTGTTTTCAGTTTGGTCTGTGGGTTTCCAGGTTAGAATAGGTCCCCATCAACCCATGTTTGACGTATTAAAGAGGTGACTAAATGGATCAGGTGGTCAGGCTCAGTGAGTTGGTTGGTACTGTACTGGTGGACAATTATCAGTCACTGGATTGTCTGGTCCAGACTCCATTGTATCCAGCCTCCTCTTGTACCCATGTGTGGCATTAAACAGCAAACAAACAAAACAGTCTGGCCCAGAGCTGGTTAATTACGGGGGGCCATGATACAAGTGCAAGCAGACAGAGACACACACACGGCCATGCATGTCACTATATAAGTTCAATAATCTGGACACGACGTTAAACCCCATTTCACTTAACTTACAGATACAGCTGGAGTATTGCTGCCACATTAAACAACCTTCACTCATTTGAATCATGATGCAACATTTGTAGGCCAGGATATTTGCATCAGTTTACACTAACGTTGTCCAAGAGGATCTGGAAACAGTCCATCACAGTAGGTGAGGTGAAATTGGGTTTAACATCGCGTTCAAGATTATTGCACTTTTACATGCACGTGTGTGTAGCTGCTTGTACTAGTCCGGACTGATGCCGATTTATGGTGCTAGTTCACTGAGATACCCCACTTAGACTCCGAGCCTTGTTTTAGCCCCCTAATGCTGAGCACCAGACAGGGTGACAAGAAGTACCATCTTTTAACGTCTTTTGGTATGACGAGGCCGTGCATCGAACCCGGGCGGATGCTCTACCACTTAAGCACGGAGGTGGTCCCGTCACAGTCGTCGGAGTTTTTAGTCCAGATGAATTCACTATGAACAGTAGCATCTGTATTAAGAGAGGTTCAGTGTATTCCAGCTGTCACAGCAGTCTGTAAATAGTCTGGTCCAGGCTGTGTGACAAGTGGTTGATAACACGATCAACAATGAGTCTGTCAGGTCAGACGTTATGAACACTCAACAACCAACAAGGATGGGTGCTGGAGAGCCACCATGTCATCACAGACAACCATACATATCATTGATTATTTGTAGTGTGTAGTGGTGTTTGTAGTGGTCAGGGACCACATACAATGTATTTGATCCAAATCAGACAAATACCATGAATACAGAAATTAAGCTGATTCGGCCCTGATCCATCAAATCTGTAAGTTGCAAAATAACAAAAAATGTCACGTTAGTTGAAGCCAGAAAAGCTACAAATCCCAGGCCTATATTTGTTCCACATAATGAACGACCCTTTGCTTCTCACAATACAGAACAAACACACACAAATACATTATCTATTTTACTAGTTGCTAAATATATTACAGTCTGCTTCAAGGCAGCCACATTGCATATTAGTAACATAGCACATCCAACTTCGAAAGGTATCCACATGTTCTTCATCGATGTACAAGAATATTGCTATGAAACCAGTGATTTCTGCATCCTTTCTGCATCGACCTTCACCAGATGATCCCCCTCCAACTACTCCTACCCTGCTTCCTGCTAAACAAACTTGAGGACAATCACACCCTGACAACCATACCCAAGGACTGCATTATCCATGTAGTTGATAACAGCAGGGGTGGAAGGTTTGCTATTTGGCAACAGTGCACTGGCTCACAGACTTATACACGTAGAGCATTAACACGACGTGCACCTCCGCAGTCCCCTGTTCAATGGACATGAACTATTCCGTTGCAAGACGAAAACCTTCTGTCCCAAAACAGTTTTCACGCTTACTTTTCTGAAGTCTGTTTAGCAACAAGTTCTACTGATTTCCATTGAATCAAGACACCATATCACCATGTGTAAAAAGGTGTTCAAATATATTAAATGTATATTAGTGCTGCTTCAGAAACAAAAGCCCCCCAAAATAAGAAGTCCAAAATGAAAAAAGCACCACTTCACCACACGGATGTGTGCAAATGAATGCAAGGTGTTTCTGAAATTGAAATGATTACAGACCGATCACCATATTCCCTCCATTTACAACTTGTGGGAATAAAACTATATCCAACAATTCCTGTGTTGTTTAGAGCGTGTCATACAAGATATCTACTGTTACCTGCTAGTCAGCCACCAAAGATCTGAGACTAGTTCGTTGAAACCTTTCTTATAACCTTCTTCAAGCTGGGTAGAAGAGTTTATTTTTCATTTCATCTTTCAAGCAAGTACGGGTATTGCGCTGACAAACCTTGAAACATAATCGTGGCGAACCCAGGATGTGAACCCAAAATCTGGAGTGTCCAAGGGAGGCAACTGTGCACAGAGAATTGTGGCACCTCAGACAAATAGACCAACCATGCCTTCTACAAACCAATAAGAAAACTGATTCTAATGTACCTTTGGCCACATTCTTGCGAATCAAAGCTTGAAGAGACTGTTCCAAGGCCACAGCTAGGTCCCCTGAGAATCTGACACTCTTAATGGCATAGTGCATGCATAAAGTTGGGATCTTGTGAAAAAAATATGACTTGAAACTTTGTTAAAAAGTGCTTAAAAATGAAAAATATATTAGGGCAGGGGCAGAAAGGTTATGAAGTACACAACATTAATGTAACAAGGCTAACTACACTAATCAAAGATGGACACTGATAGCTTCATCAATGATTCACATACCCCTGGGCCTGCCAGCTGAACCGGCAGTGTACCAAAACATCCATTGATCCACCATGTCTCATGGCAGATGAAATCGTGTTGGGATTGTGCATAATGCCAGACTTGAAAGGACAAGAATCACGAGGAAGGTTTTGACTAACTGTAACATTTAGGAAAAAAAGTTTTCAGAAGTCGTTAGAAATAGACTTTGCTCTTTGCATCACTGGCATGATTTGGACTTACAACACCAAATTTAAAGGGGCTGCTATAGTGTGTCTAAAGGGCTCATCTTCCAGGTTTTCAGGAAGCATTTTTCTCATATTTGAGTCAGAACAAGTTTTGAGAGTTAAAAACAAGGTGTTAGTGTTGTTCATTGCTAGATTTTCACTTTAAAAAAAACAGCCTTTTTCACTTGTTTTAGCCATACTGATGTTCTGGATGATCTCAGTTCAACATTTTTAAGGTATACAAAGAGGAAAAGCTAGGTGTTAATCATATGAACATACCTGAACACTTTCATTAAATCTTCAAGATTTATGTAGCCATAAAATTTGATTATTCCAGTGGTCTCCCCCGAACACAGTATCGTACTATCCTTTGACCAGAAATGTTCTCCTACAGTCACTGCATAACATTCTACAGATGAAGGACACCAACTGTCCCTGTAACACTGTCTGACTTATCACAGTAGTGAAATCTACGCCCTGTGTAACCCTATCTGTTTGTGGTTACATCGACATTAATTGTCCATGCACACGACTAAACAATGACTCGCTGATCCAAATGGTAAAATCTACACCCTGTGTTACCCTATCTGTTTGTGGTTACATCGACATTACTTGGCCATGCACACGTCTAAACAATGACTTGCTGATCAAAATGGTAAAATCTACACCCTGTGTTACCCTATCTGGTAGTGATTTAAGTTATGTTCACGATAAGGAATGACTATAACACTTCATCCGTATTACAGTTATCTCACAGCAATAGTATGGTGCTGACAAACCAACTATCATAATCTGGAATTCAACAAGCATTTATGCCTCATTATAATGAAACTCTAAGAAGCATTGATATACGATTAGTTTAATTAGTTGCACTGCAATAGTAAAGAAATGCGTCAAATTCACATGTCAAGAAAAATAACCGTGTAGGTCGTAGACATTTCCTTGTGTGGAACCACGGACTTGTATAAATACCTGTCAAACCTACCAGTACAGGTACTAACACACCAAGGATCATAATCAGGATTAAAATGGGATTTGAACCAACAACCAGCAGATCCAGGCACTAAGGGACACAACTCTGCACAGCAAATTGTGGCACCCTCAACTACAGGTTCACTTATGTGCCCAAACGTCCAATGAAGGAATTTTCTATTTTATTTAAATCTTCTAAAATATGTTACAGCAACACCAATTCCATATATATTCTGACAAAAATTACTTTCTTTGTTGTGGCCCGTCAGAAGTTGATGCAAATACCTCCTTGTAGATGCTAGGAAAAGGGATGGCCAATACAAACTTCTAAGTCCACGTGAAATATTAGCTAAACATATTCTGGTTCTAACAACCTAATCTATTCTTAATAAAATAATGGATCATATATTCCATGAACATTTCTCTATCAAATATATAGTTTCAGTCGAACACATTTTCTCCTCATGCTTTTTTCAGCTATATACAGTTGTTTTAATATTTTCAAAAAATAGGCTGACAAACTGACTAAATCGCCACTGAATGTGTTTTCAGGTGATCATAGCAATAAGCATATACACTTGCACAGATGTTGTACAGCTACATAATTCTATTTGAAAACAAAACAAGCACAAAGTGTTCAACTAAAGGGATTACTTCAGTGTATGAAGCCCGATTCAACGTGGAACAATAAAATGAAATATCGTATTCGACCCAATAAGCGCCCAGGGCGCTTAAAATAAAGACAGAAGGGGTGGGCGCTTATTGGGACCAATTCAGAGTCAAATTGGCTTAAATGCATCAGTAAGCCTATCCATATTCTTCTGTTGCTGGGGGGCTAGAGATAACTGTTACTTACGTTTTACTGGTGAACATCTCCTCATTAACCGACTACAAAAGATTCTTGACCATATGTAAAAAACAGGTGAGTAAATCTTACTTGGTCATCCGGGAACAGGGGGGGGGGGGGTGGCTTATTGGGACATGGGCGCTTATTGGGTTGAATACGGTAGATGTATCAAGCATATGCAACAACATCTTGAATTAGCACAATATACTTTAAACAAAGCAATGCTTCTGTGTGGAAACCTTGAAAGCTGAAAGACATTTGTGGATGGTCATCTCTTGACTGTTAAGTGGTGTTTTAAATGATGCCTACATAATGCCTACATAATGCATACACTACACCCCTGGCAAGAGCTGTGGAGACATTCATGGACAAGAAGCAAGCTTTATCTACACCAAACACTACTCAATTCTGGGCACTTGAGACCTGATCAACCTCAGAACTGCATTGTGCATTAACGTCATTAACAAATAGCATTAAATATTTTATTTTCACTATAAAGATCAAACTGTCATGAGTTTTTTTTAGATAAAATTATTTCAAAGCATATGTTTTTTTTAAGTCTTAGGCAAAGCCTTTCCGAAACTTAGTTCATGGATCAACCAACTTACTCTGCAAGATAAATGAGACCTGTTTAACACTGCAAACAGGGGAACATATTCAGAAATGTTTGGGCACAATAACTAATACTTAAAAATGTGTCTTTAATTATTTTCCAACCTACAAACCAACATTTTTTTAAAAAGACTGTAAACACAGAAAATATTATTACAATGAAGACTTTGTTACCATGGTTACTCACACCAGCAAGACAAATCTAACTTATTCAACAATGTCTTTCGAATCGTTCAACATATTCAATCAAAATCAGGAAGGTATAACATTCAGATGCCAAATTATTTCCTTCATAGCATAATAAGTGAAAATTTCAAAATTCAAAGGCACTTATAGTAAACTGTGTACATACTAACACTCTCACACCAAGCACTGAAATATCCACATTGCAAATAATAACCTTTGATCAAAGTTCAAGAAATATATTATCATGACTAACTTTGTACACAATAAGTGACAGGAGAGGTCAAGGCCAGAGCCTTGAGCAAATCACCAATGGTAGCCACTCCTCTTACAAATTTGAACCATGTCCTTATGGACACCCCATCATTGGAGAATACACAAGATGTGATACTTCATATAACATACTACTCAAGTAGTATGGGATATGATAGGGATATCATCATTGTCCAAGTGGGAACGGAATTGGACTGAATGCTTCAAGATGTTGTCATGAGAATAGTATTCCATTTATTCATGAAGCTGGCAAATATTCTGCTTCAGATATATGAACACATGATTTAGAGTTTCATAACAGCAGGTTCTGCATGCAATGCAGTGTACCTTGCATCCAAAACACAAGCATCTTTGCAATGTTTATTAAGTTTCAGCTGTACAAATATACATGTACTTCAGAGTTAAGGGGCTGAAGGCAGAGCTGTCCCCTGCAGATATACGTCTTGTTCCGGTATCCTGCTGCATCTCTGGCATCTGGCTGCTGTATCATAACAATATTCATAAATGAAAAAAATAAAAATGCAAATGCAATCAAAATACCATAATAGGATGCAGGTTGCTCCATCAACACTCCAAGTACCATATTCGCAGTAATAAGCACCCGTGGCGCTGCAAACATTATGAGGATTATTGACAACGAGGTGTGCCTTGTAAATACTTGTAGTGACTATTCAATTACACACCCCTCTTTAAATGTGTTCTAAGCTGCTGTGTTTTCTGTAAAAACATCTGTAACACACACAAGAAAGTACTGACTGTTTCCTACATGTTTAAATGTACAGGGCGCTTATGAAGATTATTTTGAGGCTGGTCTAGAAGTTGGTCGGGGGCACTTACTGGAGTGTGGCACTAATACAACAAATATGGTAACTGAAAAAACCTTACGTTCTCATTTAGCCTTCCCAAAGGGCACCTTTACACTTGTTTCTTAGATTCTTTCACTCAAATATGTCTCTAAATTGCTTCTGATTGTCTTAAAGCTAATTTTGTTTTTTAAATGCATTTTGAATTAACACAAGGACTACGTTTTTGTCATGAATTAGAAAAGGAATTCAACATATTTTGTTCGGTAGGCAGAGAAAGAGATTAATTACTAAAAACCCAGCTGGTGGCCATTAGCAAACCCATATATTCTGATATAGCCTTTAAGATGGCCAGTACTACAGGTAATTTCAATGAACGTCTCCAAGAAACTTCCATTATCGATTTGACCAGTAAAATATAAACAAAAATATAATCATTTATTACAGGCTGAGGGTGGTTTGGGGAAATTCAAACATCAATAAGTAGTTAAACATTTACAATTTTCTGGATCTTTTACAGACATCATAATTACAAAAGAATTACTTCTTGACAATAACAATGAAACTAGCACCGACATCCAGGCCTAAAGTAGTTCTAGCACTAGGATCAGTCTTGATCTGACTGTGGGCTGACTACAACACAAATACCGGTATGCGAGCATGGTCAGTAGATGCTAATACATGTATATACAAGCATAGTGCACAGAGGTTACTCCTGAGAAATAGGTTATGGTGATTTCATAATATGTCTAGCGAGACATCATACAATGATGCCTTCTCATTCTGCTGGCAGCACTTCTCAGCAAGCTTATCACACCATTTCACATTTAATCGGCAATTTTCTTACCATCTTGCTAATAATTACACACACACCCTTCCCAAAGAATAATTGGAGCTTGCTGCACCTCTCTTGGCCCTATGGCCAATTGTTGTATAGAGAGAATAGTGATATAATAGTCATAATAATAGCCTATTCTTCAACACAGGCTTACAACAGTCATAAGTCCTACACCTTGACACAGACTTAAAACAATCAGAACTGCTATGCTTCAACACAGACTTATGACAGTCAAATATTACTTGTGAAAATATGTCTTGACATTTCAACATATCACAAATCATCATAAACTGTTGACTGAAGATGTCCCCACAGAATTAAGATTTTTTCACAACAAGACTAGGCCTCCATGAAGAAAGCCTCATATTTACAAACAAGAATAATCAAGAAGCATGGAAACCGGGGCTCGATTTAAGGAACTTGACATAACTGCACCATGTGCAGTTTATTTGGTTTATCACAATTGATACATAGCCCCGTCTGCTGCTAGTGTCACATAAATTAATGCCACATTGCTGTAAAACGTAACTTGCACATAATCTTGAAGCCTAAGAAAGCATGTTACACACAACACAGGGATTGGTGATGCAGTTTGGTAACTTGAATTTATTGGTGTGTGTTCAAAGATCCATTTGTGTGGCCAAGTAAGGGTTAGTCAGACACACATTTGAAATCTTTTTACATGCATTTGCAGACAAAAATATCTGGAAGCATTTTTCAATAATAGGTCTATTATAGCTAAATCGAGCCCTGGTAACTGTTAACCATAAAATAACAACACACTGAAAGCAACCAAAGTTTGGAATCAAAATATTCATACATATAGAAATTATGATAATTGGTGTTATGAATGGAAAATACTGGTGAGAAAATTGCTAATCGATGTAAACAGGGAGACAGCATCATCTATAAGTTGCATCAGAACTGTACACTCCATTGCTTGATGTTGGAGTCCTGCCCCGCGCTCACAAAAGTGTTGTTGTCCAACCACCGGATCTTGTTGGCGAAGCTCTTCTGGTGAGCATCTGGTGGGATAAAATCGTCGGTGAGTGAGTGAGAAGTGTTTTATGCTGCTTTTACAATACTACACCAAAATAAAAGCAGGGGACACCAGAATAGAACTCAAGCCTCAGGGATGACAAACAAATGCCCCTGTAGGCTCGTCTTGCCGGCGCCATTTCAAGTATCCCTCGTAATCACCAGATGCTAATTAGCGTTAACGGCCCAATGGGCTTCGGAACAACAATCAAGGACCTCGTTGACAGTAATGGGGTGAATCATTGAATTTGATTGGATGATGTTTACGAAAACCTTTCATCTTGCAAATTTGTCTGCGTGTGTACATGTGTATGTCCAATTATGTAGTTTTGTATACAGCAAAACTGTGTATGTATTATTTTTTCAACAATGAAGTTAAGTTCATATACTCAAAACAACATTGAGAATTTGAGAATAAAACACATGAGAAGGTCAAGGCTGGTTTGTAAGTCTAGTCCAAGCCAAGTACATACAGTAACCATAGTAACATACCTTTAACTGTAGCTACTCTATTCTGCAACGACTTCACCGGAATCCATACTGCAATGCCGCTGTCAATAGAGCAGGTTGCTAAGTGACTCGAGTCAGGTGACCAGTCTACGTCACAAACACGGGCAGCATGAGCCACAGAGCTAAACAATTCCTGCAACATTGAAACAATTCCTGCAACATTGAAACAATTCCTGCAACATTGAAACAATTCCTGCAACATTGAAACAATTCCTGCAACATTGAAACAATTAAGTGCAAGATTTTCAATCATCTTACAAGAAAGCAATCTTGTCAAATTTCCAGGCATAACTTTGGAAACAGTCTTTTTTGGTGAGGTTCAAATATTTCATTTGTTTGCTTGTTGTTTAACGCCGTACTTAGCAATTTTCAAGCAATATGATGGCAGTCTGTAAATAATCGTGTCTGGAACAGACATTCCAGTGACGGACATCATGAGCATCGATTCACGCTATTGGATACAATGACATGTATCAACCAAGTCAGCGAGCCTGTCCATCCGATCCCGTTACAACAACAATAGTCGCCTTTAACGGCAAGCATGGGTTGCTGAAGACCTATTCTTCCCCGGATACAGATCTAGGTTGAAATAAAACAAGATATTGGAGCATTTTAATATTTTTCATTAGATTTTAACATGTTTAACAACAAAGTAAGAGCTAGCTCGTTATCATATGACGTAAAGAAATTGCCAGCTCTCATCAAGAAATATGAGGGCATTATCAAGTTACAGTGGCCAGCTCATTTTTGATAACATGCGGGCGGTTTAATGATAATTCTATCCATTTTAGCTATAATGTGAAATATCAGGTCACTGCCCAAACAGCATGTCCATGTTAAACTGGCTTGTTTGTTGTCTATAGCCGCACTCAAATGACGGCAGCCTGAAAATTAAGTGTGGACCAGACAATCCAGTGATTGATATAGCAAGCAATGATCCACATCATTGTGGCACGAGGATGTGCAATCAACCAGGCTCAATGAAGTGACCTCAGGCTCCACAAACCTCTTCTTACAAGCACCACGTGTTGCTGGGAATCTATTCTAACCACAAATCACGACAGGAATAAAGTGGCCATCAGTAATAATCCGATGGGCCAGTCACTTATTACCTAACGTTTTTAAAGCCTTGCCATGTCAGCAAATTTGTTCAGAGTTACCTGCCCTTGCAATGTCCATAAATATGGAGTAAGTGAGTTGGGTTTAACGCCGCTTTCAACAGTATTCGAGTTAAATCACGGCGTGTCAGCTTAATGTGGGAGGAAAGCCCGAAGTGATGCAGATCTCAGACGTTTACCACTTCGTAGAAATCACGAGCACGGGTGTGGTGCTGACAAACCTAGAAACATAATCGGGGCAATCCGGGATTCGAACACACAATCATAGGTTTCTGGCGAGCCCAAGGGACGCAACTCTGCACAGTGAATTGCGGGACCTTAGACGACTGGGCCACCTATGCCCCTAAGTTTTGAGGAAAGTATTACTTGTTAGATCAAGTATTGAGTGACACAGCTGTGGACAGTGTTCATAAACTGATGATATGTCAACTCGTTTTTGAAGGAAAGCAAAGTGACATTGACGTCTACATTTAGTACTTGGGGAAACCCATATGCCCAGGAATGTTACTGATATATTTTTAATTTAATGTGAATATTAGTGGATCTTGACATGGCTAAGGGGCACAACTCTTCATTCCACCCCTTTTTGACCCCATAAAAAACAAGACAGAAACATCTCTCTCTTTCAGCCTCGTTGGCTTCGCTCATGATGGAGCTCCAGAGATAAAGATTACTTGATCAACACAACACACACTCACCTCATAAGTGTCAACACTGTAGCCCATGACCCTCTTGTTCGACCCTACAACGGCAAGGATGGCGCCATCTGGCGAGTACCGGACGCTATTCACTGTACACTCAGGAATTGAGATCCTCTTCACCTCAGACAGAGTACCATTACTGAGTTGGTACACCACAAACACATCACTCTGAAAATAAAATAAAGTCATGGGTGGTCTTAGATAATGTTTTCCTCATATAAGTAGTATTCCCTAGTTTTCAGGCATAAACTTTCACATCTGTGTTTATCTCATGAGAATAACTTTGTGTTGAGGGTGAGAGATGGGGGAGGGGAGGAAGGGTGGGTGGGTTTGGGTGAGGGTAGGAGGATGGGGGATTGTGAGGATGGGTGGGGTGGGGATTAGGGGGTAGGCATGGGGAGGAGAGGGTGGGGTGGGGAGGAGGGGTGGTATTGAAAGGTGGGTGTGGAATGCGATGAGGGTGTGGAATGAGATGAGGGGTTGGGATGGGCAGGGGGGATGTGATGGGGATGAGGGTGTGGAATGAGATGATGGGTTGAGATGGGGAGGGAGATGGGATGGGGGGATGGGATGGGGAGGAGGGGTGGGATGGAAAGGAGGTTGTGGAATGAGATGAGGGGTTGGGATGGGCAGGGGGGTTGGGATGGGGATGAGAGTGTGGAATAAGATGAGGGGTTGGGAGTTTGGGAGAGGGGGTGGGATGGGGATGAGAGTGTGGAATGAGATGAGGGGTCGGGATGGGCAGGGGGGATGTGATGTGCACTCAATACATTGATGCTGCTGTGACTTACCCCTCCAACTGCTACTTGTGACATGCCTGGATGTATGTCCACACACTGAGGATCAAACTTAGCAGGAATCGCAGACAGCTTGTGATTTCCCTCCAACACCATCACCTACAACACAGACAGTCAGACATCAGACATTAACTGGGTAATGGCAATTTAATTTGCATATTGTACACAAACCTGGTTTTGTATTTTGTATTTTACCCTGGTCCACAGACAGAGAGTGTGATAGGTTCATTTACCAAGTCGACAAAAGGACTGCATGTGTGTTGCCACACTTAGCAATATTCCAGCAGCCTGTAAATAATCAAGCCTGGACCAATACATTGACCGACATTGTGAGCAATGATCCCCGTCATTGGAGTTGTGATGACACACCATCACCGAGCCTGCCCACCCAATCCTGTTAGTCTTTTATGATCAGCTTAGGTAGCTGGGGACCTATTCTAACGGAGAATCCCCTCGGGACACTAGCACTGCAAGAGCATATTGTAGTATCAGTGTATCCTAATGAAGTCTCACAACAACTATCATCAAACCATTTTCACAAGTATCAGTGATAGGCAAAGTTTTCAAAGCTGCTACAAATGAATCGTCAATGTGTGTATACTCACATGGTTAATGCAAGCCACAACCGACATTCCTTGTTTCCTGCTGACGCTCTTCGGTTGGGAGTCCAGCTTATTGCTGTTCAAACTGAAACAACAATCAAACTATAAGGCTTTTTTTGTTTTTGATTTTTTTTCCCTTTTTTATTCATTTCAGAAGGATGTTGCAGTTCATGCTGTTCAGACATATGTTTTTACGTACACTGCCAGGGTTGTTTGTTCAGACATATGTTGTTAACTACATTGCAAGGGTTTGTTTGTTCAGACATATGGTGTTACCTACATTGTCAGGGTTTGTTTGTTCAGACATATGTTTTTACCTACATTGCCAGGGTTTGTTTGTTCAGACATATGTTTTTACCTACATTGTCAGGGTTTGTTTGGTCAGACATATGTTGTTACCTACATTGTCAGGGTTTGTTCAGACATGTTGTTACCTACATTGTCAGGGTTTGTTTGTTCAGACATATGTTTTTACCTACATTGCCAGGGTTTGTTTGTTCAGACATGTTGTTACCTACATTGTCAGGGTTTGTTCAGACATGTTGTTACCCACATTGTCAGGGTTTGTTCAGACATATGTTGTTACCTACATTGTCAGGGTTTGTTTGTTCAGACATATGTTGTTACCCACATTGTCAGGGTTTGTTTGTTCAGACATATGTTTTTACGTACATTGTCAGGGTTTGTTTGTTCAGATATATGTTGTCACCTACATTGCCAGGGTTTGTTTGTTCAGACATATGTTGTTACCTACATTGTCAGGATTTGTTTGGTCAGACATATGTTGTTACCTACATTGTCAGGGTTTGTTTGTTCAGACATATGTTGTTACCTACATTGTCAGGGTTTGTTTGGTCAGACATATGTTGTTACCTACATTGTCAGGGTTTGTTTGTTCAGACATATGTTTTTACGTACATTGTCAGGGTTTGTTTGTTCAGACATATGTTGTTACCTACATTGTCAGGGTTTGTTTGTTCAGACATATGTTGTTACCTACATTGTCAGGGTTTGTTTGTTCAGACATATGGTGTTACCTACATTGTCAGGGTTTGTTTGTTCAGACATATGGTGTTACCTACATTGTCAGGGTTTGTTTGTTCAGACATGTTGTTACCTACATTGTCAGGGTTTGTTTGTTCAGACATATGGTGTTACCTATATTGTCAGGGTTTGTTTGTTCAGACATGTTGTTACCTACATTGTCAGGGTTTGTTTGTTCAGACATATGGTGTTACCTATATTGTCAGGGTTTGTTTGTTTCTTTGCTATGTTCTTTGTTGAACGCCGTACTCACACATATTCCAGCTATTTGTCGAGATCGGTAAATAAACAAGTCTGGATCAGACAATCCAGTGATTGACATCATGAGCATGTGTGTGTGTTTGTGTGTGTGTGTGTGTGTTGTGTTGTGTGTGTTGTGTGTGTGTTGTGTGTTTTGTGTGTTGTGTGTTTGTGTGTCGAGTGTTTTGTGTGTTGTGTGTTTGTGTGTTTGTGTGTTGCCCTGTATATGTACGTCCTTGACAAGATAAGTAAATCAGATATTTTCATGAAATTGTGTGCCCAGTCTCCACCACAAAAGAATATCCCCAAAATATGGATGATCCCTTAATGTTCTTGTTCAGAAGTCAACAATCAGGCTAACTGAGAGGTGTGTACAGTACAGGTGAGAGAATGCTTACTGGTCGAAGGAATATCATATCATAAGAACCATCAGCCCATGAATTTACTGGTTTCAAGCCATATTTCTCAGGTCAATATTCAGTTTATACCTGAGATTGGAGACACTGTTCTACCAAACTTACCTATATTCATTACTGATTGCGCTGGTGTCCCTCAGTGTGTCGTCGAAGCCAACAGTTGTGAATGTGTCCTCGTCCATCGACATGTCCTGCACCTGGGAGGAATGACCTTTACCTTTCATCTCTTCCGACTCACCGGAGGACACGTTCCAGTAATGTGACCATGTTAAGGAAAGTCTCTACATCACTCCTACCCAGAGTTACATGCGTCTACCTCTTCCACAGGCCAGCACCATGTGACGATTTGTCACATCTTACACAGTCCATTCAAGATACAGTTAACATGTTTATAACAAACACATATATAACGAACTAACCGATAAAACGAACTTATTTTTCAGTCCCGACCATTTGTTGTATATATGCTGTATGTATGCTTATAACAAACTACAGTTATTACGAATTAAACTTAGTGGTCCCTTCAGGTTCGTTATAACCGTAGTTTACTGTGTTGCATATGTTTTTCATCTGTTTCATTTTTGACGTGTCTACACATTTAGATAAACATATGTCATGGAATGGTTAACTTTCATTGCGAAAATATCCTAAAACGTGAAAAACTATTTCCATGTGTGTAGTTTGTTTACATTGGTTGTACGGCACCATGTGCTGTCATCGAAGCCCTACAGAGAGCTTGCAATACTTTAATGTATTAAATTTCTGGTCATGCACCTCACTGTCGCAGCTTTAATGACATATCTATACAATAATGCAAAACAATACATAAAGCGCAACTAAAGACTGTATTAGGCCAGTCGGTTCCTCCTTCAGAATAAGCGTGTTTGTTTACAAGAGAAAAGTCCAGTCACGTGACATGCAAATTAGCCTGTATCAGTGATGTAATGCAAAGTCCCCACCCTGCTGTAGTGTCTTCTCTATGAACTCATTGCTGACTTCACCAAGTAACATCCTGCACATGGAAGATGAGCAAAAAGCAGATGCCAACCCAAAAGTGTAATTCCAAAAATGTAAATAGTACCATGGTGCAGGTTTCGCTTCAACGTTTTCGTTAAACCTAGACACATGTGAATCATGGTTTGATGCTAGCCGCACAGGACAGTGTCACTATTTGAAAAAGTTTGAATGGTTTAATATGCCTAAACATGCTAAACATTAAAACAAATTGATCATCAACATCAACACAAAAGTACTTGGAAATAGAAGTTCCATAACCAGGTGCAACAACCTTAGTGGTGTTTCTAGAAATATCGTTGTACATGCAATTAGTTCCCTGTCGAATGCTTCACTTTATTAGTACATTAACAATTTGATCTCCATATTTTAAGCGTGTTAATAATTCATGAAAAAAAGTGCAAAACATTTGGGGAGAACAAGCAAACTTGCATAATTTTAGGCTCAAAAGTGTAATTATCACACTAGAAGGATAATTGTTGGCATCTCTGAACAATTATTGTCACTCGCCTGGATATATTCAGCTACCTAGTTTCTAATTGTAAGGATATTAATAGCTGCCTCGCTGGTACCCGTGTATATCCTGGATCTGTCTGTCGTGACAGCAAGCGCTGTGATTGGCTTGTTGTGGCCCTGAAATATTTAATGACAATGTTTACTAAAACATATTGGTTACATAGCTTTGAACAATATTTCAGTTACCTCATACCCAGCTCAAATTGGGAGGAAACCTGATGTCATACAAGCATTATACATTTAATAATTGGCATACACTAGCATGGTGTTGACTTGGCCACACCAGCTCAGAAAAAAAACCAGACACTGCAACACTTGGCCACACCGGCCAAGACAAACCATCAGACACAACAACACTTGGCCACAGCGACCCAGACAAACCAATAGACACAGCAACACTTGGCCACACAGACCCAGACAAACCACCAGACACAGCACAGCAACACTTGGCCACACCGGCCCAGACGAACCACCAGACACAGCACAGCAACACTTGGCCACACAGACCCTGACACACCAGCAGACACAGCACAGCAACACTTGGCCACACCGGCTCAGACAAACCACCAGACACAGCACAGCAACACTTGGCCACACAGACCCAGACAAACCACCAGACACAGCACAGCAACACTTGGCCACACAGACCCAGACAAACCACCAGACACAGCACAGCAACACTTGGCCACACAGACCCAGACAAACCACCAGACACAGCACAGCAACACTTGGCCACACAGACCCAGACAAACCACCAGACACAGCACAGCAACACTTGGCCACACAGACCCAGACAAACCACCAGACACAGCACAGCAACACTTGGCCACAGCGACCCTGACAAACCACCAGACACAGCACAGCAACACTTGGCCACAGCAACACTTGGCCACACAGACCCAGACGAACCACCAGACACAGCACAGCAACACTTGGCCACACAGACCCAGACAAACCACCAGACACAGCACAGCAACACTTGGCCACACAGACCCAGACAAACCACCAGACACAGCACAGCAACACTTGGCCACAGCGACCCTGACAAACCACCAGACACAGCACAGCAACACTTGGCCACAGCGACCCTGACAAACCACCAGACACAGCACAGCAACACTTGGCCACAGCAACACTTGGCCACAGCAACACTTGGCCACACCGGCCCAGACAAACCACCAGACACAGCACAGCAACACTTGGCCACACCGGCCCAGACAAACCACCAGACACAGCACAGCAACACTTGGCCACACAGACCCAGACAAACCACCAGACACAGCACAGCAACACTTGGCCACACAGACCCTGACAAACCACCAGCAGACACAGCACAGCAACACTTGGCCACACCGGCCCAGACAAACCACCAGACACTGCACAGCAACACTTGGCCACACAGACCCAGACAAACCACCAGACACAGCAAGACTTGGCCACACAGACCCAGACGAACCACCAGACACAGCACAGCAACACTTGGCCACACAGACCCAGACAAACCACCAGACACAGCACAGCAACACTTGGCCACACAGACCCAGACAAACCACCAGACACAGCACAGCAACACTTGGCCACACAGACCCAGACAAACCACCAGACACAGCACAGCAACACTTGGCCACAGCGACCCTGACAAACCACCAGACACAGCACAGCAACACTTGGCCACAGCAACACTTGGCCACACAGACCCAGACGAACCACCAGACACAGCACAGCAACACTTGGCCACACAGACCCTGACCCACCAGCAGACACAGCACAGCAACACTTGGCCACACAGACCCTGACCCACCAGCAGACACAGCACAGCAACACTTGGCCACACAGACCCAGACAAACCACCAGACACAGCACAGCAACACTTGGCCACAGCAACACTTGGCCACACAGACCCAGACAAACCACCAGACACAGCACAGCAACACTTGGCCACACCGGCCCAGACGAACCACCAGACACAGCACAGCAACACTTGGCCACAGCGACCCGGACAAACCAATAGACACAGCAACACTTGGCCACACAGACCCAGACAAACCACCAGACACAGCACAGCAACACTTGGCCACAGCGACCCGGACAAACCAATAGACACAGCAAGACTTGGCCACACAGACCCAGACGAACCACCAGACACAGCACCTCAACACTTGGCCACAGCGACCCTGACAAACCACCAGACACAGCACAGCAACACTTGGCCACACAGACCCAGACAAACCACCAGACACAGCACAGCAACACTTGGCCACACAGACCCAGACAAACCACCAGACACAGCACCTCAACACTTGGCCACACAGACCCAGACAAACCACCAGACACAGCACAGCAACACTTGGCCACAGCGACCCTGACAAACCACCAGACACAGCACAGCAACACTTGGCCACACAGACCCAGACAAACCACCAGACACAGCACAGCAACACTTGGCCACACAGACCCTGACCCACCACCAGACACAGCACAGCAACACTTGGCCACACAGACCCAGACAAACCACCAGACACAGCACAGCAACACTTGGCCACAGCAACACTTGGCCACACAGACCCTGACCCACCACCAGACACAGCACAGCAACACTTGGCCACACCGGCCCAGACAAACCACCAGACACAGCACAGCAACACTTGGCCACACAGACCCAGACAAACCACCAGACACAGCACAGCAACACTTGGCCACACAGACCCTGACACACCAGCAGACACAGCACAGCAACACTTGGCCACAGCGACCCTGACAAACCACCAGACACTGCACAGCAACACTTGGCCACAGAGGCCCAGACAAAACACCACACACAGCAACACTTGGCCACAGCGACCCTGACAAACCACCAGACACAGCACAGCAACACTTGGCCACACCGGCCCAGACAAACCACCAGACACAGCACAGCAACACTTGGCCACAGCAACACTTGGCCACACCGGCCCAGACAAACCACCAGACACAGCACAGCAACACTTGGCCACAGCTACACTTGGCCACACAGGCCCAGACAAACCACCAGACACAGCACAGCAACACTTGGCCACACAGACCCAGACAAACCACCAGACACAGCACAGCAACACTTGGCCACACAGACCCTGACCCACCAGCAGACACAGCACAGCAACACTTGGCCACACAGACCCAGACAAACCACCAGACACAGCACAGCAACACTTAGCCACAGCAACACTTGGCCACACAGACCCAGACGAACCACCAGACACAGCACAGCAACACTTGGCCACAGCAACACTTGGCCACACAGACCCAGACGAACCACCAGACACAGCACAGCAACACTTGGCCACAGCAACACTTGGCCACACAGACCCAGACGAACCACCAGACACAGCACAGCAACACTTGGCCACACAGACCCTGACGCACCAGCAGACACAGCATAGCAACACTTGGCCACACCGGCTCAGACAAACCACCAGACACAGCACAGCAACACTTGGCCACACAGACCCTGACCCACCAGCAGACACAGCACAGCAACACTTGGCCACACAGACCCTGACAAACCACCAGCAGACACAGCACAGCAACACTTGGCCACACCGGCCCAGACAAACCACCAGACAATAAGGGTACAAGAATACACAATCAGGGTACAGTGACACACAATCAGTTCCACAATAATTGCTACAGATATGAGGTTCTCACCTTGATAATACGGAGGGGCGTAGTGGGGTTGTCCTTGTCCAAGTAGTTGATGTGTCCAGACAAGGACACGGTCAGAATGTGTGACCCCTGCCACAGACAGCCCACCTGCATGTCTCGGACCTCGGTGCCCATTCGGAACTCACTGATCCAACATAAACAGACCTTACAGACAGACTCATATTTGTACAGTCCCAGACAAATTCTGCAATTCTGCAATCGTGGAAAGATTTGCAGAAAAAGTGACCTACTGCAGAATTGCAGAAGCTTTCTACCATTATCGTATTTTTCTATCAAATTTTGTACTCAAACATTTAACATGCTTTTCAAACATACAAGTTCCAACCCTACAATAAAATGAAATAAATAATTATCACTTTTCACACTCTTGTGGTATTATGACTACATAAAGCTGACATGTTAAACCAAAATCTGAAATTCTATCACAGAGTTTTGATAATTTTACAGCAGAATTTATCTGGGACAGATTGTACACACCAAGAAATAAATTTGATGGCTTCAGGAAACACTAACCAATATGTAAATTCACCAATACATCATTACATACTGGTGAATATGTAAGTGATTGTGTATGGTTTTACGCCACTTTTAGCAATATTCCAGCAATATCACAGCGGGTGACACCAGAAATGGGCTTCACACATTGTACCCATGTCCGGAATCGAGCCCGGGTCTTCATTTTGACGAGTGAACGCTTTAACCACTAGGCTACCTGACCACCCCCAGTGAATACATCAAGTTTAATAAGTAGATTGCAACAAAACAATATGTTTATATAGTTATTTGTAAGTATAGACAATCCATTGATTGACATCATGAGCATCAATCTACGCAATTGGGAAACGATGACATGTATCAACCGAGTCAGCAAGCCCGACCACCAAAATTCTGTTAGTCGCTTCTTATGACAAGCATGCCTGCTGAAAACAGATAGTTATTAGTACGTATTGTGGCTTTGCACAGTAAATGTCACTGCAATGAGTCATTTGGGTGTTAATCATCATGTTTGTTAAATTCGCGCCAGCAATTCTCACTCACGTGACAAGCTGTCTGGAGGGAACATCCCATATCTTGGCGGTTTTGTCTCCTGACACAGTCAGCACTTGACTTCCATCCGGGCTGAAGTCAAGCTGGGAAAGAAGGGAATCAGTGGGCAACATTAATGTGATACCGTATCAACTTGGAGCGGTTCAATCAACATCGTAAATACAGACAGACACTGGTAATACTCCTACAAACACAAGGGAATCATTTATAGCATTATTTTATTTGATTGTTAAACACAGATCTCAATAATATTCCAGCTGCATGACAGTGGTATGGTGTTTGTTTGTTTGTTTAACGCCGCACTCAGCAATATTCCAGCTATATGATGGTGGTCTGTAAATAATCAAGTCTGGACCAGACAATCCAGTGATTGACATTATGAGCATCAATCTACGCAGTTGGAATACGATGACATGCACTAACCAAGTCAGCAAGCCTAACCACCCGATAACGCTAGTCGCCTTTTACTGCAAGCATGGGTTGCTGAAGACCTATTCTATGCTGGATTTTCAAGGGTCGACGGTGGTATGTAATAAGTCAGCCTGGGACAGACAAACCAGTGATTGATATTACAAGCATCGCCCCATACTGTGGGACACCCAATCAACCTAAGGCTGACCATCTGATCCATTGTCATCAGCTCTTGCAACAAGCAAGAGTCATGTGACAGCAAGGGTCATCAGTACCCCCAGCCCCTACAATAGCAAAAGGCACCACATCAGCCCCTGGTTAAAACATGTACCAAGTTTGGATGAAAGTTAATATCCGGAAATGCAACGTGAAACACGGATGACGAGATGAAGACTATATCTCCTGCATTATATGCCGGGGGGAGATAATAAAAATGCCAAACATGGTCTGTCTGACCAGCTGAAACATGCTGCTTACTGCGTAGATGCCGCCTCCGTGGGCTGGAGCACCCAGTTCACCAATCTGCTCCCCAGTCTTGCCATCAAACACATAAGCCTGGAAAACAAAGAGTCATTTCATCATGTCACGAAAGAAAAACTCTTTAGATGTATCACTGTCAAAGTTAGGCGCCGACAACTCATAAAACAATCAGGGTGAGTCTGGGATTGAAACCCATCTTCATCGGTTTCCGGTAGGGCTGAGCATCGCCTGGAATTGTATGAATTGCCCTTCGGTGTGTTAAAGAGCAGAATACTGCCATACCTTGGCTTTTCCCCTCTTGTTGGGAATGATCGATAGTTGAGAAGCTTGGCACTGTTGTAACCATAGCAACGCTTAATCAAGGGAGGTAACAAACTGACAATAGCTAACTGTGTTGCCTGAGATGACAGGGCCAACTGCGTCCCCATGTTGATTAGAAGTTGAAAGTAATCTCTTTCACTTTGAAGTTGTAATTTGCACTGGTATCTTCAGTGTATCAGATACCAAAAAATACCAAACTGAAAACACATAATCTCCAAAACGAGTGACACGAGTTACATTGTAAATGTATGAGCCTTACGACAAGCACAGGTACTGGATCATACTCTGACCTGGCATCCCTACCGTGGACCATAGCAAGGGTTGGTCACACTAGCAATATTGGACCTTGTTGGTCTTTGTTTGTTGATTAACACCACACTCGGCATATGACGTCGGACAGAAGTCCAGAACAGACAATCCAATGATTGACACCATGAGCATCGATCCACGCAATTGGGATACTGTGACATGCATCAAGTCAGCAAGCCTGTCCACCCGATCCCCTTAGTCGCCTCTTACTGCAAGCATGGGTGGCTGAAGACCAGTTCTAACCCTGATCATCATGTGGGCCTATTTCTCGTACCCTTGCATCAGCACCACCTGTGATGAACACATCCCCTGTGGGAGAGAAGCGCACGCAGTTGACAAAGTTGGTGTGGACCTGCAACAGGGGAGAGAAAGGAGCTATATTAATAATAAAAACATAAACCACAGATACGATCACAGTCTAAAATATGGGGAAATGATGGACAAAGTAATAGAAGATTGGTCTGCATCTATGTTGGAGATATGCTTATAAAACACACAGATGAGGTGAAGGTGAGGCGAAATGGGGTTTAACGTCACGTTTAAGATTGTTGAACTTCTATGATGATGTCCATGTACGTCTGTCTGTCCGTGTGCGTGTGTCTGCGTGTGCGTCTGCTTGTACTAGTCTTGACTAATGTAAATGTAAGCATTAAGCATTAAGGACTAATGCAGGATAAATTAAAAACTTGTACTTTTTAGGGTAAAAATATCCTTTATACTTATCCTGACTCATACTAATTGCTCATCTCATCTTACTCCTGTGCTGTGTTCCCAAATACAGAGACAAACATCTCACCCGAACACACCTCAGCCACGCTGACGCACCGGAAGCATGTGACCAAGCCGGTACACAATCACTCTCTCATTTCGCTTACCCTTACAGCCAAAACATGTATACTGGAAGCGGGGATGGCGGGAAGGCCACTTTAGCATTTGAGTATTAATGATATTTTTACCCTAAAAAATACATATTTTCAGTCAGGTTACCAATTCATAACTACCCCATGCTCCCCTGAGTGATTCAGAACATGTGTGATTACGATTGTGTCAAGATTATGACCTTTTCTTAACACAAGAGTCGAAGCTGGAATATAATTCTATGCGCATTTACAAATCTCTGGATTTTCTCCTACTCTCACAAGTACAGAGGTGGTTCCCCACTATAGACTGATGTCCAAGAAGATTAACAAGACGTTTCCATGGGGTTAATTGAACTGATCAGGATCTGAATCATGCATTAGTCTGAGTCAGGATAAGGTAAAATTGTCCCCATTTGGTCAATCAAATCACATTCTTCTTCATGACAAGCATACTCTTTCACAGTTCGACACAGTTAATGCAACCTGCCAATTTAACAATGCCAACTAAGATTGATGAAAGTGCTTACACCGATAGTCTTGGTGTACTTGAAGGGAGGTCCTTCCAGGAATACGACAGTTTGATCCTCAGACGCTGTCACAATCCTGAAGGGGCGTGTCGGCTTGTAGGAGCACGAGTTGGCCTCTTTCGTGTGGCCAGATATTTCTCCCACATTGTTCCCCGAGTCATATGTAATGCATGCTCCGAACCTTGAGGAAATGAATGGGCTTTAACACAGCGATCATCGATACAAACAGATAGATTCGTTTTCATCATGGTCCAACCAAACATGGACAAACCTTTTGCATGAAGATAGCTTCGGTTTAGTGAGTGACAAATATACTGTAAATCTTGATATTAACCCAAGCGTGAATTAAATGCGGTGGTCTTTGTTGGCATTAATGATTCTTCGAATTCATGTCTCCAAAATTTATATCAACAATAAGACAGCCTCACTGCACACTTTGGATAGCGGAAAAACCAACATGAATATTAACACAAACACAGTTTATTGAGCAGCAGTTGTAACAAATACATTACAAAGACATTTAAAGAATAGGAATTACACAATAGGCATCAGGTGAGTTATCACTGCTGGGGTCAAGAGTTCTACCCACTCGTGTCAAACTAGGCATCATTGACCACTCCAATCAGTGAACTGTTGTTGGTTTAATTATTTTATTGTCCTTGAACTTCCTTAATGCCACTCAACACAATACACATATAAACTGGGTGTTGTTTTTAGGAAAACACTGTTTATTATTTTTACGGAGCTTTACACTAATAAGCTGTGCTATTTGCTGTTTGATTGGATTAAGGATAGGATGGATTAAGGTAAGGATATGTATTGTTTGATAGGCACTACTTGGAAGTTGATGGATGACAAGGTAGACGCAATTTTATGGATAACAACTTCTTTGATACTGTAAAAAGTGACGTTTTGGTATAGATCCTTATACCGTTGTCAAGCAAGACTGAATGAGGGACATTGTACAGAATATATAAAGTAGGTGGAGGATTAACAGTAGAGGATTAACAGTAACAACAGTTGCATACATGAGTGGGATAACATGAGTAAGTGTTGACAACAGAAGGATAATACTGTCACAACACGATGTACAGAGAACACATAGGTGGAAGCCAATGGGACATGAAGCCAAGTAAACATCCCGTCCCATCAACACCAGAATCAAAGAGCACAGAACCTCAACCAGTAAATCAGACAGTAAATCAGCCATCTCAGACCATATCAGCAACTGTCCTAATCACAACATCAACTGGGACAACGCCCAAATCCTCTTCAACAACCTCCATGATATCACCAAAAGAAAACTAACAGAAGCAGTTCACATTCACTGCCACAAGCCATCAATCAACAGAGATCAAGGCTATTTCATCCCATCCACCTAATATGAACTCATCAAGCAATAATCACTTATCCTGTTTAATTGGCTTCATGTCCCATTGGCTTCCACCTATGTGTTCTCTGTCCATCGTGTTGTGACAGTATTATCCTCCCTTTGTTATCCATAAAATCGTGTCTACCTTGTAAGGATGTTATCATTCCTCTGGGCATGGGGTCGGGGGAGCCGCATTGATTTTGAGTCCCAATTTTAGCTAGGGGACAGCAGCCGTATTAATTTGGAGACGCATTAATTTCAAGATTTACAGCATTCCTTTGTCACTTTGTCCGGAATTGTTACCATGGTTACGGGGCAAGTGGAATTGTTTTGATGGTCACCATCACACTGTTATAATTCACATTGGGTACTGATAGTTTTTTGGGGTATTCAGTATGTATCCCCCCTGGGTCCACTCTCTCAAACCAGAGAGTAAAAAATGTTTTAAAATAATTTCTGCTTAAAATCATCCTTCAAGTGACTCTGTATCTTCATCTGTTCAAGTGCTGCCATCTGGCACATGCCATACAAGCAAAAAGTGGCACTTGTCTCAGTTGATGTGCATTATTCACTGCAGTGAAGTTCATGTACATACATGACACCTGCATTCAATCGGTAAATATAGATATGTAACAGAAACACTGGAGATAAGAGTACGTAAGCTGAAAAGTCTCCATTGGTTAATTACACAGTGTTCGTCATACTATTGTTTCTCATTCATACTCGTATGCAAGGAACACAAAATCTATTGAGATTAAGCAATGGTTTATGTTGTATATGTTACCCGAATCCACAGTAGCATGGAACGCTATATTATTGCAGTAATCTGAGTCATAATGGCGTATACATACCCGGTACTAACCTATTAAATTTGTCACGCAAAATTTCTTTCTTGTTATTTGTTCAACTTTTATGACACATTATTAAGGATTGATCGATGCTGATTTTCTTCAGCAAATCGGTTAACAAATTATCGCCATTAGTGACTCAAAGGGGGGCAACTCTATATTATTGCAGTATCACTATTTTGTGGTGTGATATGTGTGGATTATGTGCTTTACATCACTTCCTGTTAAGAATCATGCATTATCAGCATGCATATGACCTAGGTTGGTTCAACAGACATCTTCCAAACAAATGTGTTCTTTTCCAGCCAAGTCTGAATGGAGGTAGGGGTAATGCCACTTCAAAAACATTCCAGATACTATTATCAGGAAGTTTATGTTTACTTACGAGTAGCTGTGACATTACATAACAAGTCCTTTATTTGATCAAGCAATGAAATATCAGGCATATATTTGCAAACAGTCAACAGGGGGTGTGCACGAGAGTTTCTGTTACCGCAATAATACAGAGACTGCGATAATATGAAACTGTGTAAGATACATGCTCTTACTTCTCCTTGCCAGCTCCGACTAGGACGATCTTGGAGTTGTCCGGGGCCCAGTCAAGGTCCTTAATCTTGCCCCCAAGGACATGGAACTCATTCTTCAGGATGTGAGTCTTGTTCACGGTGTCCCAAATCCTCACCTTGCCTGTGATGTCTGCAAATAGAACACCGAATAAACTGCAGAACATAGCTACAGAAATCATGTGATAGATTGTTTGGTGTCCAAATTTACTACCCGAGTACCCGACCCCCCGACCCCACCTGGGTACCCACTGTACATCCAGTAGGTCTCAAGAGGTGGGTACAAAATCTCTGATTTGGAACTGAACTGTTTTACCACAGCCCTGGCAAGAACCATTTAGATACACATATAAAACGACCTGATCATGCAAGCACTGAAGTTGACTCAAACACATAAAAGTCAGATGGAACGTGTGTTTATTTTATACTTCAGTGTAAAAGACATTGCAGTGAACATAACACTTGATATTTCACTGCAGTGAACATAACACTTTGACAGAACTAGTGTCATACAAGAGTTATCTCCCCTCAAATTGTTTCCCTTTATCATGTCTAGCCTGTACACAAACTATTGACATCCTCCTTAAAATCACTTCTTGACCTTTGTTATTCTTTCGAAAATGTTTTGCTATAATTGTAATTTTCCTGTTTAACTCGTCAATCAAGACTATTCGTTTTGCAAAGCGCCATGTTTTTCACTTGACCAGCATGTATTCTTTCACTTCCAACAGCGGTCTCCAAGTTTTCAAGAATATTTTCTGTTAAAGTTGATTTTGTATATAATCATGTCTAAATGTATGATAAAGAATTTTCATGACCCCATATATTTTTGGATACTTTTGTTTAGATTTCTAAATTTTGCAAACATAAAACTACTTTTCAAGTAGCAAATACAAGGGTGGTGAACCGTCCCTGTGTAGACGACGGTAGAGAGAAATAAAGTTTCAAGGTTTTTACATTTGTAATGAAATAATTTAGTTTTCCGATAGACAACTACACACAAAGAATAAGATAGGATATTCCATGCGTCTCGTGAAATATCCTGTTTCTCTCATCGTGTGACAGGGGGGGGGGAGATATTTTCACTCGTGTGGGTAGTTGTTCTTACAGGTCGATGGTGTGGGTAGTTGTTCTTACAAGGTTGATGGTGTGGGTGGTTGTTCTTACAAGGTTGATGGTGTAGGTAGTTGTTCTTACAAGGTTGATGGTGTGGGTAGTTGTTCTTACAAGGTTGATGGTGTAGGTAGTTGTTCTTACAAGGTTGATGGTGTGGGTAGTTGTTCTTACAGGTTGTCAAGGGCTATTTTACAATCATTCATTATCATGATCATATAGCTCAACCAAAATATTGATAGCCACAGGCTAACGGGCATGTGGCTATTTTGCACACTCGGGTGCCCCGAGTTAGAGGACAGCGTGACAGAGATTGATGTGATGTGTCATCCTGTGCTGTACGTACCTGCTGATGCGATGTAGAACCCACTGGGGGAGTATTTCGCTACGGTGGTCTCCCTCGCATGTTCAGAGTAGATGTCCACTATGGCTGGGTTCTAGGAGAAATATAGGGTGTGGTCAAGAATCAAGAATGAAAATGGCAGTGAAATTCTACCGTGACTTTGGAAAATACCAAATTGTCAATCAAAGGTTTCAAATCACAACAAGGCAAAAAGTGAGCAGGGCTCACTCATACCCCCGACCTCAACATTTTCCAAGTTCAGAACATAAAAAAAAGGAATATTTTCTTAGAAAATCCAATTCTCAGAATAAAACTTTGCACTGCACCTCTCCTATTGGTAGAGAAAGTCTTCACCAAGTTTGAAAAGAATCTAAGCAGCAGTTTTCAAGTTATAGGTCGCACACAATAATGTCCTTGGAAGTACGGAACCACGGACGGAATTCCTTGATATAACTATATTCCCCTACCCTTTTAGGTCGGGAGTATGATATTCATCAGCATGATTTTGACTAATTACATGTAACACATGCACATTTGGTTCAAAATTCAACATGTTCAATTAAGCATTGTCAAATCTCCAAGTACCATAGATCGTCAGTGAAAACACAATAATAGCTGCCCTCTAACTAGCTCCACCTGCAAGGCCATAACAAGTCATACAGACCCTGAAACAAATATTTCCAATACAGCCCATGCAAGTCTATAATATTTGGCAAGTCTAGATTACTGCAGTACAGTATTTTCTTGAGTATAGTGCAAACTTTTCCCCAAAAAAACGAAGCTGTGTAGAAGGGGGTGCACATTACACACACCATAATGAGTTTTGATGTTTTATTACCCCAATGCAAACACATTATCGTGAGCATGCAACACCAGAAATAGAATGTCAACAAATCCGTACTGGAGTACACAATGTAATCTTGTAATTACACAGTCAGGTTATAAAAAGTGTTCATTGTATATTTGGACTTATGTTTGTAACTTATTTCATTAATATTATTCAAAATTCCTTTCAATGTTGTGTATCTGAAAATGAAGAGAGTCTCTCGGCTCCTTTTTATTATATTTTTATAACTATAATTAAAACAACTGATCTTATCTGATCTTAGTCTAGCACTTCCGCTGTATATTAGGGGTGAAACGATACAGGAATGTCACGATACAATAGGTATCACAATACATAGTTTGTGATACGATACATATTGTGATAAACAAGTTCCTATGATATCGAGTTGAAACTAATTGACAATAAATATTTCAGAGCAGGTTCAAATGGAAAAGTATAGCTGTTGACACATGTTCCTAGAGGCTGTTTTTGGTAGTGAACTTGAAATGCTAATTACAAAATTTTAAAGTAATAGTAATCATATTTTTAGCAAGTGTATTGTCTTGTATCATTACAGTAAAAAATGTATAGTCTTGACGCAAGAAAACACAATGCATCAGTGGACTGATGTATCGTTTCATCCTTACTGTATATGTAGCCGTCTGCCCACTTGTCAAAAGCATAAATAACTTCAAAAGCATAAATAACTTCAAAAGCCTTATCATCTGGTTAACGACCCACAGGAGTTGATGAAGAATGTTCCCACTGTCCCTGTTGGTAATCATAGCCCCTGGACACCATGTCTCCCATCATACCCTGTGGGTATGTTATGGACACTATTAAGGCTACATTAAAAAGCAGATGTTTCTCAGGCTTCGGTGCATCACTTTAACATGTTTAACCTCCTGGATGCCACAGGGACATATATGTCCCTCCCCTACAACCCTCACTTTGAAGTCAAATAAAAATACATCACCCACACAAATACACTTCACAGTTTTGAATAAGGTGGGAAATTCCCTGTTCTGTGATATCATCCACTGGCATTTTAGGCCAAGCAAAAGTACTGAAAATGACCTCTAAAAATGTCGCCATTTTTTAAATCACCAATCATCATAACCAAGACGTCGCCAATAACCCTAGAATTGTTTAAAATCTTTCGGAAAATATGCAAACACGAATGCCAAAGTGAACTTTCCGCCATATTGGATAGTGTTTACAAAATCATGAGACGCCTGTAACATCACATATATTTCAAACTTAGCTGCGATACAAACATCCTTGAATTCCTCATACATTTTAGAATCAAATGACTAACGGTCTTTTGTCACCAATACAAATTACCTGGATGAAATCAAGAAAAATAAGTGAGTGTGGAAACAAACAATGTGCTCGAAAACTGCACTTGTTTGAAATGTAAACAAAGCAAAATTCAAATTTTACACAGCGTAGCATTTTCTCCTATTTTGAGCTATTCATTCGTCTATTCGTTCAAGATATTGGCTCAACCTTTTCAGAATATGCATGGGAAGAGAATGGTAGGAAAAATTAGGGACTTTAAAAAAGATACATTGCAATGATTTGATATTTTCAACAGAAACTGTCTAATAAGCACACCCTTGACGATTTTCTAAGTGCCCAAGGCATTTATTACAGCGTATATGTTACATATCAACAGTATAATCTTAACCTGTCATTAAAATGTATTTCCAAAGTACAGACATTCATACATATTCTTCAAATACGACTCACTTACCTCGATATCACGAATGTAAACATTGGTGCCGTGACAATAGAGGAAGTTCTTTCCCTTGGGATCTTTACCCATAACTATAGGACGACCCCTCTCCGTGCGAGGCAGGGCGGCAAAACAGCTCTCTGAAAAAACAAAAGTACTGAGTAATGCTGGGTTATGGGGAAATCATAACATTTCCATAAACATAGAACTCTGAAAACAATGAAAGTGTTGATAGCCATAGTTTTCCCATCTTCCCAAGGCAAGGGAGTTAACTGACTGTAAAAGTCCAATTTCTGATTTTCACACCCAAGGGTCTTGTATCAGACTAAAACATCTGCTTTAATGCAATTGCTCATCCTTCCATCTTTGGTGTTCCAGTGTATAATATATCCACATTTACAAATACCCTGGATCCATTCACCATTAAGTTTCACTTTGAATTTGATTCGAAGACATGATGCTAAATATAATCATCCAATCAAATGAATGTCTTTTCCAGTGATATCCACAGTACTTGACAAGCTTGGTTTCATCCCATCTTAAATACAACTGGACATGTAACAAATGCTCTTTGTAAAGCACAACTTCTAGTATTTTGGGGGGCTGAGTCCTGTCCGGGATTTGAACCCACGCTCTCAGAATGAGGCACCTGATCCAACCGCACACAAAGTCAGCGACCTAATCCCAAAAAATGAAAGTCTGACAACTGTTAGTCTAGATCACATACTCTGAGAGTGTGATTTCAAAGACCAGATAGGTCTCAACCCAAAAAAGTACTAGATGTTCTACTTTACCAAGAAAGAATTATCCTAAATATAGCTTTTGTTACACTTGACCACTTTCTAAATTGCATATTCATAGCTTTCGGCCATGGGAGCAGTGCCAATTTACACTTGACAGATGGGTACAGAAAGTATATGGTCTAGACAACCAGTTGTCGGACTTTCATTCAGATCTCCAGATAAGCTGCGTATCTGCGTAAAATACGCATCAGAAATGCAGAAATACACAGTAAAATAAAATCCAAGCGTATCAAATATGCAACGAACATTACAGATAAGCTACAAAAATAAAACTTGTGCGTATCATCAAAATATTGTGACGTAACCCTGCGTATTCAATTAGCAAATCAGCAACTTATTTTGAAATTATAAACGGGCATTCCGTCAACCTTGCCAAACTCCACGATGACAGTAACATCACGATCATTTGCCATCACACTTTCTTGTGGAAGTATCGTGGTATTTTATAGTCCTTTAAAGCTCTCGAACCCATATGACACCGGTTTGCAGGGACTAGATGAATAGTGTTTTTAAATATTTAACCATGTTAACTTAAATACCCACATGTGTAAAACCTAGTAACAGAAATTTGAATACCCAGATAGAATTACTGATACCCAATGATTTTAAAATGCATGTGTAAAATACCCACAACACCAAAAGTTTATCTGGAGCTCTGTTCATTTTTGTGGAAGCTTCAGTGGCTGAGTGAGTTAGATAACTGACTTTGTGTGCTGATGATTAGGTGCCTCACTCTGAGAGTCAGTGTGGGTTTGAAAAATGGATGGGACTTGAATTGTACTTTACTGAGAAAGCGTTATCCCAAATATCACATTTGTTACATTTAACCACTTTCTAAATTAGTTAAATTTAACCACATTTCAGCCTCATTCTTCCCCTCCAACATGTGAATCTTGCACTTCATCTTACATCTGATGAGGGGGCACAGAGAAGCCCTGAAATGTTGTGATAAAAACACAAATGGAGTGCGGTATAGTTTATGAATAGGTAAAGCCAGCCTTTGATCAGTAATTATAAGCCTATCACAGTGTTCACCTATATTGCATTAGGTTTCTGACAACCTCTGGCAAACCTAGTATTCATTACCAGTTCATCTTCCAAACCTAGGTTTTGAAATGGGTCACTTCGAAGCCTGCTTTGAGGTTTTACATTTTAATTGAATTACCTAGGTTTTACAATTGACGTTTGTTTAACCGGCCTCTTGATATGAACACAATATTCATTTTTGATTAGTTAAAGGGACAGTTTTTTACATGAAAATGCCATGACATGAATCGAACCTGCAACCTCACATATCATGTTAAGTTTTGTAACGCACAGCTTTCCCACTGACTGACTAAGCCGCTGGGGCAGACAATGAAAACATGTTCAATTTTACATAATTTTTTAATTTGAAGTTTACACGATGTACAGCTTTTCCATTGGACGAGAGGTCGGTCACATGACCGCAAAAATTGTCATTTCCAGTCATACGTTTTTCATGAGATCGTGTTCTTGAAATGACGTAAACTTTGATGGACTACTTCCACCTTCTTAGGGAAACCCCTGGGAATTCCCTACCACGAATACATACAGAAGCGTTCTTCTGAACATTTAGACCCTTTAATCTTGAACTCAGCTTTTCAGTTAGTCTGTCTTACAGACCCTGATACATTTATATCAACTACAGCCCATGCAAGTCTATAATGTTTGGCAAGCCTAGATTACTGCAGTATCATCTGAAAATGAAGAGAATCACTGGGCTCCCTTTTTATTAGATTTTTATTAAGATAACTGAACAACTGTTTTTTTCTGTACGATATGTTCATTTCAGAGACTATATGTTAGTCTACTTTTCAGTATACATTGAGAAATGTCCTTGCTACGACCCCTCCTAATGAACAAACGAAGAAATGCACTTCCAAACTATCGCAGTGTCAACTCGATCCATGTCTAGGCTGACACTGAAAGTCTACAGCAATCTATGAATGTGTCTATTTGACACATCTTTAATCACCTTTCAATGATCAGCCAGGTGATCAATGATGACTAAAACATGTAACCTGCCACAGGTTCATTAACAACTTCCAAACTCGTGTCGGCCATTTTGACATCTTGTACTTGATGAAAATGTATTACGATGGCTCTCACTCTATGAACTCACACAATGTGAAAGTCAATTCTTAAATGTCATGACTCCAGCTGGTCCATATGCTGCACATGTTTTTTCTCTCTCGCCGCTTTGATCGAAGTTCTTTTTTATTCCATGACACGCTGTATTGTTTCACTATATAAGATACCTCGATGTTTTCTTATTTTTTCTTGCATTTAGGGGATAAAAGACACCTCGGTTTTGGTTGAAAAGGTAAAACATTGGTGAAAATGAAGTGACAGGTATGAGAGATGTTCAGTAATGCATGGAAATTATCAAAGTCAGATGTTTCTTGAGTGGTCAATGTAGGAGTCCTCCGCCTATGAAAGGCGAGGCCTATCTAATTAAGAGGATTACCTCTGTACATCATGTAGTAAAGTACACCTGGACACATTTACCCGTGTACAAATAAAGCTTTCAATTTAACATAACGTTTACATTTTGTTTGATACTTGACATTTCGAGTCACAACTTGAGACAGAAAAACTTCAACTTGATTCATGAGTAGGTGTGAAATCTCATGTCAAGAGCAGATAACTCTTTTGTCATTTTACATTTTATTTACCATACTAAAAAATCACAAAGAATATCCAACAGACAATGACATGTAAAACGTTATGATTATTAAATACAAAATGTTACAAGTAAACAAGTGACCTCATTGTCTGACATTGGCCCAACACGGGAGGCTTACCAACATACGGCGCACCTGCATCCTATATTGTTTGAAGTTCCTAAAAATCCACACACTGTCCAATGGTTTATTCGCGTTATGTTTTAGACATTGAATTAAACAATCGTGCCATGAAGACAGCATTATCGTTAAAAGGAAAGGAATTTAAGGATGATAATGGCTGCAGTTCAAATATCAAGTACAACTCGTTTAAAATTCACCGACTGGATGTGCCATGTAGCTAAGGGGAGGCGTGTGATACTCCCAATATTTCTGAAAAAGACAAGCAATGGACATGTTTTCTATGTCATAACAAAGTTCAGCTCTTGTACTCACTCAGAGAAGCGGACATGTTGGTTATTGCTCTATAATCTGACAGCAGATAAATGGTATATCACAAACTTTAACTCTCTTCCGTGTTTTCGACCGGTGTGCTCCCCGGAAGTGAGTCAAAAGCATTCGAACGATGTATGCGCATGCCCATCGTACGGCTTTACCATATATGGTTGTCGTCCAGGTGAGCGCGCCATTTCAGATCAAATATTGTCCGTGTTAGGATATATTTATTTATAATATTGACCACGTTGTTGTGATTGCACACAACTGATGGCAGGTTTCTGTACTGTCCCTGTTTAATCAGTCTGCAAAGGCGATCGTCGTGGAATCCCTTTGTGTTTAAAATTGAAGATTATTCAGCTGAGCTGGAATGAGGTTGTGACGACATAAAAAGTTGTTTGAAATCGTTTAACCGTAAACAAAATATAATGAGATCGGAATTCTAAATGTTCTGTTTGTCAATCGACGTTTGTGGTGTTTCAATATGGATAAGTTTAAAACAACAATAAACAATTTAAGATTGTCAAAATATAACCATACTGTAATAGGGCTGGGTTGGGTAACTCGGGTACTCGTGTCGGGTGGGTACTGAGTAGGACACGGGTACCCACAGGACTACCCGGACCCGTGGTTAGTCACTTGATTATATTGTTTAATGGCAAAAATTACCTAGAACTCTATGGTGACAAACGATCACATTTCTTTCCGACTATGCACACATTCCTTCTGACTTTATATGTTTGCATAAAGTGAGTGAGTGAGTATGGTTTTACGCCGCTTTTAGCAATATTCCAGCAATATCACGGCGGGGTTTGCATAAAGATAAAACTTCAGTCAACTTCAGTGTATACATGACCAGATTATTTTATACGTGTATCTAAATACATTTTGACAGGAGTAGGGTCAAATTTTGTACCTTTCTCTTGAGACCTACAGCGGGTACCCGGGGTGGGGGGTGGGGGGTGGGGGGGTGGGGGGGGGGGGGGGGGGGTACCCGGGTAGTTAATTTAGACTCGTCCCCGCCCTATACTGTAATATACATATATTTATTTCAGTAAATACGTATGTAGGGCCAAGTTACCAGAAACGATTTCTTCAGTTGGTCAATGAGAAAAGGTTTAATTACTTAATCTTAATGGGGTTACACTGTGTTTTAGCTTGACTTAATTATTGTCAAAGGGTAATTTCCTGTATCAAGTTTCAAGAACATCACATCACCTATTATGTAGCTATAAATGGCTCTGACGGATCAACAGAGAGACGGTGTGGGTGACGGGGTAGGAGGAGGGCTCATGCGACAAAATTCCTAGCATATGGGTCAGCACCAATTTGGACTTCAAATTCCAACTCAATTAATTAAGTTGACACACGGTGATATAGCCGAACCACAGTTCAAAGACAGCCAAGCCCAACTCAGTCACTTGAAGAGTTAAATAAACTGCCGGACAAAAGAAAGCATACACTAAAAAAATGGATTTGATAAAAAATTATAAAAGTTAGCAGGGTGAAAACAAATTGAACTCTTTGCCCTCAGATTTTACCTCTGCCTTTGTGAAATGCGCAGATCCAGAAGTGGCGTGTAGATCCGGGTGCGCACCCACCCACCCAACACCTGTTTTTTATATAAATTTATATAAAATCGAACCCGACCATGCCACTGCCGATTACCAGGGTGGGTATAAAATACTCTTATATTCACTTCCCGCCAATATATGTATTGTGAGGGGAATCTGCGTACAATTGCAGTTATAAATTATTATTTTTAATTCGTTTTTTTTAATCATTTTTCTTAATTTACTGGATCATCCCCGATTATCAAGTGTATAATATGTCTATCATATTCGGATATTGATATGGAAATATTCACTGAATAAACGCGGGTGGGGATGAATATACAATCATGTATGTATAAAAAAAATTCTATATGTTTGTTCCTTTTAACAGAACCGAAAACAACATACGCGAATAAAGAAACGAGAACAGGTGTAAAGGAGAGACACTTTCAGTTTCAAATAGTTTTCAGGAAACTCCCATTTTCGCTATTCTACAAACGTCACATATCATGAAGCATTGAATGAAACTGCTAAAAACAGCTTGTTTCCCTTGGTCATCGAGGTCACACTATTTGTGCATGCCAAAACAAACTTCACCTGGGGCTTATATTTTACATGTCACTGGCACATTCCAGTGTCCGCGCCTACTCGCTGTAGCGTGGGCGCAATAATATTCGTGGGGGAAAAGGCAAATAATTACATTTGTGGCGATCAATTAATTAAATTGTTTTTGGTTATTTATTAATGCCGGAAGGGTGGTCGACAGAGGGAAAACAGAAAAACGCAATGGGAAGAGCGGCGTGAAAAAAAATAGAATTTGTGGAAAACGCTTGAAATAATGGACTCATGTGTTCGTAATACAAAATTCCCTTTACGACTCCTCTGTAGGGTTGGGGTGGGTGTGGGCGGGGTTATTATATAGGTGCATCGGTGGGGGTATCATTTTAAGGACCCCCTAATAAATAACTTAAAGACCAGTCTCAAGTTTAATTTAGATGAGATAACCTACATTACGTCACGCAATTCTTAAAACAGAATGGTCTCTATTTATATTGGTTATTGTATTATTGTAAAAAGGCATCACGACATTAAACAAACATGCATCTATATCTGGCAGTGAGACATTGGGATGAAGTAATAGTTGAGGGAGGGTCGCAAGCCATTCCAATATGGCCGTGTCCTTGGTCTTCAGTAGCAGCATCAAAGGAGTTGAAAAACATAAACAAGCAACCAGGATGGCTGACAAATCATTTTATTCACCCTTCGCAACGTCTCAGAGCTGTGTAAAGTGATTGAAATATTATGCCATATATACTACTCAAAAGAAGTTAAAGAACACCTGCTTGTTTTATATTACTATAGATTAACTATAGTAATATGAAAAATTCAGGTGTTCTTTAACTTCTTTGAGTAGTATAGTTTGAATAGTTTGATAGGCATTACTTCGAAGATGACGGATAACAATATAGATCCTTATACCGTTGTCAAGCAAGACAGTATTGCTTGACAACGGTATAAGGATCTATACCGAAAGATCGTCTTTACGGTATAAAGAATATGTTATCCATAAATTGTGTCTACTTTGTAGTATAGATTGATTCGGACGTGATATTGACAGTCCGTGTAATATCTGTTGCCTCTTTACGATATATAAAGACTCCGAGGCCGTGACTTATCGTGCGTGGGTGCGGGCGGGCGGGCCTGCGCGCGTGAGTGTTTGTTGGTTTAAACTGCATCCAGAAATATTCCACCTATATGACTATGCACGCTGTCGGGGTACGTTGTAGGGCTGGGACGGGTGACTCGGGTACTCGGGTCGGGTGGGTACTGAGTAGGACCCGGGTACTAACAGGGCTACCCGGACCCGTGGTTAGTCACGTGATATATTGTTTCATGACAAAAAAAATATCTAAAACTCTATGGTTACACTACAAGTCACTATTGTTCGCATTTCTTTCTGACTATGCACCCATTCCTTCTGACCTTTATAGTTTTGAATAAAGATAAAACTTCAGTCAACTTCAGTGTATGCATGACCAGATCGTTTTATACGTGTATCTAAATACGTTTTACCAGGGCTACGGTCAAACGTTTCCAAATCGGACATTTTACACCCAAGTCTTGAGACATATAGCGGGTATCCGGGTAGGGTCGGGTAATAGCGTGGTGGGTACCGGGGTTGTAAATTTGGACTCGTCCCAGCCTTAGTACGTTTACACGCAGTGAAGAAGTCACCGAAATGACTTACAAACCTTTAAAGCACTAGGCATATATCAATCAAAACAGGCCTACTTGGTCGCATTTAAAAATAAAAGAACAACAAACAAGCTGCCAATAAACCCTAGAATTCTAAACCTATGAAAACACACAAAGTCCTTTTAGTCCCCCACCCCATCCCACAACACCCCCACCCCCACTCCCTCCAGCGCACGTTAAATTAGGAGGTAAGTCACCGAGCAGCAGATTCACCCAGTCGCCTCTTACGACAAGCATTGGTCCAGGGAACCTATTTCAGTCAGTTTTCAAGGAAAGAGTTGTAAAATTGAGAGATACTTAAAGGGTTGTGAATAAATATTTCATTTATGTCTAAGAATTCTATCCTACGACTCTGGTTCTTCTTTAACAATTCGTGTTCGCTATTCAACTGAGTCCAACATTTTACTGTCGTATGATTCATTGAGTCATTTCTTCAGCTCACACCTGTTATTCCACATTTTATTCGTAAAACTCCGGAAAAGAACAAAACCCATTTATTCCATATAAAGCACATGACCCATTTTCATAGTTTAATATAAGCAATATGCGGGTCTTGGATTATGCTAACACGAACATGCATTAAGTGTTTCTTTTCATACTGAATACGAGTATTGTAAGTGGCAGTATTAATGATAATGTGAAATAATAGGTTAATAAGATAAAAGTATATTTAAATATGTGTTTTACAGCTTCTTCAGGTATGTATGTATAATACTGGATAATCGAGAATGATGGTGTGTATAATTATCGTACATTAATTTCGCATCCAGTTCAAATTACGTCAATAGCTTCCGTGATGTAAAAACATCTCTTATACAGATGAGAAATGTAATTAATCTCGTACATCAGTGAAAATAAAACACGATCTATGCGGGTTCCTGTTAAGAATGGTGATGATTCTTTTATTGGATACTTGTCGTTCTTGACTTGATAGTTAACGGAATATTGCCAATATTTGCATATAATGTATATAGACACATACTTAAGTTTCCAACATATTCCACCACTGACTTGATAAAACATACCGCGAATGTAATTTGTATATTTATAAAGTTCACTTCTTTATTTCGAAGCTATTTCCTATACTCTTTCTAAATGGGCCCTACATTTAGTTTACTTCAGCTTAAAAGGGGCCGATAACTCTCATGTCTAACTTCCGTTGTTCATAGGTGGCGCTTCATCATGGAGTCAGAAAACATTTCACTGGCGCGACGTTTGTAAATCGCCAAAAGACGAAATATGCCTCCAGTATGGCAATAGTCAAGAAGTAGGTATACATATGACAATTCCCACGAATATTTTCCACATGCTTATATTTTAATGTTTCAAGACCGCAACTTTGGTTTTCATTAAGTCCAAATTTATTTTTCTTACACAGAACTGTCGTCTTACGAAGTGTAAACCTGTTATACGCCACAAATGAATTATTATTTTAATAGCTGGAGCAAATCATGCAAGCAAAGATGCAAATACTTAGGGCTTGTGTTCTTATCCAGTCATTATTCACCTACAAAACAACCGATACAAGGCCTAGGCCTACAAATTCCTACAATATTGATTTTTGGTGTTTGTTTGGTTTTTTTAATGTCATGCAGCTGGCTCAGAAACTTTTGAACATCTGGCTGTGCCAGACAGACTGACCTCAGACGATTAGTGAATTAGTGAAAACAGTTAACTGAAAAGGCGTTTCCTGTTTGTACATTTTCAGCCAACTACCCACTCTTTCTGAAGCCTAAGTGAGTCTAGTGTAATATTTTGAACAACAAGCATGGCGGGTTCATAGAATAGTTTACTACGTCATCCGGTGTGGTACATGCGTGTTACGTCATCAATTACGTACATGTGTATGACATCACAGTTAACCCTTTATCATACATATCCCCTCTTCATAAAGTGAAACTAACTAAATTTTAACACTTTAAAGTCCATGAACATAGAATGTTGAACTGGTAACTGAGAACATAAACAGTTCAATCTTGATATCTTCTGGGAATGTTGATAGGTCTACCAGAACTGGTCGTTACTGGCATGGTGTTTTCCAGGGCATTTTCTTTTGGACTGTCTTGGATTTCAGACTTTACTGTTTTAGTGTCATCTAACTCTGGAGTGATTTCTTGCTTGTCCTTCATGTTGCCAAAGTCTTCCGCTGTTGTTCTGATGTGACGTCTATTTCGTCTGTATGCTTTGCCTGTGTTAGTTGTCACCTCGTATGATTTTGGTGAAGGGTCGACTGCTGTCACAACAGCAAGATTCCAGCCGCTCTTCTCCTGTACTCTGACATATTGTCCCGGATTCAGGGGAGACAATTCTCTGCTCCCTTTGTCATAGTAGTACTTTTGTAGATCTTGCCTGTATTCAAGTTGTCTTTGAAGCAGGGAATGATCTTGTGCTTGTGGTTGGAGGAGTGCTTTTGACACAGGCAAGCGGCTCTTCAGGCGCCGGCCCATCAGCATCTGTGCTGGCGACAAGTTCACTTTGTCCACAGGTGTATTTCTGTACTCAAGAAGGGACAAGTAAACATCTCTTCCACTTGCCTCTGCCTTTTTCAACATCATCTTGACTGTCTGTACTGACCTTTCGGCTTGAACATTCGATTGTGGATATGTCTGGCTTGATGTCATGTGGGTGAATTCCCATGCCTGTGAAAATCTGCAAAACTCAGTACTTAAAAAATGTGGTATTCCGTTTCTAGCAAAGACTGACTTCATTTCTGTGATAGTAGTTTTGCTTGACAAGTCAGTAAGTTTCACAATTTCTGGGTACTTTGAAAAGTAGTCCACACACAACAGGTAGTCACTGTTTTTGTATACAAACAAGTCTGCACCAACTTTAGCCCGTGGTCTTTCTGGTATGTGATGGCTTTTCAATGGCTCTTTTGTGTTGCTCTTTTTGTTTTCATTGCAGATTGTACACTGTGATAAAAAAACTTTGATATGTTTGTTCATTCCAATCCAGAAGAGTACATACATCTCTTGCTCGCTGCTTGCATTTCGTTATTCCCATGTGTGCTTCATGAATTTTCTGTAGCATTTCTGCTTGCAGTGCCCTTGGAACAACTAGTTTGTTTCCCTTGAAGACTAGATCCCCAACTACAGTCAGTTCGTCACGAATATTCCAGAAGTCTTGTACACAAGCTGGAACATCTTTCCTGTCTGACGACCAACCAATGAGAATGACAGATTTCAATTGCTGTAGTTGTGGGTCATCTGCTGTGGCCAACTTGAATGTCTCCACTCTAGATGAAGTCAAGGGTAGTTATGATATAAAGTTCACATCAAACTCTGTCTCATCGAACCAACTGTCATCAGCTGGGAGATATGCTCTGCTTAGAGCATCAGCAACGATAAGTTCTTTACCTGGACGGTCAGTAACCTGTAGATCATATTTCTGCAGACGGAGCAACATTCTCTGCAATCTTTGTGTAGCCTCGCACAATGGTTTTGAAAGATTGCTTCAAGGGGCTTGTGGTCTGTTTCTACGAGGACAGGTTTTCCATATATACTTTGATGGAATTTTTCATACCCATGCAGGATTCCCAGCATCTCCTTCTCGATCTGTGCATATCTCTTCTGTGCACTTGTTAGTGATCGTGATGCAAACGCAACTGGCTTTTCAGCTTGTATGAGCATTGCTCCTAGTCCTTCGGAACTGGCATTAACTGACAATGTTACTGGTTACTGTTACTGTCTGTCACTTGTTTCTTCAAATTCTTGAAGCATTTTCTCTGGCGTTCTTCCCAGTGCCATGCAATGTCTTTTGACATCAACTCCCTCAGTGGCGCAGTTTCACTGGAGAGATTTGCTATGAGTTTTCCTAGGTACTGAATCATGCCCAGGAATCTCATCAAGTCATGTTTGTTTTCCGGCTCTGGCATTTCTCTAATAGCCTTCACCTTTTCAGGGTCCGGTTTTAGTCCATCCTTTGTCAGAAGATGTCCAACATATGACACTTCTGTCATTCTCAACTTGCACTTTGATCTGTTAAGTTTCAGACCACTTGACCGTATCCTATTCAGGACTGCATACAGTCTCTCATCATGTTGCGGTACATCTATACCCCACACTAGCACATCATCAACGGTGCATTCTGCACCCATAAGGCCCTCTAGTAGCTGAGACATTGTTCTCTGGAACACCTCTAGAGCTGATTTAACTCTGAAAGGTAGTCTTGTGAAGCGATACCTACCATATGGTGTGTTGAAGGTGCACAGTTTGGAGCTCTCTTGATCCAGTTTGATCTGCCAGAACCCGGACTCAGCATCCAGAACAGTGAATACTTTAGCACCAGGTAAGTGTGACATGATTTCTTCCACAGTTCTCATGGGATAGTGTTCTTTTTTCACAGCCCTGTTTAGATCTTTAGGATCTATACATATGCGCGTCTTGTGTGGTTTGACTACAGTAACCATGCTGTTCACCCAGCTGGTTGGTTCTGTCTGTTTGACAACGACACCAAGCTTCTCCATTCGGTTGAGCTCAGTTTTTACTTTACCCATTATTGCTGCTGGCACTTTTCTTGGTGGATGTACAACAGGTGTAACATCATCCAAAAGTTCAATGTGATGTTCTCCAGGCATACAACCTAGCCCGTTGAATAGTTCTGGAAATTCTCCCAGAATATCTTTATTGACCTCTGGACTTGGTAACACAGTTCCTCAACTGCATGTATGCCGTGCATTTCAACATTTCTGTACATGTTTTCTTTCCCAGAATGCTAGGTCTGTTGTCTTTGACAACTTGGAACAGTATCTTGTAACCAATTCCCTTGTGTGTGCACTCTAGCTTTGATTGTTCAAGTGGGGCTGTCTTATATCCAAAATACGAAACTAGTCTTGTTTGAGATTCTGACAACTGTTCATCTACTTGTTTCAAACTGTCATACACTCGTTTGGAGATGACATTACACTGTGCTCCTGTATCAAGCTTGAACTCTACCTGTTTCTTGTGAATTGTCAGAGTTTCTTTCCAGTCCTCATTATCACAATCTGACTCAAGCATTCCTATGAATAGTTGGTCAAAATCCTCAATTTCAGACTCTGAATTCTCCACAACATGTACATGTCTGTTTTTGTTGTCAGGGCGGTCTCGTCTATCTGACATAGGCTGTCTTGCTTTGCACATACTTGCAAAGTGGTGTCTGCCACCGCACTTGTCACAAATTCTTCTGCAGCTGGGCATTTATCCTTCATGTGATTATAGCCACATGCCCTACATCTTGGATACTGTGCATTTCGCCTGTCTTCATAATGTCCTCTTTGCTTTTTGTCCTTCCTTGTCTCGCGTGTGCCTCCTCGTGCACGGCCTCTTGCATAAATGGCATGAACGTTTTGACTCTCTGTTTGTTCTTCACTCAGAACTTTTAATTGTTGTGCACTTGCCTCAGTAGCCCTGCACAGGTCAACAGAACGAGTCAAAGTTTGGTCAGGATCTCTCAATAAGCGCATCCTCATACTGTCACTTTGTACACCACAGACAATTCTGTCTTTAATTAACCCTTCGGTTAAGTCAGCAAACTCACAGCTTTTAGCTTTGTTTTTCAAATCTGTCACATACTGGTCTATAGTTTCCCCTATTTTCTGTGATCTCGTGAAGAACGCATGTCTTTCTATAGTCAAGTTTTTCTTCGGTTGACAATATTGTTGAAACTTCTGTTTAATTCTGTCAAACTTTTTATCGTCACCTTCATTCGCCAATTCGAAAGAATTGAATACCTGCACGGCTGATTCTCCCGCCACGTGTAGCAAGGTCGCACATTTCACGGCCTCTGACTTCGCAGCGATTCCGTTGGCAGTTAGGTAAAACTCAAACCTTTGAAGCCATCATTTCCAGTTCTCAGCTAGATTGCCTTCAAAACTCAGTTCATTTGGTGCTCGTAACTGCTCCATACAGCCCAGTTTTCCGTGTTCACTTCTGACACCATGTAATATATTAAACAACAAGCATGGCAGGTTCATAGAATAGTTTACTACGTCATCCGGAGTGGTACATGCGTGTTACGTCATCAATTATGTACATGTGTATGACGTCACAGTTAACCCTTTATCTTACAAAGTTAACCCTTTGAAATCTGTTTAGACTAGTCATCTCAACTAATAATAGTAGTAGACTTTTGTATTTGTATATATCTCATTGCAATATACAAGGGTAAAGAAACGGAAAAGCTGGTAAAAACAATACTGGTGTGTATTGTGAAGTCATTTGAACAGGAAAGCATCAAATCAGTGATTAGTAGAGGCTGGGACGGGTAACACAGGTACTTGGGTCGGGGGGGTACTGAGTAGGACCTGTGTACCCACAAGACCACCCGGACCCATTGTTAATCATGTAATGTATTGTTTAATGACAAAAATTATCTAGAACTCCAAGGTTACACGACAAGTCACACATGTTTGCATTTCTTTCTGACTATGCACACATTCTTCTGACTTTATATATGTTTGAATAAAGATAAAGCTCCAGTCATCTTCAGTGTAAGCATGATCAGATTGCTTGATACTTTTATATAAATATATTTTGGCAGGGTAACGGTCAAACTATTTCCAATCAGAAATTTTGTACCTATCTCTTGAGACCTACAGCAGGTACCCTGGTAGAGTAGGATAATAGGGTTTGGGGTACCTGGGTAGAAAATTTGGACTTGTCCCAGCCCTAGTGATTAGATAGGCTCTCTCAGGTTGGTCAAGAAATATATTCTAAAATTTGACAAGTGTGGAATATAATTCCATTTTTGTGTCTTGTTGCTTAGTATGTAGACCAAGTCATGAAAAAAATGAAAGTAGGCAAATGACTTGTTATTTCCTGAATCTTTCTTTTTCATATTTCTTTCATATTTCTTCAAACAGACAAGACTTTTAAGCATTGACTTAAAGAAAACCATGTTCATTAAATTGTATTTTTCATTTGACCACTGATCCTGTTTGGGAAACCATGTAATGACAAGGCATTAGCATTGAAACTTGTCACTAAAAACAGCTAGTGCACCATTTAACATTCCTATTATGTTCTTACTTGCCATGGGCTAATTGGGTAGTGTAGGTGTCGCACTGTTTTCATGGGCCAGTACATTTCTTTTTATGTATGGGAGTGTCCAACCCTGATATTTACTGCTTAAGCCAGCAGCTGCATGTCTGATAAGCTGCAGAGATTGCATCAGAGGATAGACCTGACAATTATACTATGCATGACACAGAGACTCTGCTTTGTGCTGACTCTATCAAGGTTGCATGCTGAGCAATGAGCTTAGTTTACTATTCTCTACCCAGCTAGATCTGTTACTTGGTGCATGTCAAAAAAACATTTCAATAAGGAATCAAACCAAATATTATTTCATTATTTGCCTTCACTTGATATAACTGGGTTTGTAAAAATATAAGTTCAGTCTTGTATGAATTATCATATACAAACATTCTACCATTATTTTTATCTGCAATATAGTATTTTGCTGAATATGTACTCTAATTTTTGGGATAACCTCTTGGAAGGGGGGCACATTGGCCTAGTCGTGTAAGGTGCATGCATCTCTTAGTAGCCAGAATAGTGATAACATATAGCGATCCCCTGAAAAATCCTGAAATTTTACCAGCTCTTAGGAAAAGTATAACATTAGACAAATTACTCGTGCTAGTGGGCTTGTGCCAATTGCATCCCTGATACCAGTGCCAAAGGGTTTCACCAAAGTGATGAACGTCTAAGACCTGCATCACTGCTGGCTTTCCTGTCACATCAAGCTGGCACGCCATCATTTGACTGAAATACTGTTCAAAACAGTGTGAAACCCACCTCACACAGAAACTCACCTTTTATTTTGGCATGGCAACAAAACAATAGTAAATATACAATAGTTATTAGGGGACAAAGGGTACAAAAGTCACTGTCCAAAGAAATTTATGTACAAACACACATATATTTATTGCAATGCATAAATTAATGTCTAAATTCTCCTCAGATGTTCTGTACAACATATTGTGCATCCCCTAGACCGAGACATGTTTCTGCTGTTACAAACATTCTTTCTTCAGTTTATTATGGCAAAAACCCTTATACAATTCCAACAGCTTTGAAGACTGTGGGCAGTTCAAACAGCTTCAAAAGACAGTGGTCAAAGTTGCTAAGCAAAATGCTGCACTTCTTACAATAAATACAGTACAACTTAGTGGTACATTTAACTAGAGCTGGGGCTATAGATAAAATAATCAGTCAGGGATTTGATGTAGAGTCAGAACAATCGTCATTTACTATAATGTCACATTGATATTGAGCAAAATATGGAGGAATTTGAATATGTTGTATGATATATATATTCCTCTGTAACATAATTGCAATAAACATGACATCGCAACAGTTACGATAGACTTGTATTCATATGAAATAGACATTAATATAACTTCTTGTGTCGTCTAAGGCACTGCAATTTGCTGTGCAGAGTTGCGTCCCAGAAACCTATGATTGTGGGTTCGAATCACGGTTCGCCCCAATTATGTTTCTAGGTTTGTCAGCACCATACCCGTGCTTGTGAGTTTCACCGAAGTGGTAAACACCTGAGACCTGCATCACTTCAGGCTTTCCTCCCACTAAAGCTGACACGGTGTGATATAACTGGAATACTGTTAAAAGCGGCGTTAAACCCAACTCACTCACTCACTATTAGCCACAGTAGTTTTATGTTATTCTTCCATGACAAGGGCTGAAATCGTTACATTTAAAATCGATTAACACGCAAGCTCTGATTATCTATATGAATAGTCAAAGTGATAACCAGTACTATCTATGACAGTATTGTGACCCACCAGAAGAAAAGGGACCTAATGGGTGCTAGGATACAATTGTGCTGGGATATCATAAGACATTTGACATTTGAAGAAAGCCATGTGTGATGTTATGTATCTTTGTAATAAGTATGAATTGGAGTTTTGTGTACCGTAGATGCTGTAGTTTTAAAATATAATGAAAAGTCAAAATGGGATTTTTTCTCCCATAAGGTCCTTTATCTCATGGTTGGTCACATTTAATGATAAACTTACATATTTAAATGCAAGTGGAAATTTAATAAAAACAATAAATACATAAAAGTTTTTGAATATTGGTAAACCACATATCCCAATGAAATACTAACAAAAATTACATTTTATTGTGCATATGACATTAAAAATGGAATCATGTATATTGCAACGAATCATAGCAATGTAAATGATTTTCATTTTGCAGCTAAGTTATGCACTGATTTTTCAACTTTAGCTCATATCAACATCCAGTATTTGCAAACTGGATTATTCATCATGTACTTCAATACAAAGTAGTATATATGATCAGATACTGTTTGGTAAGACTACCATACTTTCCCTTATCCTGCTAATCAGATCTTAACAAGAAAATATAAATTTTAGGTAGAGGGAACATACAATAATCTTTCCCACTGTACACAGGACAGGACAGTATTCATCTTCCCGAGGCAAGAGAGTTTAACTGACTTTAAAAGTCCAGTTCCCACCCTTGCCGAACTAGGCTGGAATTCCTGGGCTCGATCATAGCGCCACCAGTGGCTATACGAGTTATGTCCTTTCTATGCCTCTCCTATTGACCAATCAGATTCAACCTCTCGTATCACTTGCATTTGCTTCAAACAAAACGGTGGCGCCCAGTCAAGACGATCTGATTGATAATCAAGATCTATATTGTGATAAAACGAGACTTACATCGCGAAGTGCATCAAATCATGTGAGCACCTTGATTAAAAGCCTGAACAGATTTAGAAAATATCTGTTGACAACGAGTTAGCGTTGCACATGCTTTGCAAATCCTGCAGTCGACCGAAATCTGCATGACACTTTACGAACCGGATTTCGATTTCGGTGCACAATTTTGATTGGACTATGCATAGACTCGTTAGTCCAGCCAAAATGTAACTCCATAATACCAGCCTAGTTCGGCAAGGGTGGAAACTGGACTTTTATAGTCAGTTAACACACTTGCCTCGGGAAGGTGGACAGTATTGTACATTACACTATTTTGAATTTTCCCAAGAAACTGGTGCAATGAGTCATGAAGTATGCATTTTGGAATTTAATTCAAAACCTAACTTCCCTCTTCCACTGAGATAAACATTTAAGTAATGGCAGTGAAAATCTGTTGTTGTTTTTTCACAGTATGGAATGAAAATGCAAAAATATATATTTAGTTAGCAAAATAGATTACTATTTTTTAGTAGGAACATTAAGAAATTATACTTAAATCCAACTTAAATCCATTTACTTCATATTATCAAAACTTTTTGTTGTGTACGATTAAGATAACAGTGTCACCAGCCTAAGGTTAGGGTGACATATTGCATTGTACACAACCACTACAATGGTAAAGCTTCTGTCTCAACACTCCTTTCATCCCAGAGAGGATTGCTATCACTTGAGAGCTTCCAAATTTATCAATGATTTGTCGCCCAGGCTTGTGTCTGTGCCATGCTACTTGACAAAAGACCCTGCACAGGTAATTATGGCTGACCAGATAAGGGAGTAATCCAGCTTTGTTAATTGGCCTGACTTCTTAAGCTGTTCTGCCAACCAAGCTGTTACATTAGGCTGGTAGCTGTGAGTGATTGGCCAGTAGGGTCAAGCCATTCATCTTCACCTATTCAACTGACCACACTGACTGGAACTGAAGTCCGGATGTGGTCTGTGGGATATCACTTTTACCTCACTCTAAACCTCAGTGCTTGAAGTGACTTGGTTGAAGGGCTTTGTGGATACTGGTACAAGATCTTGCTTGGCTGTTGTGGTGTGCTAGTGTTCTTTTATCCTTTGTATGCTGACATGTGATGTGCTGTTCCTGTCATATATAGGTAAGTTGGGAATATGCTTGGTTTAATTGTGGTGCACTGAGCCTAGCAGATATGTTGAGTACATGATCAGAAGCGTGTCATGTTGTAAACACCCTATAGGAGCTGCCATAAGGATTTTGGTGTAAACATGGCTATCATTCTAGATACTCAGACGTGGATAGTGTCAATAATCATTACAACCCCTGTATCAACGAAGTACCAGTTTCACGTTTCTAAGTTTGTACGCAGTCAGGGCTAGATGTCATTGATTTTGCAAGAGACAAACGTCATTAGGACATTTTCATGATTTTTATTTTTTTTATAGATCACGCTATGCCTTACAGTGTTTGAAATTAGGGAGGTCCTTCATGTTTGGTCCTCTGATGTTGAGTCTAGAGACCCCAAAATCTTTAAGGGCTAAGAGAAGGACCCTTGACTTCCATGCTTCATTTCGAACACTGCTTAAAGTACATTTGTGGAGAAAGCTACAAAGGAATTTGTAATATTTCACTGTGGCGAGTTTTCACATTTCTTGCTATGGACCATGCCAAAACTTGTGTGTTGGTGTTTAAAAAGATATTACTACATCTCAGCTCTAGAGAGTTCTCACACAGTGTAAGTCAGTACATTTATGCTTTTTAAAAGGTCATAAGCTTTAAGAACAAATGCCTGCATAATTAATTTGGTTTCTTGAAACAACTTATTTGATAACTAGATGATCAGACTAAAACTAATCCTTGTACAGCGCATAACATCAGGAGAGAAAAAAGAACAAAATGGAGAACTTCTTAATGTGTCCACAATATTCGACATGTGTTTGTATTCTGTCATATCAACAAACTTTCTTGTACATCTCAGAGAAGTTTCGTAATTGAAAACTGTTTTTAAAATTTATTTGTTTATGTTCAAAATTTCATGCAATTCCTCAAGATTAGAAGAATATATGTAAAGAATTGATCAGGGCAACAGTGAATGAAATGTTGAGCATGTTATCTTGACAGCCAGGTGAATTACAAGGTGATATTTTTCTTTGGACAATTAATCTGATCAAAATATAATATAAAAAAATTTCAGAAACAGCCCACATATTTTGTCAGTGAGTCATGTCACATTTGACCTAATTCTGAATTTATCACCATGTCTATGTAATTAATACCTTTCACAAGGAACAAGAGCACCATAAAATGACATTTAACATCCTCTGTCCCCTTCCTCACCCCATAGAGGTACCCCAGTGTCCTGGTACAACACCATTTCCCTCCCCCAGCCCCCTATCCCACTGCCCCTGGCAATGGTTTTTTTTATTGTGTTGTGCACCAAAGTTCTTACCCAGCTGTTGGGCATGTATGGGTCAGTGTTTGGCTAGTGGAGCATGACCTATGACTGATTGATGTACAAGACTAAGGATTTGACCAGCACATGAACATTGCATTGGTCCTGCAGCAATCAGTCATCCTGGATGCAGGTTATGTAATTATATAGGCTGGCTAATCAGTTGCTGTTTGTCACTTGACATTCTCTTTTCATTTTGGTGCGATGAAGCATGAGGAAAATATCTAACGTATGTGTCAACATGGTCTGGTGAGTATCTTGTTGGTATATGGTATTTGTGCTAATGAAGGCATGATGTATGTGTTCAGGGGTTTATCTGGACCCGCTCAGAGCCCAACATATGGCCCCATCTGTAGCAAAAGCCAGTTAATATTCCCAAATCGGAATTACAAATCTCCCAATTTATGTAATAACTAATCACTAATTTTATGGTTTTGTAACTTGTATTTCCGTATAACAGGACCAAAAAACAAATGAACTTACAAATGCAAGCTTAAAATGTCAAAATAACTCTGGATTTAAATAAATAAGATCTTTAAAGAAATTCCCAGTTTTGAACAAAATAATATTTCTTGGTCGTTTTGTCTGCCTTGGGCACTTAGATTAGAATCCTGGATAAATCCCTGGTGTTTATCATGACACCCTTTCATGACTTAATCTCAGGCCCTGCTGATGTAGATACAGGGCCATGCAACCAATGTCAGCGTAATCCACAAATTTGAATCCAGACTGTCCCCAACTCCTGTTACAGTTGTAACCACTGATGTTACAGCTATTTAGAATTGACTTGCAATTACTGATAGCAGTACCACTAAAGGGGATGCAAGAGGTTTTATTGAGTTCTACACTATTGCTTTGAATGCAGTGTTAAACAACTCCTATTTTAAGAAAAATGAAAATCACAATGTTGAAACAATTATTTTTTTCACGGTTAGTCTGAAATCTGAATGCTTGGGATTGGTTTGTAAAACCAAATAAATCCCTGCCCTTTACATACAAGTGAGTTAGGTTCAATGCAGCTTGGAAAAGCATGCCAGTTTTATCACAAAGTTTAAAAGAAGGTGGTTTGGTGAAAACAGAAACATGTTGTATATTTCACAATGCACATTGTGATTTGATATTTACATTTTTGTATGTTTTATAACCACTGTTGTGTTTATTTTGTTCCTATGTATGTGTCAGATTAGCTTACTGTTGCATGAAATAGGAGGGTATGTATAAATGAATAGCCATAAATTATTCTTTCAGAAATCTTCACAGTTCTCTGCTTGGAACAAGCACATTAATTATTGTATACGGCAAAACAGTTTGTAAAAAGATACCAATAATGTAGGCATATTACTAATTAAACGTAATCAAAATTAGGAAAAGAATCTACTGATTTAGTGAACATTGGGAAATGTAGCTACATAGCTGGAATATTGCTGAGTGCGGCGTTAAACAGCAAACAAACCATGAATAGATCTTTGTAGATCCTGCTTAATACACTTAAAGACAGGGCATTAGAAAATATTAAACAGTTTTGAGATTATTTTCCTTTAAAAAACCTTTGAAAGGTTACAAGCAATAAAAAATCCTTAAATTTATTTTTCTCATGAAGTGTCTTATCTTATAGTGTTGTAAATTGTGCATAATTAAGGGTAAACTTTCAGTAAATAAATATAAGGATGTGTCATAAAAGACAGAGATATTGTGATTACAAGACAATTGTTTGAGTTACATTTATTTATTTAAATGTTAAATATGGATTTTCATTAATTTCTTCAGGTACCAAAACATCATGTTTATAAGGCCCTGAAAACAAAAGAAAAAACTGAACTGAACATGCATTAAATTCTACCCATTTACAAAGAGATACTACACATATTGAAAGGGTCTGTGTTCTCTACATTATCTGACAAGCAAACAACAAAATGTCCATTTCACAAGGTGCAAGATGCGAAATCTACAACTAGTTGGGAGCAATAAACATCAGCGTGACGGATAGAATGTTGTGATAACATCACAGAGTGACAGAGGAGAGATGAAATGTAATTAATGGATCAGACAATGATCTGAGTCTAACTGAGGGGGACATGCCAGACCCCCAAGGCTGCCAGTGAAGGGTGTCAGGGGCTCTGTGCTAATCCCCCTCTGAAGGCGTATTATGTTACCTCTGACCGCTGGCCTGTAACAGAGTAATGGTAAATATTTAAAGTGATAAAGTTTGCTAGAAATTACAGATGTGACTTCAAGGGATTATGTTAGAATTCAAAGAATAACAAGGGACAGTAAGCCCCTTGTAATGTATCTGTGCAGAATCTTTTCGGATAAGTTTCTTAATTGTGTACGTAAATAAGGTATCAAAATATTTGCCTGCATATTTCTAGAATCAGTTCTTTGATATATTTGTGATAATGATTTCAATATGATCGGTGAAATTGGTCTTTATTTACAAATTAGTGTCGTCAAGTCACAAAAACGCCACAACTATGCTCTCTCATAATGTGCCAATTTCTGAAACATGGATTGATTAACTTATTTAAAATCTTTATTTACTTTTTATTTACTGATGTTAGATTATTAATAGCTGAGTGTTATGAATTCTGTTTCAATGTTGTTTTTACACAGAAATTTAAATTCTAACTATTTAAAAAAAAATCTAATTATGGGTTTACAGATTGACCTACTCATAACCTCATAGAATAAAATTTTTTAAGATTTTTTTATTTTCAAGTCAACAAATTTCATTTATCAAAAAAGAAGGTTGACATGAAAGAGCATTAATTCCTTGATTTGTCATTCAAAGAAAAGGTAAATCTCCTAACTTTTAGCTCCCCTGAAACATGTGCAACTGTTTAATAATAAAAAAATATTTTTGGAAATATTTTTCTTCCATCGCTGACAATTGGTTAAAAAATTCTATCTGTAACCCAAATATATTATGAATCTAAGTTACATTAAAAGACATTGCTATGACAGGCATAAAATGGAGACAGCAGTTCTCTGGTGATATAATAAGTATTAGAATTTATATGGTGTAACCCAATTTACTACAAAGTAATGTCATTGTTGTAGATCTGATTAGAAGAAATAGCCATTATTAGAATATTAGAATAATTAATTCCAGTTTCCTGTATATAGAACATTGTAAACAAGATTATTTCACAGGCCAATGCAAGTTTGCATATTTAATGATAACTGCACAGAGGTTGTAAAACTGCCATAACTACAAGCTGTTTCCTGTCAGTCGGTGTATTAAACCTTTATGAGTGCCCTCATCTCAGACCCATCCCAGTTCAGTGGTAAGGCCTTGCAATATTTAATCATTTATTTGACAGCCAAAATGCGGAGCACCTTCCCAATTTTAATGTAATGAATGTATAATGTATTGTGAAATATTTTTTTATATTTCTCTTTGCAAATGTTAGGTACTCATCAACATTATTGATTTTTCTAAATTGCATTAATGGTCTGCAGGTCTGAAATACCTTTGCTGACTTTGGAGTCATGATGATTATATCATCATAATGAATAATGTGTATAGTACATTGTGAATTTCATGAAACTCATGGAATTATATTTCTTATGATTTTCTATAGGGTTTGTGTTTATATATGCACATTGTTTAGAATAATTACATATCTTATTTGAAAAGTTTCATATGATATAAATAAACATAATTTACCTGAAAAAGTGCAAGATATTTTTGAATTTTTTGATAGGTATTTCTTAAAAGTTGACGGATAACAATGTAGACACAAATGTTTTATGGATAACAACTTCTTTATTATACTGTAACCTCAATGTTTCAGTATAGATCCTTATTCTGTTATAGTGGTATAAGAATCTATGCCGAAATGTTGCAGTTACACTATAATATAGAAGTCGTTATCCACAAGACATTTTTGTTTGCTTTTTCATAATATTTTTATCATTCACAAAGAATAAAATTTTAGAGCCCACAGCTAAGTTAATCTGTCAAGTGAGAATTGATATGGTAACTACACACACAATACTCCCCATTGAGAGGAGCTTGTTTCTTGTTCTTCTTACCCTTTCAACTCGGGTGTAGGACTAATAGCCTGACACAAAGTATTATCCCCCCACCACGAGAAGACCTCAGTGCTCCAGCATGGCAGTGCTATAGCCTCTAGAGTGTGTTGAGGTGATAGGGGTGTAGGCATTGGACCGACCCATTTCCCATGTGCCAACAATGGCATGTCCCGATGTACATTGCATGCTTGGGTTGACAGTTGACACTAGGGGCAGGTCAGTTGCAGAGAGCAGCTCTTTGACAGCATAATAGGCTTGATCTGATGAATGATCTGGCAGTGTGTGGATTTAATGTGGGATGGGTGTGCTGCTATAGAATGTAGGCTTTTGTTGCTTTTCATATTTGTAACATATTTGATACATTGAGCTTGTGTTGATAGGGAAGTTGTTCTGTTTGCTTTGCATGGTCAATGTGATGTTTTTTTATATATTTTCCAGGGTACCACCATTAATGTGTTTATATTCAGACTTCTTGTTAGGATGAATGTTTGTGTTTCAAACTGAACCTTTTGTTTCAAGGGTCGGTGTTGCAATTGCTTAGTGTTAGTGTAAGATTAGTTTTCATTACAGTTGTCATTTTCAGAAATGTATTGTTTAAGAAAAAGCTCTGACAAAAATGTTATATTTTCAAATTTTGAAAAAATCAATGTAGGGATTATCTAGCCACCAAACTGCTGAAACTGTAGGCATAAATTCCAAATTGGAATTAGCATTGTTTCCTAGTTTATGTCCTAATTAAACTAATGTAGCTTTGTAATTGGAAAGGTCAATTATATTTTCTGAAAGCCTTGATACTTTGTTTTACACCACTGCATTGATTCAGTGTCATGTTACAATACCTAAAACTTGTGTATGTCAAGAAATTCAGAACATTCTTGACTGATAAATTTCTATTTTCACAATTAACATGAAAGGTTTATGGTTATTATTTTGAAAGTTAAACAAAATATCAATTACATTTTAATTAGATTGTCTGGCCCAGATTTTTTACAGACCGCTGTCATATAGCTGGAATATTGCTGAGTGTGGCATTAAACAACAAACAAACAAAGCTTTACAAGCCCAGGTAACGATAAAATGACCTTGTAATGTTAAAACAATGGGGAAATTGGGACATTCGTACTAGCCAGCTGGAATTGTTCTCGGGCTAGTGGCTAGTGTTATGTTCTAACCCTGTCAAGTGCGGCATTAAACAAGGCTGGAAAGTAAATCTAACCAACACTCCCCATAGGGGTCCTTGTGGTTGATTGTTATGTTCAGATCAGTATCAGATGCATAATAACTAGCTTCTCCTTCCAGATAATCTAACGTGACCCAGCAGCGAAGTGCCTGGTCAACCATCATCCATCCCATGCCTCGCATCTCCCCGGATTGGACCACACCCACTACAGGCAGCCATGATGGACATAGAGTGGTGGAGGAACCTGATCGCGGCCGACATCTATGCCACGTTGAAGCAGAAGGAGCAGGAGTTGCCAGTGTTCCACAGTCAGGGCTTCCAGCTGTCAGCTCGCACGTACCTGGTGGACTGGTTGTCACTGGTGGTAGAGCAGCTCCAGCTCTCCAGCCTCACCCTTCATCTAGCCATCTTCCTCCTCGACTTCTATATGGACTCAGTCGATACCGACAGATACAAGCTCTATCTTCTCGCCATGACATGTTTGCGTGTGGCTTGTAAGTGTTTAAATTGTAGCTTGACGCTTACCATGACAAAGCCATGTGGTCTGTTCACTGTGCAGAGTTGCATTCCTTTGTTTGTCACAGGATCTGCTAATCATGGTTTTGCATCCCAAATTTACCTTGAGTAGGTGACCCTATGGTCTAAGAAACTGTAGTTTGCAGAGTTGCATCCCTGTTTTGAGTCAGAATCTGATTAAGGTTTGAAATCCCAGAACCAACTTGACCATGATTCTTGGTCTGTCAGCAGCTTCCCTATGCCTTTTGGTTCCACCAGTGACAGACGTCATTGCTCTCTGTAATCTTAGTGATTGTCCTACTTAAAGCTGAAACACAATGGTTTAACGAAAATACCATTAGAAAGCATATTACTAACTTGAACTTGTTGTTAGAGGCGACTAACAGGATCCCAATTGCGTGGATTGATGCTGATGATTATTTACAGACTGCCATCATACAGGTGATATATTGCTGGGTGCAGCTTTAAACAAGAAACAAAACCAACTTGAAAGTGTTCTGATTTGCCCAGCTGTTCAAAGAGACACATTAAATTAACAATATCAAAAGTGTGTATTATTTAAACACAAACATCCTTGATATCTAGTTGTATCATATAAATAGCAGGTACACTGTAAATGCTTCATTCAAATGTTTTAAGTGATAAGATACTATTTAAGAAGTTGACAGCCAAATAATACAATCCAGTTTTCCTCCCCTGACTCATGCCCCTGAACATATGGCAAGAGTTACTGGGAATAGCCCTTGGCGTGAATTGTAATCCATTCTTGCATATCATGTGGTGTGTGGGTGATCATGTTGAATACTTACTGCTTCAATACAGGGTTCGACATTTACACATGTCTGCTAGTCTGAAACAAGTAAAATTCAGGAAGGAATGGTGACATTACCTATTTTCCATTAGGTAGATGGCCACTCTCTTCAGACCATTTTTGCAGACTAGTGAACATAAATAAATTTTTCAAACCCTGCAACTTGGATGCTGCACTCACTCACTCACTGCTTTTTCTATCTGTTATCATTCCTGCAGTGCCTATTTCAAAGCAATTTTATTTTATTTTTCAGGTAAATTTGAAGAACACATTGACAAACTACCTCGTCCCTCTGTGCTAAATTCCCTTCTCCCAAAGACTGTCGGTATCAGCCTTGGCTATGACGGATACCTGCTGCCTGACTTTCTGGACATGGAACTCAGTGTGTTGAGGTTCCACAACTGGCGAATCAGTGCTCCAACCACCGCCCATTTCCTCCCGTACTTCCTGACAATAGCTGCTGACGAGGGTGACCTACATAACGGGGTGCCCATTGTCTCCAAGACTGTAGTGCTGCCATACCTGGAGAAACATGCTAAATACTTCTCCGAGATCTCTTTACAAGGTATACAGATAGAAAATGGGTATTCAATTTCAGTGGTCATAGTAATAACACTAATGTGGAAAATTATTATAGGGGTCCCGTATCTATGGCTCCAGGAGGGCCTCACTTAATTTCCAACCCTGTAGAACATTTACTTTCAACAGCATTCAAGATTTTAGCAATAAGTCCCTCTATTCAGGTTTTGTCTTTCTGCTCCTAAAATAGAATTTGACATAAAGTGTTATACACCTCAAAACTCTAGCAAGTTTATGCCTGTCTGAATTGAAGGCTTACGTCCCATTAAATTATGGTGCATGATCTCCATAGGATATTTAACATTTTTGACACTGATAGAATTATAGAATCATGTCTTATTGATACTTAGCCAACAGACATTGACTTAATATGGCTTTGTAACTTGCATCATTTTGACATGCCCCCAAATTCTAGTAATACAATATTTTACACCTTTCACGGTTTTATTCAGCTATTGCAGCCATATTGAAAATGTCAGTTTTGTCAACTGGGAAAGTTGATGTCCGTTACGCAGGTGCCTGTTTTCCTGCCTTAACAACTTTTCTTTCCTCCTGATTATAGTATCAGTTTGTTAATGATGTATCATTGCATTATTTTATATACAGTGATTATATATCGACAGATTTTGTTCTAAAAGAAGTTGTTGGGTTTTTCCTGCTAAGATCTGCCTTAATTAATCATTTCTTTTGGCAATGAGTTAGTAAAGATGCAAAGTCAAAGGGGGGTAATATTCCTGACACCTAAGTTATCTCCCCTTGACCATATTGCATAAAATATTCCTTAACAGACTTGCAACACTTATCTAAATGAGTTTGTTAATACACGTTAGGACTCTTGGTCCCCAGCACTCCAGTGCATGTTGAAAGAGGCAGCTATGGTGGATTTGGTGGTCACTGAATTAGTTGAAAGTGTGACATCATGCCCTGATGATGTGGAATGTTGCTCATCATCACAACCACTAGTTTGGCTATACAGAGATTATTAGCCGGGTTTGTTTCCATATCATAAATATCATATGTAAGGAATAACATTATGCAAGCTGTTGGCCAGCAAAATATTGATTGTTATACATAATAATCACTTCATCATATAATATCAATTAAAAAATAATCAATGTTTAAGACATAAATTCATTCACAGAGGCAACTTTACATGAATACAGTGCTGGAGTGAACCGCCCCTATTATTATGTACTGCGAAATGATTTGAAGCCATGTTTGTGTACAGAAATGTCCACACATCAAGAAAAATCCTAAACGTATTGGGACCTTTAGGCAACAATTTATTGAGCAAGTAGACATTGCATAGATGCATGGACCTTATTAAAAGTAGTTCCTGTTAGCTATGCGTACCTCATTTGCATTGTGTTGGATTGAGCTACCATGTATATCGGAATGGTTTATCGCATAGATAACAGTAATTCATTTTATAAGTGTTGTTTTCTGTGGTGTTTCAGATCACACATTCCGTGACTATCCTCCATCCCTGACCGCGGCTGCATGTATAGCAGCGTCGCGGATATGTCTCCATCTGACGCCAACCTGGCCCAAACACATGATGCTGCTGACAGACTACTACCTAGAGGAGCTCCTGCCCTGCATGCAGCTGATGCTGAGGTACATGGCTTGCTTGATTACATCTTGATTGATTGCACCATAGGGCTAACTATGTAGGTGGGAACAAATATATATCTGACATTTCAGATTTTGTGTGTTCTTCAAAAAGTTGCCATATGAGCAGTGTTAGTTGAGCAGTGTTAGATGGTTGAGCTTTGTTTGTTGAGCTGGTCTCATCTGTCCTAGTAGGGCATGAGTGGACCAGTCGCCTAATTTGCTGTGAGTTGCATCCCTTGGGCACTCCTGAAACCTGTGACTGTGGGTTCAAATCCGGATTATGTTTCTAGGTTTTTCAGCACCATACGCTTGCTCGAGGGTTTCACCGAAGTGGTAATAAAGAACTGCATCACTTTGGGCTTTCCTTCCACATGAAGCTGACTCTCCGTGATATAACTGGAATACTGTTGAAAGCGGCTTGAACCCAACTCACTCATGCATTCACTCATCTTTCTTGCAGATTTACTATTGTATGCACAATTCTGGAAATTTCTGATACTTTATTTTATATGATTTGTCAGAAAATACAGTTTTACAAAAAGATTGGTTCTTTTGGAGGGACATTGTGGGTGTGCTGAAAGAATGTTTTGTGAAAATGATTGTCTTCAAAACAAATTCACCATCTCCAGAAAATACAAAAGCAGCATCTTCTCCTTGTACGCCCCTAAGTTTCCTTTATTTCTTATTATGATACCTATCTGTTCAGATATCATCAGCGGGATGAAGCTAACCAGGCTATGACAGCAACGGCGGTGGTGACGCCAGTTGTGGAGTATGTTGCACCGACCATCTCCACGACGTACTACAACCCCCACGTCATCCATCCTCATCCTCATCCCCACCCTCACTGGGTTGCCTACAACCACCATCTTCATCATGTTACCACAGCTCATATTCATCCCCTTGGACAGCTGGCTCTCTCATAGGTAAACTATTGCAGTACACTTGGCTTGTATCAGCACTGTATTTGACATGTTCAGCACCAAGCTGTAAACATCTTCCCGAGGCAAGGCTGGAATTCCTGGGCTCGACCGTAGCGCCACCAGTGGTTATTACGAGTTATGTTCCTTCTAAGCCTCAACTATTGACCAATCAGATTCCACCTCTCGTATCACTTGCATTTGTTTCAAACAAAATGGTGGCAAAACGATCTGATTGATAATCAAGATCTATATTGTGATAAAACGGGTCTTACATAGCGAAGTGCATCAAATCATGTGAGCACCTTGATTATAAACATGAAAAGACTTGGAAAATATCTGTTGACAACGAGTTAGCGTTGCACATGCTTTGCAAATCCTGCAATCGACAGAAATCTGCGAGACATTTTACAGACCAAATTTCGATTTCGGTGCGCGATTTTGATTGGACTATGCATAGACTCGTTAGCCCAGCCAAAATGTAACTCCATAATACCAGCCTAGTTTGGCAAGGGTGGAAACTGGACTTTTATAGTCAGTTAACTCACTTGCCTCGGGAAGATGAGCTGTAAATGAAACAAAACTCACTTTCTGTCCAAGTACTCACTCCACAGTGGCAGGTTTATTATAGACTGCCTTGTACACTTTGTTTTAACAAAGTTTGAAAATTAGAATGATTGGACAAAAGTTCTCTGTAACAGGATTGTTAGACCGTGAGTTATGTGTAACAGAACTGTTGGACTGTGAGTTACAATGTATGTGTAACAGAATTATTGGACAAAAGTTATGTGTAACAGAATTATTGGACTGAGTTATTTGTTACAGAATTATCAGACTGAGTTATTTGTAAATGAATTATTGGACAAAAGTGATGCGTAACAGATATATTGGACAAAAGTGATGTGTAACAGAATTATTGGACAAAAGTGATGCGTAACAGATATATTGGACAAAAGTGATGTGTAACAGAATTATTGGACAAAAGTGATGCGTAACAGATATATTGGACAAAAGTGATGTGTAACAGATATATTGGACAAAAGTGATGTGTAACATAATTATTGGACAAAAGTGATGTGTAACATAATTATTGGACAAAATTGATGTGTAACAATTATTGGACTGAGTTAATTGTAACAGAATTATTGGACAAAAGTGATGTGTAACAGAATTATTGGACAAAAGTGATGTGTAACAGAATTATTGGACGAAAGTGATGTGTAACAGAATAATTGGACAAGGGTGATGTGTAACAGAATTATTGGACAAAAGTGATGTGTAACAGAATTATTGGACAAAAGTGATGTGTAACAGAATTATTGGACGAAAGTGATGTGTAGCAGAATTATTGGACAAAAGTTTGGGAAATATCCTTATGGTTGTAATGTCATTCATGAATCAAATGTATTCTGTTTTACACAATTATGAATTGTACCTATTTCATTGCAGAGTCAAGACATACCATGGAATGAGATCTGAAGCCAAATCTCCACGGGTGTGAATCTATGGGTTAAAGTGCAATGTATATTTATGTTTGTTAATAAGTTGGCCCAAACAGACAAGTCACCTGGTTGTTCTTATTTCAGAGTATTTCATTATTTCACCTCATGATATTTGACAAATTTCCTCAAGGGACCTATCATTTTAGGGGTGTGTGTGTGTGGGGGGGGGGACCAAGTAGACCAGTGAGGGAGGGGTGACCATTGAGGTGGTTCAGTAATAATTACACAATATAATTGAAGAACCTGCATCGCCCACAAACCCTCTATTATTGGAAGGTCCGCATTGCTTTCAGCATTTTCTGTTTAGGAATTCATAATTCAAAACTTGTTTAGTGACTTGCAATATTTGCACTGATTTTTGTGTTGCTTAATTTCCTGTCATTAGCTTCATCTAGTCAACTGCTGCTGATTTTAGTTCACTGTAATAAGAGCCCCTGGTTCTAACAAAATGGACAAAGGGGAGTGCTTATTAAAACCACACACAACAATTTGTTTTCAGAGACCGAACAGTAGTGACCAGACACCAATCAAACTGAAACTTATGATAATGGTCGCTTGGCAATTATATACCCCTTCTGTTGCTGCTCTTTTCTTTAAAAACAAATCTGTATTATACACAAGAAAATATGGACTGTCATGTATGTAAATTTTCAGTCTAATACAGGGGTGCTTATGAAGAATACTTAAAGATTAGTCTTGAAGTTTGTCAGAGCAGACACAGGAATTGGGTTCTTGATACGACAAATACAGTATTTGGGATATACTCTGATTTTAACCCAAGCATATGACCTGGTTGTATAATCAGTCTCTATTTATAGTGCAAATGAGGTGCTACAGTCAGTGACATGCTACCAGAAATGTTTAGAAGGGACAATGACTGAGCTGTGACATTCCAGCCCTGATGCCTCGTCAATACTTTACAGGCTTGTAGAAAGTACTTTAATCATTACATGTTTTCAGATCTGAGAAATTTCATTTGGAATTGAATTGTCTTTGAATGCTATGAAGTCATGATACAGTGGATGGCATCACATGCTTCTAAAGTAACTGAACCTGCCTGGTTAGCAGAACAACCTTAAATGCCTCCTGGTTAGCAGAATGTGTACCTTAAATCGAAGTTGTTCTGACATGCATACAAACATAGCAGTGATATCTAATTAAAAAGGCCTCCATTTAGCCAAGCAGAATGGCACATTTTTAAAATTTGGGAGTGAGATAAGGAAGAGTTTTCAAGAAAGGTATTCATGCGAACTGCAAAGTCAGAATAATATCCAATTCCATTTACCGGTAACAATGTTTTTCAACCAGATTTCGTCACATTGAAGATACCCTCCATGATATGCTGTTCACAATAAGGTATACACCACAATACCCGCTTCATGATGTTATACATATCTAAATACCAATGAAATAGGCTGAATGTTTTTTATTTGGAAAGGAAAACAAATGCTGATCACTAATGTCTTAAAATGATGTAGGAATCTGTTGAAGCGCTCTGGAAAGCAATGTTAGCATTTTGACCATTGTACACCTATATTAAAAGTCAGTGTAGTGCTAAGATGAGTTTCTGGAATAGGGAGGGCAGTGTTTGTTCAACACAATTCAAGAAAAAGTTATTGAATTTCATATTAAAAAAAATAATTATGTTTTAGCCAACAAATGTGCAAATAAATCTACCATTTTCAGAGTTATGACAGTTCCGATTTGAATACTCAAAGTAATGAATGTCACCCAGATACAGCTGCTATATACTTGCTTTTAAACACCATCTTGTTATACGTTTTGAACACACTAGTGTTATGCATAGTGCGAGTTCCCTTCTAGGTTTTCCATTGTAAGCGACGCTTTTTGTGTTGGTATACAATCAATTCCTACATTCTATAGTTTGGTGTGTAATGTATTGCTGAATTCATTACCATAATGCGCTCTTGCAGCTGGCTGCATCCTACGTATTGTTTCCAGTTAAAAGATATCGGATTTAGGTTTGGTATCGCCAGCTGTTCTCTTTGTTTCATGTTTCACCTCCTCTGAATGTGGTGAAATGTGTATTCAGAGAGCTCTAGGTGTGATATCTTGACATGAGTCACCTCAGCTGTTGGTCTCTGATTGCATTTGACAACTACTGTTAATTGTAAGGGAGATATTCAACCAGGGTTCAAACTAAGAATTATCTGTTCTAGTCATGAAAAATGCTTCATAATGACAGTGTATAATTTTCTGAAAGATGTAGGTGAAATTGCTTGACTAAAAGATGTTCTGAACACATAAGGGGAGATAGTTATGTCAGCATCATCCATGATGCTCCCTTCTGATGAAGAAGAATGTCCTGATTAAGAACACTGTAATAAGGACCCAAGGCGTGTCTGCTCAGTGTTGTGGAGTAGTGAAAAATACACACCCCTGATTAATGAGGATGATCTCAAACCAGTGCTGGCATCATTGATACTCAAAATGACCTTACGGTTTTAACCTCACCTTTGTAAATACTGCACCTTTCAATGTATATAATTGTTAGATACGACATGTTTGTTGCGTCAAGGAAAGGTTGTGAAAAACGTGATATTTCAAGGAATGTTTGTCCATTGATACACTGCTACACATAAATTGTGCATTACTATTTTTTTATTAAAAATTTATATTTTTCCATGCTGTCATGAAAATGTATATTTGCCTAGGGTAAGAACTGCTTGATTAGTTCCTTTGCAGGAGATGTTTATGGAATGATTTTAGGGCCATTAACTTATTTTTTTCTTGATAATAATCTTGAAATTTCAAGATAATGAGCTCCCTCTGAATACATTTACATAGTGTACATGCTTGTTCGTTAATTACACTGGTGCTGACAAGTTGTAAACATGTTGCAGTGAGTCTTGAAATCTAGCATCTTGAAATTTCAACTTCGTCTCTTGGAATTTCAAGAAAAAAATGTATAAGCAAATGGCCCTATAGGGCTCAGTGTAGATAACAAAGTGGACTGTGCTTGCAGCACTCTGCGTTTACTTTGAATAATTGAAAGTTGAAGTTTTCATCTAACTAAATAAAGAACATTTTTTGTTTCTTGCCAGCCACATTTGGTGTATGTATATTTTAAGTGTGCAATTACATTGCTGAGAAGAAGCCAAGAAGTGATGTTCATATACCAGTTATACTGATAGCAAGAAATAAGGGAACATGTACAAAGACATGAAGTATGGTAGTAAACAATCTGGAACAAAACAGCTTGTTTGGCAAATCTTATTTGTTGATAGAAAGCTTGTTTACTGTATATGTAGAAAACTTCATCGGATATTGTTCGGTGTTCCTTTACTTTTTGCTATCAGTATATGTATATCTGCTACTGCTGTGTCAGGGATGGAAATTAACTCAAATACCAAACAAGCCCACAGGGCTAGTGGAATTATTTTCTGCTAGCCCTGCAAATGGTTTCTAGTCCTTACAAATAAATCATGGCGGTTTGACAGGGGATAATTTACAGTGTTTAAAAAACTTACAGGCCTTAGGGGCTAGTAGAATTCTAATTTTATTAACCCGAGGTAATTTCTACTACCCTTGGGCCTACGGGCGAGCATTAATTTCTATCCCTGAAATGTGCTTGATATACCTGTAGTTTCTGTTCACATGTTTTGTATTAACACTGATTTCTAATTTCATTGGCAATGATACCCAACAGTAGTCCAGCCAAGAGCAGTAACACTCAAAAGAAAATGAGTGTTTTGTCAATTTTTTCATTTAATCAGTGACTGCTTGGATCCCAAAAAGGGAATAGATTATGAAACTTAAGAATTATATTTTAGTGATTTTAATTCAATTTGAATTTTTGAAAGTCAAAAGACAAAGTTTCATGACTTTCTATGATTATTTTCTCGAAGGAATAGTAGTCCAGATTGATAAGGTTTGACTCTACAACACGACTTTATTGATACTCCAAACCTTGAGAGTATCAATTTCTTAAGACAATCTTATCTAAAACTAACCATTTCTGTTAATAGTTTAAGATAACTATTGTATTAAGAAATGGTTCTCTCTGGGAGTTCTCTCAAGAAGCAGTTAGACTTTGAAAGATTGATTATGCTTTATTGCACATCTTTTCGTCCCATATTTCCATGAATTCATAATAATCTCATTTACATTGATTTGATTGGCTGTTATTAATGTTGGTTGTGTCACAAGGGCTACATTGTATTTAATTTCGGTGCTTTCTGTGTTACCAGCATTAATTATGACACTATGTACACATTTAGTTTTCCTTTTTGAGTAAACCAAGCTAATCTGAAAGAAATTTGGACCTAGAGGAGAGTTGTACAAAAATGTGTTGAATGTGGTGTACTCTTAAAAGGTAGAGCTATAACATTTACTGTATTTCGCCATTGAGTCCCAGAGTGTAGTTACAAGGCAAGGCCTTTTTTGGTAATTAGCTTTACAGATTCTGTCTGACGTCAAAACCTGAAAACTGTTAAAAGCTAAAGCTAAATAGCACAAATCTTGTTTTATTCCACAGACTTACACGTTCACCTCTGGCTCAAAATAGGTATAACAACCAGACAATCTTACTTATGCTTTTTATATTGAAACATATTCAGATGACAGAACAAAAAAGGGTTAACCTGAATTTTTATTTTATTTTCTCCCCAACATACTGATTAGGATTGTTCACCAAATAATCTGTAAACCAATGAACGAAGCCTTGACATGTACCATAGGCAGAGAGCACTGTCAAATTAACCTTCTACACTATGTGACATGACTATGTATGTGTCGTATATGTTATGTTCTTTGTTAATAACACTTTTATGATGTAATGTTTGTTCCGTTTCCAGTGTCTTGTTAAATGTGTTTTTATTTTGATATAATTTGAAGTTTCAACAATTTAGTAGTTATCATTTGTAATTCTACAACAATGTAAATATTCACCATGTATATACTGTACATATGTAAGCTATTACCACTTGAAGCAATTAAACTATTGTTGACTGATCTGTGGTTGTGTGCTCTTAGTGTACCTGACCTTGACAGCAGCGGTGCTTGCAGAGCTGTGTAGCCCAGTGGATAAAGATTCTGTCAGCACCAGGAAGGATCGGTTTAGATAGTCCACATCAGCCTCTGGTTTCCTTGCCTGGCCCTGCCTGGCCATGCCTATCTACAAGTGATCATGGAACCTGACATGAGTATGGTCCACATGGGTATTATGTGGGAAATCTTTTTCTGGCGGCTCTTGCTGAGATGTTGCTGAATACTGCAAAATGTGGGGCACTCACTCACTCACTCACTGGCAGAATGTGAACTCATACTAGGCATATGTGAATGTATGAAATCTCCATTATTCATCCATAATTCATATAGTGTGTGTACATGTATCATGAATATGCAGGTCATGGTTGGTATTTATTACCTGCCAACACTTACATGCTATATTTGAGGTGTTAAGATCATTATTTGCTGTGTACTGGCAGTTTGCTACAGTGCCTCCGGCTTGAAAGGATAGACTATCATAAGGGTTGAGTTTTTAGGCTCTGTGTTTCCTTGTACTCGTGGGACTTTCAATTACTGAATTGCCTGGTCTAGAGTTGTTGTCCCGTCAAGGAATGACGTGTTGTAGAAAACTTCTTGTCCCGTCAAGGAATGATGTGTTGCAGAAAACTTGTTGTCCCGTCAAGGAATGATGTGTTGTAGAAAACTTGTCACGCCAAGGAATGATGTGTTGTAGAAAACTTGTTGTCACGCCAAGGAATGATGTGTTGTAGAAAATTTGTTGTCACGCCAAGGAATGATGTTTTGTAGAAAACTTGTCCCGTCAAGGAATGATGTGTTGTGGAAAACTTGTTGTTCGTCAAGGAACAATCTCATTCAAATCGGACCTAAGTTCTTGCTTCCGCTAAACAAAGATCTGAGGACAACCCATTACGGGTCGCGTCAGAACGACCTTTCGCGAACTTTGACCGACCACTGAAACAACTAACAAGAAGTCGACATCAGCCAATTAGAAAGCAGCTTTCTCGAGCTTTACGGCACTCGTTTCAACCTGGCGACTTCATTTCAGACTGCGCTTGAAAAATATTTTGACGCAGTTCTCGATTAAAATTTTGACAACTGAACAAACGAACATTCCAGAATGTTTAATATATGGTTGCGATTGTATGTCAATGCTTCCCACGTACTGTGCAACGCCTCCTCCGTTCAAATGTTTATCCCACGGAAGCGAGAGATAGACGATAATTTTGACGGAATCAGTCGTACGGGCCGTAACTGTCGTTCGGAATACCCTGTGTTAACGTTTTCGAGGTTGCATGTTTAGAAAACACATTCCGACTGTCACTTTCATGATCTGGTAAGCGACGTTCTGATTGGTCGGATGAAAGGTCGTTCTGACGTGACCCGTAATGGGATGTCCCCAGATCTTTGTTTAGCGATAGCGACAACTATGATCTGATTTTAATGAGATTGTTCAAGGAATGATGTGTTGTAGAAATAGAGAATGTCACCCGAGTGTCTTTTGATGTCAATTATATCAACGAGTGTTGACATATTTGATATCAAAAGACACGAGGATGGGATTTATTTATCATCCAACATCATCCTTCCAATCTGTAGACAGTAATGAGCAGTGTCTTCAGTGTAAAGGTTGGGTTTAAGGATAAAGGCCTATGATTATGTAATAGAGCACCGACCAGGTGTTCAACATCCAAACACGGACACTTTAATGAAACAACTTCTAACTTTTTATTTCTTTATGATTAAAACTTATGGAAATATACATGTAAGCACATTGTAAAAATATATCCAAAATATGTAGCTGTATGACAGTGCCATGTTGATAGATCACACACGAGGAACACCGCGTCGAAAACTGTCGTATACATGCATACACGCAAAACGTTTTCAGTTGAGAAACGCCCCTGTCAGTCATTAATTGGAACTGAAACAACGCCACATAGTGGTCTATATATCAATAATAAAAACACATGATCGTGCCACAGGGCCGACTTGTCTGCAGACAGCTCGCAGTCGGCTCAGATAGTCCTAAATTTGCAGAGTGTAACGCAGAGGTGAAGTAAGATGTATTTATTTACCTGGCTATGGTCAGTTTCAGATTTCCGTCATCAATATCTGTTATAAACACTAGCCAGGCAAATATATTAACTTTTGCTACTACATAATAATGTTGTACGATAAAAATGTATACTTACAAAATAAGAGAGATGCGCAGTAGAAAGGATTTTTTCTAACTGACTAGAGTCTTCTTTTTAAGCAATCTCATTAAACCATATGTTTTACTCCACATAATAACATACCGCAGTCACCTAGTAAAAGATCTCATTTCAATTACATTGCTTTTTAAATAGGGCATTATTAAATATTTATTTGAGTGACGTGATATTTAAAATCAACCTAACAATTCATATGCTCACGCTGAGAAAAAAGGTCAACTTGACAAGGCCAAGTGGTCAGATTGACAGTCCATAGGATGACCTTGCATCTAGCCACCTTTACTTGGCAATGAGTCAAATTGCCAGGCTTCTAGTGAAACGTACTAGTGTTTATACGTAAAACATACTAATCTAATTAGTGACACCGACCCAGTTACTGGTCAAATATACTAATCTAATTAGTCCAACTGGTGTTCAGTCAAACATGTTCAGTAACAACTGGTACAAAATACAAATCAAACATTCATAACAACAACATGTACAGTAAAACGTGAATATAACGAACTACAAGGGACCGCAGAAATCAGTTCGTGATATACATTGTTCGTTATTTACGTTTTCGCTCGGAAACGACCGCCATCTTGACTAAAACAAACACAAGACACATAATTGCAGTATTGCCCGCCATGTTAGCGTGTGTGCTAGTGAACTGACACTTTGACATTATCTCATGAAATTTATGTTTGTCTTACAGACAAGATTAGTCCAGTGACAGGTAACATAAACATAATGCAAGTTCAACAAGTTTAAATCGTCACAGCTGATTGTTCTAATTCGCCGCTGATTGCATACAGCCAATTGTCAGTGACACTTGACACTGAGAGAGATTTCTCAGTTCGCTATACATGTCACTAATTAGCGGTATTAGGGCTTGTCGGGGATCAGATATCTGGTCGCTATAGAGAGTTGGTTATATACGCACATTTTGTATGATAATACTTACCGACTCCCTAAGTGGACTGCAAGCCCTCCAAAACAAAAATACCAAAAACCGACCTTAATTAATAAATCAAATACTTAAAAGCTCCAACGACCTAACTAAGGCAGGCAAACAAATAACCTTCTTGTTGATACCCGCCCACGTAGGAATATACGGTAATGAAAACGCCGATAAAGCAGCTAAACTATCCCTCAAAATCCCAGAAATAAGCTAAAACTTACCCATCTCAAAATCAGAAATTAAAAGTGTAAACAAGCAAAAAATCACCAAAAAATGGCATAACCTATGTCTAAACTCAAATAGCCAAATCAAAAAAGTGCTCAGCAAACTACTAACCAAACCAAAAATTCTCCATCCATCCAAAAAAATCGACAGAGTAATCACTAAACTCCAAACAGGACACACCAACCTAAATAACCACCCAAATTTTTAAAAAAAACACACTACAGGTAACTGCCAAAACTGCAAACAACCTGAAACCCCAGAACACGCACTCATCCACTGCACACACTACCTAACACACCCTCAATCTAAACAAGGCTCTAACTCTAGAAGCAATACTAAACCCACAAAATAAACTAGAAAACTTCAAGGCCTTAGGCGTATTCTTAATAAAAACGGAACTAATAAAACGCATCTAAAAACACAATAACCTACCAAATCAAAATCACATAAACACAAAAACATCCACCATACCCAGCTCCCTTAGTTCTCCTCCCCAATCCCATCGGCATCTATTCCAAATCTCAAAATTCCCAAATTCTATATAAGCAACCCCTAAACCCCCCTCTTGGGTTGCACAGACCACTTTCGCCCCTTTCGGAAACACATTAAATGTCCTGACCGGGCCGTGTGCGAAGTACGCATCAGTCGGAAAGCGCACGTTAAATCTCCAAAGTAAGTAAGTAAGTACGATAATCTAGAGGAGATAAATCGGGGACTTTGTAACAGTTCCTTGTATCCATTTGTTCGCTCTATCCGTGTTCCATTGTATATCGTATGTAAGTTTAACTTGTATTGAATACATACATAGTTTAGATGTTTGTTTGTTGTTTTACGCCGCACTCACAAATATTCCAGCTATATGACGGCGGTCTGTCAATAATCGAGTCTGGACCAGACAATCAAGCATCCCACTGGACAGTTCAAAGAAACTGCCATACAAAAACACCATTAGAACATTAGCCTCATCATCCATGGTCAGAACATACTGATTTACCCATAAACCCTCTGTTACTGTCTTTTCAATCCTTCTTGGTGTACATTGCTTAGCTACCGGGCTCCTTGAATAGAACCACTGGACAACAAGGGCTATGCAGTCTTCTGCATCTGAAGATAATGCATATTATACATGTAACTTGTGAGTATTAGAACATACTTACCAGCACACGGGTGCAGTAAGGAACACCTATCAGCAGTTGGTACACAGCAACATAAAACACATTACTTATAAATATTTACTGCCTATTACATAAAGTAAGTCAGATTTCTGTGGCCATGACAAAGAAAGACCATTTTGTTCAACAAACGGTCTTCTTCTTAGTCTCAACCATATTTGCTCCATTATTAATATATTTTGCAGGTATTTTACGGTTTCCATACATTCACACTACACACAGTTTCTTTATGTGATAATATATGCATGCAATCAGTATCTCCTGCAAAGGTCCTGGCATCTTTCCTGACGCTGGTTGGTAGATGTATGTATCTGTGTGTGGATGAGTGTGTTACTTCGCATCTTCCCGAGGCAAGAGAGTTAACTGACTTTAAAAGTCCAGGTTCCACCTTTGCCGAACTAGGCTGGTATTATGGAGTTACATTTTGGCTGGACTAACGAGTCTATGCATAGTCCAATCAAAACCGCGCAACGAAATCGAAATCCGGTTCGTAAACTTTCGTGCAGATTTCGGTCGATTGCAAGATCATTTGCAAAGCATGTGCACCGCCAACTCGTTGCAAACAGATATTTTCCAAATCTTGTCATGCTTTTAAACAAAGTGCTCGCGTGATTTGATGCACTTCGCGATGCAAGACCCGTGTTATCACAATATAGATCTTGATTAACGTTCAGATCGTCCTGACTCGGGGCCGCGGTTTTGTTCGAAGCAAATGCAAGTGATACGAGAGGTGGAATCTGATTGGTCCGTAGGCGAGGCTTAGAAGGGACATAACACGTAATAACCACTGGTGGCGCTGAGATCGAGCCCAGGAATTCCAGTCTGGTTCGGCAAGGGTGGAAACTGGACTTTTAAAGTCAGGTAACTCTCTTGCCTCGGGAAGATGGTTTAACGACCATCTTGGCATTAATCCAGCTGTATGACAGCGCCTGTCCACGAGTCTGTCCCCGTGTGCTAGAATTCTGTTGAGTGCGGCGTTAATCAGCATTCACTCACTGTACAAGGTTCATGTACAATCTCCACACCAACAGACAACTCTAACACAACCAAGAAACGGACTATAACCACTCAACCGTTAAATCCTGTTCAACCCAAGCTGAAAGCAGTGTCGGTGAATGAAATTATTTTTCTTGATTTCAGCCGAGAGCTGGCCTAAGCACAGACACGCACCCGTGAGACAAACGTGAGTATACGTAACACTATTGCATGACCCACATCGGTTGGTTATCAGTGAACTGAGGCTGTGCACGTACAAGTTACTCTCAAGATCAATCCTAACTAGGAAGAATAACAAGAAGCTAATTGGAGTCTTTATAGTTTTACTGGCAATGACTGGTAGATGGTCAACCGTGTCGACGCCGTGTACAAAAGTAGTCGATTATCTCGATTTAAATCTTGACCCGTACTGGTAAAGGTGACGGTCAGTGTGGAAGGAGAGAGATGTGTGGAGACGTAGCTATCTGCCATCTCGCGTCAGCGGCCAGTATACCGCTACTGGCTCGACAGCTGTTACTTATAATAAGCATTAAATGTACGTAGGGCTGAAATATACAATCACTTATTGTGGTTCGGTGAGACGCAGTGTTTTCATAGACTGTTTATTTATTTGCCTTGAGCGTCAGTTCCTATAATGACCATGAAGGTCGAACTCAGTCTGGTCAAGTGATACCTTACTTGTGAGATGTATTACAAGCTAACTTTCCGGCGAAGTCAGCGCGTGACAGATGCACAAACTATGCACACCCGCCTAACAAAATATCCAGGGCAGGTTTAACAATCCCATGCATTCAGTCCTCCGTCTGTGTAGTACAGAGCCTCCTGTTTATGCATGAACGCTCTCGAAAACTCTGCAGTAGAATATTTTCAGTCAGCTCAGTAACGACGTATCGTCAAGTAAGCGTCAATGTTTCTTCAATACCGAGGCGCAGCTTGAAGCTGATCTGCACTAACGTGACTTTTTGCAGCTGGTTAGGATTGGTCCTTTAATTGTCGTAAGAGGCGACTAACGGGATCGGGTGGTCAGGCTCGCTGACTTGGTTGATGCATGTCATCGTATCCCAATTGCGTGGATCGAGGCTCATGATGTCAATGACAGGATTATCTGGTCCAAACTTGATTATTTACGGACCGCCGTCATATAGCTGGAATATTGGTGAGTGCGGCGTTAATCAACAAACAAACAAAACTTCATTCACGAAATGGGGCACGGGTGGCTCAGTTATCTAAGGTGCCGCAAATTCGCTGTGCAGAGTTGCTTCCCCTGGCCACGACAGAAACCTATGATTGTGGGTTCGAATCTCGATTCCCCCTGATTATGTTTCTAGGTTTGTAAGAGCATGTCCGTGTTCGTGGATTGTAATCGTCTGATGCCTGCATCACAGTGATTTTATTTCCTTCCACATCAAGCTGACACCCGTAATATAACTGGAATACTGTTCAAAGCGGCGTTAAACCCAACTCACTCACTCTTTCACGTAATTCTTATTTAGCAATTATAAAACAAGACAGATAGCGTAAGAAAAGCATTTGTAGTTGTCAGGAGTGAACATTAAAATCAGATCTTTGTACCCACCGCCGCTAAAAAATGCGCACAGTGATTTTCTTGAGATCGCTTTTGTCATTTTTGGTTCACATTCCCCAGTTCGCACGAAATGTTTCCTTCATCTCAAATATTGAGAGTTATGACAGTTCCGATTTGAATACTAAAACTAATGCATGTCACCCTGATACAGCTGCTACATACTTGCTGTTAAACACCATCTTTGAACACACTATTGTTATGCATAGTGCGAGTTCGCTGCCAGGTTTTCAATTGTTACCGATGCTTTTTGTGTTGGTATACAATCGATTCCTACATTCTATTTTGACGTGAATTCAAGGACTTTAGCTTTTTTAAATGGTCGATAAAAAATCAGAAAAGTTTATATTTTGATTATCAGTGTCTGTTGGCTTCAATATTCCCAGGGATCAAGAATGGTATTTAAAGTGGTTTAAACATGTAACAAACCGAGATACCACTTCATTTGGTAAATATAAGAGATAAATATATTTAATTGGAATTTGATATAAATAATCAAATTAATATCAACTGTTTTTCATTACTGGTTCTGTGCACTGAAATACCGTGTAAATAAACGAAGATATGTAATAGTATTATTTGGATCATCAATGAAGAGTTTGGTTGTTTGTTGTTTAACGCCGCATTCACAAATATTCCAGCTATATGACGGCGGTCTGTAAATAATCGTCTAGACCAAACAATCCAGTGATCAACAGCATTAGCATCGATCTACGCAACTGGGATACGATGACATGCATCAAACCAAGTCAGCGAGGCTGACCAACCGATCGCCTTAGTCGTCTCTTACGACAAGCATAGCCGCCATTTACGTCAACCATGCTGAATACCTAATCTAACCCGGATCTTCACGGGTAAGCAATGAAGAGACAAGTCGTTTTCAAGCGAACTGGTAAAAAACACAAATGTCTAATGAACAGCTTATCAGATCATAGCACTATAACCAACACCTGTATCTTGATATGCTCAGTACACAGGGAGTCTTTAATCAAGGATTCTATATATAAAACATACAGATTCTCTGCTTAAACTGTGCCTTCGTATGATAAAAGAAAAGCATTGATCGTTACAAAAAGGCTGGAAGATCTAAATTAACACGTGACCAAAATACGTACCAATGGAATTATATTACACGCTTGAAAACGACTTATCTCTTCATTGCCAAAAATAAATTCGGTGGAATGATTCTGAATATACATTCGTGCTGTTTAAAATGTCAATGCTAGATGTAGCAGACGTAGTCGGTCTGGTAACAGATGTTAAAGAGGTAAAAACAAATCACCCTGTAAAATTGTGTTGGGGTCCGAAACTATTATTGATTAGTCCTTTTCAACAGAAAACAATGTCCGCCTTGAAGCGGTGACTGAATGCAAAGAGATGCATGTGGCGTAGCTTCACGGATAATATGTATAAATCACCTCGTTGCCTGACTGAAAGAACAGAACAGAACAGCATTGAAAAAGCAAATTGTTTCATTCATTTCCAATCTCCATACAATTAGATCTTAGAGCCCTCTACCGCTACAGACAAATATGAGGACATCCGATATCATGTAACGCCACAACCTTTCATACGACCAGAGCGACCCTTACGAGATAGCGATAGTGAAGTCCAAATAACATCAACCTCGAAAAGGTCAACACAGGACATTCCGAAAGACAGTTACGGGCTGTATGGCTGATTCCGAATTCTGGACATTGACATGATTGACATTTGAGAATCATTTGCAACGGAAGATACTTTCCTTGGCCGGGGGAAGTCGTGCAATACGACCTGGGCCATGTATAAGATATTCCATGATGTTCTTTTGTTCAGTTTACAAAAGTTTAATCCAGAACCTTGTCAGAATGAGTTTCAAAAAGTACCCTGGAATGGAAGTCGCCATTTTGAAAGTAGTGCCGTAAAGCTCGAGAAAGTTGCTTTCTGATTGGCTAATATGGACTTCCTCATTTCACTGCTCGGTCAAGGATCGCGAAAGGTCGTTCTGACTTAACCTGTAAAAGGATGTTCACAGAAGGATGTTCTCTGATGTTTGTGTGTAACGGCAGCGAGCACTAAGATCTGATTTTAATGAGACTGATTCATTTCAAATCAATCTGACGTTTCCATTTTCTTTCACCCAACTTTATCATTGAAAACCGATTTGGGACGGAAACAAGCGAGAAACGGAATCTCTGCATGATTGTACATCTTTATGGGTAAGACCCTTCACGGTTATCCAATCAATAACATGCTTATGACATTAACAAGGTATCACGAAACAAGTGGGGTAAAATGATAGTGTGTTTGTACGCTTATCATTAGATAAGGCCGATTGAATGGCACGTGGACATTTTTCACTCGGTCAATGTATAGCTAGCCAAGATAATAAGCGCAAACATCATACAGATATTATGTACGCCTGTACTTACAGTGGTGATGAGTAGAGGGTCAATTTTATATTATATTTATAATGAATTATCAACTTAAATACAATGCAGTATTGTAATCTGGATTCCCCCGTTCGGAAATATTTCAATATTTTACTCACATTGATCGCTGGACAAGAAAACGAATCATATAAAAAAGATTATTCATACTCGTTCCATATCATGTTCTCGTCGAGAAGACGAGGCGATATGACAGTGTATCATCAATCACACAGCCCTGTGGCGTGCTTTTGCCAATATGGAGGACCGCATCGTATATTTGCAAAAGAAGTTCAAGTAGGCTATATAATGTAAGTTCCAAGCGTTCCCGCATCGCTACAAAGGGTCGTTTGCGGTGAGTTAGGACTTTAAGAGCAGAGGAACATGCATTTACATATATATATTCCTAAGCACGCCAACGGTCACGTGTTTACCCTTACTTCGTGAATGTGGTGACTTCAAGACTTCGGTATAATTTGTAGCCGGCAAAAGTTCATGACAATTTCACAGGCCACACACAGGTCGGTTATGAGTGAGTATGGTTTTACGCCGCAAATGGGTTCCACACATTGTACCCATGTGGGGAATCGAACCCGGGTCTTCGGCGTGACGAGCGAACGCTTTAACCACTAAGCTACCCCACCGCCCTTGAAGTGATGCTACCAAGTGATGCAGGTCTTAGAGATTTACCTCTTCGGTGAAACCTATGAGCCTGGGCATGGTGCTCACAAACCTAGGAAAATAATATGATAACCAGGGGCAACCGGTATTAGAACGCACGATCCCGGATTTCTGACACGCCCACATCCTCTGTATCTCCAGGGCTCGCATCCTGGTAAACCTATACCTACCCCTGGATCCATTCCCGTGGTTTTCGCCATGTTAAATTAGCCGCCCTTAATTTCCATCAACATTTTACCGACCAATCATACGTCGAGATAAAGAAAAGGAATTTTGGTAAGGGAGGCTGACATGAAGACATCAGGCACTTTTTCAACGCTGAATTTCTCGCAATGTTGTTGATATCGCCAACCCAACATTGAGGCTGGTTAGTAACTCGCATTCTGATTGGTCCGTTTGGTTTAGTCGCGTGGCAAATCAAATTGGCTATTGAAAATCAAGGGCGGGTAATTTGAGATCGCGGGAACCACGGACTGGATCCAAGGGTAAGTGTAGGTTTACCGAGGATGACACGCCCAAGGGACGCAACCCTGCATAGCGAATTGCGGCGCAACCCGTGGCTCCGACGATTATGTATTATTGTGACGTAAAACTATTGAGCTGTAATACTTATATTCAGTAGATCACCATGACAACTGACTGGAAGCCATCAGCTGATGATCTGGAGTCCATCACAGCTGCCAAAGAAGCCTTTAAACATGGCAACACTAATGATGATGTCATCAAGTTTTACTCTGAGTGGGTCAAAGAGGGAAAGTATCAGAAGGTTTGTCAAAGGTCACACTTCATTTCTTATTTACCTTGTGGGGTGCCGTTCCACAAAGCGATGTTAGAGCTACGAATGTCATCACTGTGCATTAAAGTATGGGAGTTGATAAGATCGTCTTAGCGCTAAAATCACTTCGTGGAACGGCACCTCGGAAACTAAATAAGAAATGATTAAAAAATCGAAAAATAGTCTTTGTATCAACTGACTCCCATCGATCGCATGGCCTTAATTTTCTGCGCAACATGATTGCATGTATAGAGTTAGCTTTTTAGGCATCCTTCCTTGTCTTTTATAAATGCGTGGGAGAATGTTCAAATGTTTGAATTGATACCGATAAACGTGATTTGAAACTCCTGATCGGCTTTTAAAATATTGATATATCGATAAGGCACATGCATGTTTTCATATAACAGTTGATGAGATCTCGATTGATTGTATTTTAGTCAAACTCGGTGAATTTGCTAATAACGTATATGTGTCACACGTAGGGCGTTGCTATTGTTTAGGCTGGTTTGTCTGATCTAGATTCGATTATTTACAGTCCGCCGTGACACAGCTGGAATGTGACTTACTACGGCGTTAACCAACATTCACTCACTGTGTGGTTGCAGGACACGGAGCCCGAGCGGTACCGAGCCCACATTCTCGCCTGTGAAAACATCGAGAACTACTACCCGGGAAACAAAGATAAGGTCAAGGTCATCGATATCGGAGCAGGGACGGGTCGTGTGGCGGTGGAGGTCAGTGTTTCCGTGTCACTGTTGGTCACATGTTTGATATGGGCGGATAGTTACACAATAGGGCTAATGCCTGAATATGTAACACCATTGCAAACCTGTTTGTTATCCTCAGTTGTAATGCTCAATGGCTATTCGTCACCACTCGCTCCATTCCGTAACCTGCAAGAGGACTCGTCCCCCCGTCGATGAATTTTATGTGCGAAAATACGACAAACCAATCAGAATGCGCGTATGACTTCATATTTCGGTCAAAGAATCCCTCAGGAATATCTTTTGTTTTTACATATGTATTGCATCTAAACAAAATACCCAAGATACAGTTAAATGTGTTCAATCATACGGTATAAGTCTCGATGTGTTTAAATAGAATCTGGAATATATATGATATTAGAGGGAAATATACGTTAGTCATTACGCAACGAGTTAACAATACTTTTAACTATGCCCGTTTGCGCTTACACGGAACCCGGTTGCAAATATGGCCATGAGATGGGTCGCTATTCGGCTTGCCCCGGAATAACACGAGTTAGTCACGAATGGCGCAATGGCCGCATGTGCATATCGAGAGTGGAAAGGGGAGGCCCCGTTTCACAACTTAAGATGTATTGCTACGTCTGGCACAACTGTTATGAGTCTTTTGGAACTTGCCTGCCAGGGGGCGATAGTAGGAGCATCAACTACGGAGAGTGAGTGTGAGTGAGTATGGTTTTACGCCGTTTCTAGCAATATTCCAGCAATATCACGGCGGGGGACACCAGAAATGGGCTTCACACATTGTACCCATGTCGGGAATCGAACCCGGGTTTTTGGCGTGACGAGGGAACGCTTTAGCCACTAGGCTCCCCGACCGCCCCTTAACTGCGGAGACATATGATACACAAGCATGACAGAGAATGGGATGGTGAGCAGGGAAAGCGGGTGGGTGGGTAGGTGGGAATGAGAAAGCTCGGGTAGGAAGGAAGGAGGGAGAGCAGGAAAGTGGGGAGGAGAGAAAGCGGGTGTGTGGGAAGGAGAGAAAGCGGGGGTGTGGGAATGAGAAAGCTCGGGTAGGTAGGAAGGAGGAAGAGTGGGAAGGAGTTAAAGCGGATGGGTGGGAAGGAGAGAATGCGGGTGGGTGGGAAAGCAGGAAGGTGGGAAGGAGTTAAAGCGGATGGGTGGGAAGGAGAGAATGCGGGTGGGTGGGAAAGAGGGAAAGCAGGAAGGTGGGAAGGAGAGAAAGCGAGTGGGTGGGATGGATGGAAAGCAGGGAGGTGGGAAGGAGAGAAAGCGGGTGGGTGGGATGGATGGAAAGCAGGAAGGTGGGAAGGAGAGAACCAAGCGGGTGGATGGGAAGAAGAGAGTGCGGGTGGGTGGGAAGGAGGGAAAGCAGGAAGTGGGGAGGAGAGAAAGTGGGTGGTGGGATGGATGGAAAGCAGGAAGGTGGGAAGGAGAGAAAGCGGGTGGTTTGGAAGGAGGGAAAGCAGGAAGGTGGGAAGGAGAGAAAGCAGGTGGCTGGGAAGGAGGAAGTGCTGGTGGGTGGGAAGGAGAGAAAGCGGGTGGGTGGTAAGGAGAGAGTGCGGGTGGGTGGGAAGGAGGGAAAGCAGGAAGGTGGGAAGGATTAAAAGCGGGTGGGTGGGAATGAGAAAGCTCGGGTAGGTAGGAAGGAGGGAGAACAGGAAGGTGGGGATGAGGGAAAGCGGGTGGGAAGGAGATTGGGTGGGTAGGTGAGTAGGTGAGAAGGTGATTGTGCGGATGGGTGGGTAGGTGAGAAGGTGAGAAGGTGATTGTGCGGGTGGGTGGGTAGGTGAGAAGGTGAGAAGGTGATTGTGCGGGTGGGTGGGTAGGTGAGAAGGTGATTGTGCGGGTGGGTGGGTAGGTGAGTAGGTGAGAAGGTGATTGTGCGGGTGGGTGGGTAGGTGAGAAGGTGATTGTGCGGGTGGGTGGGTAGGTGAGTAGGTGAGAAGGTGATTGTGCGGGTGGGTGGGTAGGTGAGTAGGTGAGAAGGTGATTGTGCGGGTGGGTGGGTAGGTGAGTAGGTGAGAAGGTGATTGTGCGGGTGGGTGGGTAGGTGAGTAGGTGAGAAGGTGATTGTGCGGGTGGGTGGGTAGGTGAGAAGGTGATTGTGCGGGTGGGTGGGTAGATGAGTAGGTGAGAAGGTGATTGTGCGGGTGGGTGGGTAGGTGAGAAGGTGATTGTGCGGGTGGGTGGGTAGGTGAGTAGGTGAGAAGGTGATTGTGCGGGTGGGTGGGTAGGTGAGTAGGTGAGAAGGTGATTGTGCGGGTGGGTGGGTAGGTGAGAAGGTGAGAAGGTGATTGTGCGGGTGGGTGGGTAGGTGAGTAGGTGAGAAGGTGATTGTGCGGGTAGGTGAGTAGGTGAGAAGGTGATTGTGCGGGTGGGTGGGTAGGTGAGAAGGTGATTGTGCGGGTAGGTGAGTAGGTGAGAAGGTGATTGTGCGGGTGGGTGGGTAGGTGATTGTGCGGGTGGGTGGGAAGGAGGGAAAGCGGGTGGGTGGGAAGGTGATTGTGCGGGTGGGTGGGAAGGAGGGAAAGCGGGTGGGTGGGAAGGTGATTGTGCGGGTGGGTGGGTAGGTGAGTAGGTGAGAAGGTGATTGTGCGGGTAGGTGGGAAGGAGGGAAAGCGGGTGGGTGGGAAGGTGATTGTGCGGGTGGGTGGGTAGGTGATTGTGCGGGTGGGTGGGAAGGAGGGAAAGCGGGTGGGTGGGAAGGTGATTGTGCGGGTGGGTGGGAAGGTGATTGTGCGGGTGGGTGGGAAAGCGGGTGGGTGGGAAGGTGATTGTGCGGGTGGGTGAGTAGGTGAGAAGGTGATTGTGCGGGTAGGTGGGAAGGAGGGAAAGCGGGTGGGTGGGAAGGTGATTGTGCGGGTGGGTGGGAAGGAGGGAAAGCGGGTGGGTGGGAAGGTGATTGTGCGGGTGGGTGGGTAGGTGAGAAGGTGATTGTGCGGGTAGGTGAGAAGGTGATTGTGCGGGTGGGTGGGAAGATGATTGTGCGGGTGGGTGGGAAGGAGGGAAAGCGGGTGGGTGGGAAGGTGATTGTGCGGGTGGGTGGGTAGGTGAGTAGGTGAGAAGGTGATTGTGCGGGTAGGTGGGAAGGAGGGGAGGAGATTGTGCGGGTGGGTGGGAAGGAGGGAAGGAGATTGTGCTTTTGATGGAGTGAAAACAGATGTGTCGTAAGAGAGAAATCGGGTAGGTAGGTCAATGTGGCTGTGTTGCACGCCGAATGGGTTGCCAAGTCGTCTAACACGCCCTTTTGCTATATCCACTGGTCGTGGGATCGAATCTAAATTTCACCCCGAATAGCATCACCCATGGGTGTTACCAAATCGGTAAAAGACTGCCACAATGAAGATGTCACATGGTGATACAACTGAAATCTTTAAAAATCCGCTTTAAATCCAACTCATTCACACATTCCGTGTTTCAGCTTATGAAGAAAGGCTTCAAGCTGATGGACGCTCTAGAACCCACGACAGAGATGTTGGACGAGGCAAAGAAGATGAACCTGTATAACAGCTATATCAACCTTGGTATAGGAGCTGACAGACTCCCCATAGACGACAGTAGGTGTAGCTGGAATCAACACCGGCAAATTGATATTATTGTGTATAATTCTTAACACCAGATGAATACTCACAAAGCCACACGCAAAGAAATCCAGTTTGGTTTTACGCCGTTTTTAGTAAGTTTTCATTCATGCCACTGCTGGGGACACCAGAAATGGACTTCACACTTTGTACATTGTGGAGAATCGAACCCGGACCTGCAGCGTGACGAGCAAACGCCTTGACCATGTTAACCATTAAGCTACTCCACAGCTGAGAAACAAGATTATTTATATAGATAAGCGAATACAGTAAACTACGTTTATAACGAACACGCTTATTACGAACTGACCGACATAACGAACTTAATTTAAGTCCCGGCCATTTGTTGTATATATACTGTATATATGCCTATAACGAACAATGGTTATTACGAACTACAATTACTGGTCCCTTTGTGTTCGTTATAACCAAACTTTACTGTATAGAATTTAAATTCACATCGTGAGTTCTTTTTCCTTTCTCGTTGTATACAAGGGCGGTGGGGGAGCCTTATGGTTAAAGCGTTCGCTCGGGTTCGATTCCCAAAATGGGTACAATGGTGTCCCCCGCCGTGATATTGCTGGAATATTGCTAAAAGCGACGTAAAGCCATACTCTCGCACTCACTCGTTGTATACATATGTTGAGGACATGTTCCAGATACCTATGATCTTGCAATCGTGTCCGGTGCTATGGGTGAAGGTCACATCCCGTGTGAAGCGCTTCACGAGATGGCTAGAATCGTCCGGCCAGGTGAGTGCAAGCCGAACCATGACATCCTGATTGATTTTAGTACGAAAACTAATATCTCTTTGACATTTAGGTGTCTTCTTGCGTCATTAGCAGGTTGTGTCCCCTTCTTGATCCTCCATGTCTGCCGTGCATGATGTAGTACCTCTTGTTTATTTGCAGCCTGGTGTGTGTGTGTTTTTAAAAAAAATCCAAAAAAAATCATCTCTTTCGGACAATGCTCGAAAACAATTGGTCCTCAGGGGTCGTTCAAGGTACATGCTGGCTGTTTTGAAAACAATTGTTTCAAGGCATCCCCCCAACAGACCCCTGCTGTGTTTTATGTTAGCTTTTTGTTTAACGCCACACTCAGCAATATTCCAGCTATATGACGGCGGTCTGTAAACAATCGAGTGAGGACCAGACAATCCAGTGATTGACATCATGAGCATCGATCTACGCAATTGGAATACGATAACATGTATCACCCAAGTCAGCGAGTCTAACCACCCGAACCCGTTAGTAACCTCTTACGACAAACATAGTCGCCTTTTACATTCTACCCCGGATCTTCACGGGTCGCCCCTGCCGTAAAACTTGTGGGACATTCTCACTGTTTGTTTGTTTCTTCGTTTGTTTCACACACTAGTAACCAATATTCAAGATTGACGACGTCAGCCTGTAAATAATCGAATCTGGGCCAGACAAATCCGTGATTTATGTGTGCAATGTTCCACAAAACGTCGGGGCACGCTGATACCCAATAAACCAAATACCCGAGCTTTGCCTCCCGATCCATGTAGTCCCCTCGAATTAAAAACGATACTCGTCCATTTCTATTACGGGTCCCTACGGGAGTGCAAAGATGTAGACCTCGTTCTTCCGTCGCCGCTGCGCATATCCAACTGTGCTAATAAAGAGTGGAACTAATTTACCCGAGTATTTTTTTCAGGCGGAATAATTTCCATCTCCATGAGAGAAGAGTTCCTAGATTCCTGCGCCGACTACAGGGGGCGCCTCGAGCCTTTAATGAAGAAAATGGAACAGGATGGAGAATGGAAATTGGTGTCGCGTGAAATCCGACCGAATTACTACTGTGGAAAACCTGGCTTAGTGTATCGATATTCCCCTAGTTAAATTCGCTGATTGTATAGAAAATATTTGTCATTTACTCAAGGTATGGTTATCATAGAGCTGAGTGTATTGTAATTGCCTTTGCGCTGACAAATTCGATACTTTAAACGAGCACTAGGCTCTGGCTTCTCCCCCGTTGTCCGACACTGGCCACAATGTAACAACCTCAGCAAGTCTGATCGTGACGAGAGACTGGGCTACCGTCTGGAGGCACAGCGGGGAAATTCACTTAGAGGCAACAATGACATACGCATGTCTGAACGCTTATTAGTTAGCGCATGCTAAGAATTCTATAACACAATGGCAAACGGTTATTACTTTCATAAACAGACATATGGAAACAAATGCATAGGGTGTATCTACTATTTCATTCTTCTGTACACTTTCTGGTTTGGGGGACATTAGCAGCAAGTTTTAATAGCAGTGTGGGGCACGGGTGGCCAAGTCGTCTAAATTCGCGATTCGCTGTGCAGAGTTGCGTCCCTTGGGCACGTCAGAAACCTAACGATTGTGGGTTCAAATCCCGTTCGCCCCGATTATGTTTCTAGGTTTGTCAGAACCATACCCGTGCTCGTCTGAGACCTGCATCACTTCGGGCTTTCCTCCCACATTTAGCCGACACGCCGCGATATAACTGGAATACTGTTAAAAGCGGCGTTAAATCCAACTCACTCACTCAATTTAATAGCAGTGTAAAAGTGTTAAAGATGACAATTTGTGATGTTTTAGTAAATAGTTGGTATATATGAGCATGTGATTTTAAGATGTAGATAACGGTTTTTAGATAAGGAAAACTTTTGTCTCTGTTCATATTGAGGTTTTATTCCAGTTTACATTCCAATAATATTTCAGTTACATCTTGTGTTTTAGTCCCTCGGAATCAAGGGAATATCTGTCCTGCATTCATTATGTGCCATGTTTGTGACCATTATTCAGTACATGTATGCCTGTGTCCATATCACCTTCTGTCGTATAATACACACTGTATGATCACGATGTATATGTATTAAAGCAAGTGGGTTAGCAGGTTGTGTAGTTTTGCGTTGGCCTTTGTTATATATCTGGATTAGGGTTTTGTTTGACTTATTTTGCCAAATTAAACAGGGCAGTGCATTACTAAACTGTAACTAGCCAGGATACGGGATTGAAACTTTGCAAAATACTACTTCCTTAACTTGCCTATCAAGCGAAACTGAGTGTTAATCTGAAAGGAGTTTTAACCAGCACTTCAAGGAGAAGAAATCCCAAAGTGATGGAGGTCGTTACCCACTGGTAAGACCCACAAGCATAGGTATCGTCTCATAACCTAGAACCATAATCGGGGCGTATTTGGAAGCGAGCCAACGACCAGCGACCCTGGTATGGCCAAGGGAGTATTTCTGCACATCAACTTGTACCCAGGCAGTGAGCGAGTTGACTCCGAGGTCCATCCATGGTACGACCCAGAATATGTAGAGGGCGTCACGGAAAATGATAAATACAAAATTCTTTGGAATAGGCCCGTAAGCAGCCTCAGTCCTATCCAGGCCGACCCGTAAAGATCCGGGGTAGAATAGGTCTTCAGCAACCCATGCTTGTCGTAAAATGCGACTATGCTTGTCGTAAAAGGCGACTAACGGGATCGGGTGGTCAGGTTCGCTGACTTGGTTTATACATGTCATCGTATCCCAATTGCGTGGATCGATGCTCATGGTGTCAATCACTGTATTGTCTGGTCCAGACTCGATTATTTACAGACCGCCGTCATATAGCTGGAATCAGTTGCTGAGTACTGCGTTAAACAACAAACCAACCAACCAACAAACAAACCTATCCAGGCCGCCAACAAATCTGATCTTGTCCTTTTTGATAAATCCAATGAAATCATTTATATTCTTGAATTTTCTGTCCCTTTTGACACTAATGTGATTGACAAGATTCAGGAAAAAACATGGCAAATCTGCAGACCTCGCTTTCGAAATGTTACGCTTGCATCCCATGTACCATGTTGTCCCACTCCCCATTGTTCTCGGTGCTTTAGGTTTGGTACCTCCCAATCCGTTAACTGACATTGGGAAAGTACCCGGATTTGTTTCCAGGAATACAGCCCTTCTGACAATCTGGGTAATGCAGAAGGCTGCAGTGTTGGGGCGTCTTCATATTCTCCCAAAAGTTCTGGGTAGGTTCGACTTGGCAGCGTTTCCTGTTAGATGATGAGCCTAACCAGCCTGACTGTGCCAGGATCACCCGAACCCTCTTTGTTGGGTGTATTTATTTTAATCTGTATACAATAATGATATAAATAATAATTATTAATTTACACACTAAAGCATGTTCAAGACACTACAGCAGTACCCCGCTCCATGGATCAGCTTTCAGTGGTGTTTTAGTTTTGTTGCTGGATATGAGCGTAATGTTGGACGGAGTGAGTTGGGTTAAACGCCGCTTTCAACAATATTCCAGTTACATCACAGCGTGACAGCTTGATGTCGGAGGAAAAGCCCGAAGTAACGCAGGTCGTATCTGTTTACCACTTTGGTAAAATCGATAAGCACGTATGGGGTTTTAACAAACCAAGGACATAATCAGAATATCTCCACTATGAGTGGGTCGTGGCACGAAGCTCTTTCCAGCGAAATCCAGCGCCTCGGGGCAGCGGCGAAATCATCAGTGTTGCCAAAATTAATGTAAGTTTTACACTGAAACACAACGTGACAGATTGCATTGTCATAACTGTTTTTATTATTTATAGAACAAATATTGTTAACAAGGGATAGGGATGTGATTAAAACACGAGAACAGTTATTATAAAAAAAGAAGAATACAAAAACATTTCAATCAACAATATGCCAGCATAGTTCAACTTCAATGTCTTCGGTAATTAAATACACGCTATTATGCAATGCTCCCGCTTAAGACACATCTCTTAACAGTTGGCGAACCAATTCTATAGGCAACATGCTAACACTTACGCAAGGAGCTTAAATCAGTGCCTTGCAGTCAAACGGAGGTTCACAGTAAAGAGGGATAGCAGATTATATAAAATATCGTTATTATGATACTCACACGAAAGTATTAGTTTCAGGTAACAATATTCGTAGATTTAATCATCACATGAAGACATAATATAACAAGAACAATAATCATTCGTAACCACTCGTGTCATTCAGGCACAAGCCGGAAGACGTCTTGAAGGTTACGGAAGAGGGCGAGTGGTGACGAATGGACCAGTTGAACTTCAAAACGAAGAGGAAGAAATGGATACTAACTCCAACTACTCACACGGGGATAGACATTTCATTTCCCACCAGTGGTGTATACACCATAGCTTGGTTTGGGGAGAAACCAAGGAGATCTTTACAGTTTTGGACAACGCAAACCATGGCATGGCAAGCCTACCAAAGCAGTTTCAACATATATCGCTCATATAACATCATACTACTACAATGTGTTAAGGACCACTCGAGTGATCCTTAACATGTTTTGAGTAGTATATATAGTCAGTAACCATAAAACAGGGCGTGGAATCACAGTAATCTAAAGTTCTGATTAGAATAATGAAATGGTAAGTCTTTTCACTATAAAACACCTATTTTAGCATATAAATACAAAGACATCCTTTATATCTCCAGGACTCGCATTTTGGTAAACCTACTCTGACACCTGGATCCATTCTCCTGGATCTGGTGATCTCAAATTACCCGCCCTAGATTTTCATTAACACTTAACCGACCAATCAAAAGTCGAGATAAGGGAAATGGAATAGGGACTTAACTGGACATGAGGACATCATTTCATTTAAAAAGATTTTGAGGGTCTTCTTTTGAACGGCAGTTTTTTTTTCAATGTTGAACTTCTTGCAAAACTTTAGCGTAATCAATGGGACTGGTCGCCATGTTGTTGATATCGCCAACCTAAAATTGAGGCTGGTGAGAAACTCTCAATCTGATTGGTCCGTAAGACTGAGTAGCTTAGCAAATCAAATTAGCTGACGAAAATCAAGGTAGGGTATTTTGAGATCGCGAGAACCCCGGGAATGGATCCAGGGGTAAGTGTAGATTTACCGAAATGCGCGTTCTGAAGTAGTCTGTCATAAAGATCCTGAATCAAATATACCCAACAGAGCCCATGGAAGGCTATAATAGTTGGCAGGTCTAGATAACTTCAGTACCAGCATCTGAAAATGAAGAGAGTCTCTGGGCTCCTTTTTATTATATTTCATAACCATAATTAACAACTGTTTTCATCTGTAAACTATGTTAATTTCAGAGACTAGATGTTAGTCTAACCATGGAGATATAGACGATGCTACAAAGAGTGCAATGCCAGTTCTCCAAACTTCACGCATAACTCCTCTATATCGTGTTTTATTTCAATGGGGAAAAGTCAATGCAATCAACCATGGCCTCAACATAAATTTGACTTTAAACATACACTTGACCTGCAATGGGTTTCTCGAAAACGACGAATTACGCGATATTTCTGTCATGTCCAAGAATCCATGACGTGAACACGTTTTAACGAATAAGAAATTCTTCCAATATTTTCTATAAATGAACGAATACAGTATATTCATAAATTAATATAAAAGAGAACTTGGAAGTGAAAAATAATATGTCGTTATTTCAATAAGAACTTCTTAATTATATGGTAGAATATACAATTCAAATCAAGAATAACCATAAGACATATCCCTCGATGCAACATTAAGTTAAGAGATGGGATTCTCAGAAACGTACCAGAAAAGACACATTAAGTCAAAGTTCCACTTGTTCTGTCGGGGAAAACATCATATTTGTCAAACTGCCCAATCAGCAAAAGCCACCATGTCCCCATCAGATGTTGCGATGTATGTTAGTTCTGCTTCACCTCGCCACCAGTTGAGGCTAATTTGTAGCTATGAACTTGTAAAAAAGAACCTGCTTCATCAGAATGTAATGTGTATGTAAAGTTTTGTGAAAAATATTAAATTGGATTTTGAACTATACAACAGCAACACATGAATACGGACGGACAGGCACACTGATAAAATTATATCCCAAGCATTATATGATGGGGGTGGGGGGTAAAAAGCTATTTCTTAAAATTACAAAGGGAGAGAACTCCCCAACTCTGATGAAAACTGGAGTAAACCTACTATGAATGAAATGCCCAAGGAAGCACTATAATTATTAAACTAACATAATCTGCGAAACATAAACGCAAGAAATGTTTCACAATATGAAAGACTGCTGTGGTGTGAATAAGCACATAAATCACGCATTCACTTACATTCATTGTCAATACCTCGAAGGTTTCTGACGCGTGTGTATTTTATTTCGGGCCGAATAGGACCGTGTGCAAATCACGGAAGTTAAATAAGCCTCACACCGTACACGAACTTGTGAGAACCCTACCATTACTTCTTATTGGAGCAATGCGTAGAGCAGATGGCCGCAAGACCGTTGCACAGATGTAACCCTACCTGAGCGCCCATTGGTCTGAACACTCGCTAGTTTCCCTCCCGCTAGAACCAGGCTGTCTTTTGATTCCATGGTTAAAAATAGCGACTGCACGGTAATATCTATTCATGAATGATGGGGAAAGTAGTGTATAATGACATTTACTAGCAATAAGTTTTGCTAAAAAATATCTCTTACATCTTGAACTTCAGACAATGGCAGAAACTAGTATCTCCCTCGTAGGTAATCTGACAAGGAGATGCACCACATAGAAAGCCACATAACGTGCAAGGACACATGGTATATCATGGTATATCATGGTATAGCAGCCCACTGAAGGTGGCCAATCACATAAATTATATTGAAACTCGAATCAACAAAAATGACAGCTGAATGTCTTACCACAGCCTAAATAAATCATTTAGTCTGTGGCCTTAAAATATCCAACCCTTACAATAACCTCAGTTTGTGCTTTGTACATATGATTCTATGTAGTTTTTGATCTTATGATCTGTGCATAAATATCTATAAATCAAGACAACAACAAAATATAAAATTGAGATTTCTAAAGATCACAGCCATAAATATCACTAGTGCTAAAGAATCACAGTGGGAAAGTGAGGGAGTAAAAGAAGAGACTCAGGGTTATGTAGCAACATACTTCACCAATATCAAGATGAGGCACCCAGAATGGGCTTCACACATTGTACAATAGACAGAAATAGATCCAAGGCTTCAGCATGCCTTTACCACAAGGCTATCAATATTAAGGACAACTTTGTCCAAATATCTTAAAATAAGAAATAACTTGTAACTAATTAGCCGTTATGAATAACTGTTTCACTTCGAGTGATGTTTCACTTTTGAAGTCCCAACATCCTTAATTCTCCAGGGTATAATAGCTCCATTCACTCCACAAAAGTTTGGTTGTGAATGAGTCCGGGGTATTTATAACAATTGAGATAACATATCCTGTATATTTGAGGATGGATATCCAAATGTTAAGTACTTTTCACTTGATTAAACCTTTTAAAGTTACACAGAGGCGGTCCTATTGATGTGGCTATGGTAGTGGATGGGTCCAGTGTATTTATCACAGGATGGAAATATTACACCCTGGATTATCGAGGATGGAACTACATCTGCTGGGAACATCTACATGTAGACAGAAGACACTGCACTGTACTCACAATTAATTAAACATGAAATGTGTATATCAGACATTTTGACAAGGAACAGGAATGTCGGGACAAACACTGTTTCAAGTTTGACATCTTTCTATTAGACAGTTTACAAATAATTCATTCAACAGACACACAATTGGAAGCACATACTAAGCAATATTTGTTTGTTGATTAATGACACTCAGCATTATTCCTACTGATAAATAGGAAGCATGAAACTAGTAATATCCAGACCAGACATACCAGTGAATACTTTTGTGGGCAACATCTGTGATTTGGGCTTTGCAACAAAAATGTACTTTGACTGAAACCTTGTGTCATCGTTCCCCATTATAAAACATTTTCTACCCCGACCATATAGATCGTTGCTCATAATATCAATCACAGGTTTGTCTGGTCCATATTCGAAAACTTACAGGCTGCTGTCACAAAGTTGGAATAGTGCTGAGTGAGATATTAAACATCAAACAAACTAGTAGTTTTATGAAAGGATATCGATATCATAACATTTCTAAAAAAAACAATATAACCTCTTGCAAATTTTGTCCTAGAAAATCAACAAGATTAATAAAACAAAGAAACCAAAATTGTATAGTTATAACAGTATTATGAATTTCCCTGTGTGGGTAGCGACTATTTTGGTTATTTTACACTTATGTTGTTTGTCCAAGGACTGTGAACACCATTCTGTCAATCTTTGATAACACATGACAAGTTCTAGTTGCAATGATGACAATGGGTCAGACTCAGGAGCAGTAAAGATAATGACGAAAGTCTTTAGCACTCCATGCAACAATGAAGAGGTGAAATGACTGCTGTGTCCTTGTGTGGACTTTGTGCTAACTCTTTTGGCAACATCCATTTTACCTTCACTTCTCAATATTGATCCATGGCAAGGGTGGTTAATCCCCTGGATGTTCCTCCTAATATACACATGACATCTAACTACATCTGGAGGTGTTTGACTCACTGGCATCTATTTGCAAAATCTTAATACAACAAACATTTGGGACCAAAACAGAGTACAAGATCGTCACGCATCGTGTGCAGAAAGACATTTTCATGCGTTCCCTCACAGATTTGTCAGATGTTCAAACTGTGTGATGTACCTGGAGAAGAAATGCCTAAGTTCTTAATGTTTAGTGTTGATAATGCTAACTTATATAACTTACCTATATTTCAGAAACAGTAAGGAAATTCTCATTCACTTTTTTGGGTGGTTTACATTTGGATTTTATGAGAGGTTTTTACTGACAAGCTGTATGTTCCAAGCCAATTTATTATCAAACTCTTGTATATACTACTACATAAGGTACATAAGACAGCAATGTTTTGACAATGTTGACAATTTTGCACTCAGTAATTCACTCATTAATGTAAGCACTGATGAAGTAGTCCTCATATTGATCAAACATAAGCTGAGTTTTGTTGCCAACAGATAATAATTCAAGGATATATTTTAATTCAGGGGCAGTAAAGTCAGAATTATTTCAGGAAGTTAAGTGAGGTAGGACTGAATAAACAGACTACTAAAGAGAGATGTACATGAACTGAATAATTCCCCATTTTGGCAGCTTTTCACCCAAAACAGTCATCTCCCTGAGGCAAGGGCTGAAATTTATATTTTGGCTGGACTAACGAGTCTATGCATAGACAAATCAAAATCTCGTATTTAACATCCGGTTTGTAAACTGCCGTGTAGATTTCGGTTGATTGCAGGATTTGAAAAGCATGTGTACCCTCAACTTAGAATCAACAGATATTTTCCAAATCTTTTCAGGTTTTTGATTAAGGTAGTCACGTGTTTTGATGCACTTTGTGAAGTAAGACATGTTTTATCACAATATAGATCAAATCGTCTTGACTGGGTGCTGCCATTCTGTTTTAAGTAAATGCAAATAATATGAGAGGTGGAATCTGATTGGTCAATAGGAGGGACATGCAAGGGAAATAACTTATAACAGCCACTGGTGGCGCTATGATCGAGCTCAGAAATTCCAGCCTAGTTCGGCAAGGGTGGTAACTGGACTATTTTGACAGTCGGTTAATTCCCTTGCCTCGGGATGATGCAAATCTGTATTTACTGTTACACCCTAAAGTGACTTTTACTGTTAATCCTCCATATCGATAGTTACAACTACTAAGCACAGGTTTTTATAGTTGCACACTTTGACAAGCACTTCTCTGAAAGTTAACTCTAGTTTAATCAGGAGCAGAACAGGGTATAGAGTTTCCGATATTCTAAACGAAAGAATCACAAACAGCAATGATCCCTACTGCCGAAAGTTAAATGTTACAAGGCATCATGGAGCTAAAGATAGGATTTTAATGACACTGATTAATTTCAAACTCATCATGTGTAACTTTCAGTCTGACCTTGTTTGGTGAATACAGTCATTACCGAACACAGTTGATATGAACAGGGATATTGCAAAAAGCTACTTTCCTTCCTTACATGAAACTTAAAATACATACATGCAATATCCTTGAGTACTGTAACATAACTTAGGTCTATTGTTCCAGTATTGGTATATATTAAGTGTTGGTAAAGCTATGTTTTGCAACATGTACTAATAAATCTATTATTAACCAATAACCATGTTGGGAATGTCCTTTCCTTATGGTCCAATACCTTCACAGGACAGTGTGATTATGTCAAATATTAGCTTTCTTATCCAGTATCAACCATAAAGATACAATGTAACAAAGATTGCATATCTTATGCACTTTAAACAATCCCTGATATTAATTGATCTAATTAATTGACTCACTAATTAACAACCCATGGCACAGGAAATGCTTCCATCTACTGGTACCAATTCGCTTCATTGTTTATGTTAACAGTTACAAAACAACAAAACTACACTGCATGGGAAACACAACCAGTTGTCTTCATGTACTCTTGAAATTTTGTTTCTACAAGATGGGGATTTTCCTTCATAGCAGGGCTGGGACGGTCAACTCAGGTACTTGGGTCAGGTGGATCATGAGTGGGACCCGGGTACCCACATGACACCTGCACCATGGTTAGTCATTGTGATATATTTGTGTAATGACAATTAACAATAAAACTCCATGGTGACACTAATGTTCCTATTACTTTCTGAATATACACGCATTCCTTGTATAAGTTTGAGTGAGTGAGTACGGTTTTTACACCGCTTTTAGCAATATTCCAGCAATATCATGGCGGGGGACACCAGAAATGGGCTTCACACATTGTACCCATGCCGGGAATTGAACCCGGGTCTTCGGCATGACAAGTGAACGCTTTAACCACTAGGCTACCCAACTGCACCATATAAGTTTGAACAAAGATAAAACTTAGTCAACTTCAGTGTCTGCACAATCAGTTCATTTTATACTTTTATCTAAATAGTTTTTGCCAGGGGTCAAGTACAACAATTACCAAACTGGACATTTTGTGCCCTACACTTGAAACCTACAGCAGGTTCCCGGGTAGGGTCGGGTAATAGGGGGTCAGGTGCCCAGTAGGGCTGGGACGATACACCAACCGTGTGATCTGGGTAGGGTCGGGTAATAGGGGGTCAGGTACCCAGTAGAGCTGGGACGATACACCAACCGTGTGATCTGGGTAGGGTCGGGTAATAGGGGGTCAGGTACCCAGTAGGGCTGGGACGATACACCAACTGTGTGATCTGATACGTATCACGATACCTTACATATGATGATACATGCATGGGGTCTTATCTGTGGTCTGTAAGCCATCTTTTTCATAGACAGGATGGCCAAATACCTGATTTACAGTTGGCAGTGTATGGCAAAATGGATGAAAATATTTACGTTTTTACTATAAACTTACATTACTATTAATTAGTAATAAGTGTTTAGTGTAACAGTTATAAAGCAAACATTTAAGGTAAGAATCGATACTTTTTACTTAGTGAGTGACTGTGATCGATACTTGTATCAAGAAGTAAAAAATCACGATCCCCCGATGCATCTGTGTAACGTCCCAACACTAGTACCCGGGTAGTTAATGTGGACTCGTCCCAGCCCTGCTTCATAGCAGGTTGTTTCCTGTTAGAACAAGGTCATCTGTGTCTAGTATTTCAGTCTTGCTACATATCAAGCATATGCATGAGTGTCAGTATTGCAACTTTCAACAAGTGATAAAACTATAAACATACAACTATCCATAACATTTATATCTTATTCTGACTAGAAAACACACCACATGCAGTAACATTATTCAATCCAAATAAATACAAAACTCTGTATAAACAATATAAATGCAAACAACAGGTAAAAAGATAAACTTTTATGGATACAAATTATGGCAGCTCAATTCAACAAAGAAAGTACTTTGATAATCACCCTTTTGTGGTTACCATGGTAACCACTGTAACTGTAAATTGTAAAATCAACTTCCCATTTTGATAACTGGAACATATATACTATACATGGAACAATAATTATAAAGAATTTGTCTCAAAAGAACTTCGTCTAGAAACAGCTTGTTCAAATCAAAACAATTTGATGTATACTTAGGACTCTGGTCTATCTGGTTTTGCATATATAAGCTGATCGTGCATACTCACAGTAACCATAGCAACTGTATCCATGGCAACTGTCTCAGAAACACATCAGTTTGTTGAAAATAACAGTATTGTTATTAAACTTGCAATTTCAAATAAAAGTACTTATTCATGCAAGACATCATCAAAAGACCAAAAATAATGTCCAATATATAATGTTCATTGAAGTTGAATACATTAACAAGGAGTGAGTAAACTTATGAAATAGTCTTAAGTGACATGTCTGCACAGTATACCTAGAGTTACTAACCACTTGGGCAGTAGCCATGGTTATGATACATATCATTTGAATATGATACATATCTTGACAGTAAGGTAGCGACATGATACACGATGCTCGAAACTTGACATGCTAGAAAAGCATTCCCATCGAAGGAAATGGATATTAACCCAACTTAATACTATTTAGTAGAGTTTAGACATTTGATAAACAGTGGTAATAGATATCTTTTGCATACAAGTATGAAATCGTTGTTTAAATTTAACCTTCTACCATTTTACATGTCACCTTAAACATCCTTTTATCGTTTTGTATCGATGCTTGAGCAACCGATAGAGTAATCATATTGTGAGACACAGTATCACGATGCACCAATTGCTCAGTGATTTGTTACTGCCCTTCCTATACATTGGTATAGTGAAACATGGCAACTGTATCTCCTAATTGCATAACAACAAACTGAAACTGACATAGTTGACGAGTCTTGCACTAAAAGAACATAAACTCTTAATCTGACCAGTTGCGTCCCTTGGGCACGCCAGAAACCTATGATTGTGGATTCGAATCCCGGTTCGCCCTGATTATGTTTCTAGGTTTGTCAGCACCATACCCGTGCTCGTGGGTTTCACCGAAGTGGTAAACGTCTGAGACCTGCATCACTTCGGGCTTTCCTCCCACATTAAGCTGACACACCGTGATATGACTGGAATACTGTTAAAAACAGCGTTAAACCCAACTCATTCACTCACTTCATCTGACCAGAACATTAATATTTTCCATTACCAAAAACTACGTTCTTCTGAGATGCAAAATATATAAACCATTCCGAAAAATTTGAAAGACAAAATATATCGGGAAAAATCAACAACTTCAATGTTGTTTGGCATAAAGTAAACCCAAATTATAGCAATGCACATTATAACAAAGTCTCACAGCTGTAGCAATCTTAGGAAACAATCTGTCGGCTTTCCTCACCAACTAATGTTCATGGCAGTTAAGTTTTATACACCTCATCAATGAGGAGGTCAATCTGATCACGGGTCATGAACTTCTGATGTATCTTGACGTGCACTCGCATGTTGTCCGCCCTTGTGCCAGTACGACCACAGACCTTACACACAAAATGCTTGTTGGGGCAATGCACTGTACGAACATGCTTGGTGAGGTCGCCTCGCTTGAAGAACGAGCTGCCGCAGGTATCACAGACGTGGGGCTTCGATGTCGTGTGGACTCGCTTGTGCGATGTGCAGTGTGTGAGTGAGCCGAACATCTTGTTGCAGATGGTGCATCTGTAAACTGGCTTGGCTGCCTTGTCACTGTGACTCAGTTCATGCTGCTGAAGAGAGAGCAAGGTCGGGAAGGCATCCATGCAGACATCACACGAATGTTGAAGTCCATGACAGGTGAGAAGGTGGTACTTCAGACTCCTCCACGACCGGAATGACCGGACACAGTGCTGGCACAGGAAAGGGAGCGGTTTGTTTGGAGAACCCGACGTTGATCCACCTTCGTCCGGCTCTGCTCCACATTCGGACATACCTTGAGAATCCTCGTCCGTGATGACTACGGATGTTGACTGACCCATATGCTGCCTCCTGTGATGATTTGCTAAGAGACCGGGATCGGGGAAAACCTCCCCACAAAGTTCACAGCTGTAGTTGTTCATCCCTGTACTATGGTCAGACATCTGGGGACTAGACTGAGAGACTGGACTAGCATGGGACTCTAAATGTTGCTCCAGCAGTGCCATGGTGGAGAAGCTGCGATCACACTGGTAGCACTTGATCTCCCCAGTGGACTCGGCAGTGGCCACCAGCTGACTCTGCTGCAGGAGAGCTGTGGGACTTCGCGGACCGTGATCCGAAACAAGGTGGAAGAGAAGGCTCTCAAGAGGAAGCGTTCCTTGGGAGCAGACGAGACAAACACGTTCGTAGCTCTGGCGATGAGCATCGACGTGCATCAAGAACACTTCCCGACCTTGACAGAACACCTGACACAGAGGGCAGGCTGTGACAAACATCTCTGGCAGAGTATGTTGGTCGTCTAGCGGGGACATGAGGGATGGTTTAGCTCCACTCCATACCTCCCCTGGTTCGATGGCAGTGAGGTCCTTACTGCTGGCACATGATTTGGAGGAGTCCGAGGTCTCCTTCTTCACTGTAACTTCCTCGTCATCTTCTATCACAATCAGATCAGGTTCTGCAAGTAGTTAGATAGGACATGACTGGGGGATGCATATGAGGTGAGGTGAAATGGGATTTAACATCCTGTTCATGATTGTTGCACATATATAGCAATGTTCATGCACATGTGTGTGGCTGCTTGCCCTAGTCAGGACTAATGCTGGTTTCATAGTGGTTGCCCACTGAGATACCACGCCACAGTTTAACTGGGATACCCCACTCAGGAACATCATACCGACTCTGAAATGACCAGTCCTAGTTTTATCCCCTTAATTACAAACTCCAAGCAAGGTAACAACATGTACCTCATTTTAACAACTTTTGTTATGATGTGGCCAGGGTATCAAATTTTTGACCTTCCACTCTCTGGGTAGATGCTCCTCCACTAGACCATGGAGGTGGTTAAAAGCAATGTTATTATACAATGATAAAATTTTGCTGAAATTAAGAATAGAAGAACTTAAATAAATCCCAATTTTGAACAAAATAAAACATTTTTTACCCAAATTGACTGTCAACAGGTGGTCAAGCTTATTTAGTAGGGAATCCTAGATAAATCTCTGCTGTGGGAGAAATACAAGTATTCATCTGACAGTGTGGCCACGCACTAAGACTGACACAACTCCCAGTACACTGGACCACACCAGTGTTATGTCTAGTTGCCAAAGCAGCCACAATATTATATTCATGATACACACTGAATATTTATTATTATCTCACATGCACCATCCAATTTTTTCAGCCTTAGAACATCTGAGTTACAATCTACACTCGACATACATAAAAAATATCCAACCTTCATCACTGTCTTCAGCTTCTCCGTCGTGCCTATGTTTGTCTGTGCTTCTCTCTTGCTCCGCATCTTCACTACAACATTCAGACATCTCCGACTTATTACCAAACACTTGAAGTCCATCTCCAGCACCAGACTTTCTGTCCCCCTTCAACTGAGAATCTGACGACTCAATCTGCTTCCCTTTGTCTGGCAATGACTCTTGCATGGCATATCGATCTTTTACCTCTTGAGTTCGAGAAAGGGATGGGGAATATCTTTCTTTGGGCTCATTTGAAGCTGATCTTACAATATTTCTTAAAACATCGGAACAAGATGTAGACTGTTTTTCAACTTTGTCCAATACAGACAGCCATGATGGTGTGGTTGGTTTTCCTAAACTAAACGCCGGTGATAAAGGTGACTGTTCTCTAGATCTGGATTCTTTTTCCACACTGGCTGAATTCTTGCTTCTACTTAAATCATGAGCAATTTCAGAAATGTTTCTCCTATTCAAAATTTCTTTCAAGGTCCTATGAGAATCACAAGGATGAGTATCACAGTCATGCTCTGAAATGTCCTTTTCTGTACAAGAGTATTTTATTTCCTGTTTCTCGTCAGGTTCAATTTTCACTTTGGCTTCTGTGACTTCGCTATTGGCCACAGAAACAGGTGATGAGGATGGAGAGTGACTGCCGACTACAGCCAGATGATGGGGGTCCTTCCTGTCACAGTCAATCTCCTGTGCTCGTTGGGCTATTTCGTACAGTTTGATGTTAAATGAATCTGTTTTGTTGATGGTTAATGACAGTGTCCCTTCCAGGGCAACAGAATGGATTCGCCCGTCTGGTGAGTTTTCGTATAACTCAATGACTCCGTCGAGGAAGGCTCGCCTCAGAATCTTCTCCATCACACTGCGGCTGAAATCAAACCTAGCCATGATGCCTGCAATACACAAAGAAAAATATTCATCAATAACAGTACAATATGTTTACACACATAATTAATGACAAATATTTATTGATTATAGTGTCTTTAATTTAAGATAATTTTTGCACAAAATTAATAGAAACATGAATGATACCATGGTGCCGGACAATGATTACCGTATTCGACGTAATAAGCGCCCCGCTCTAATAAGCGCCTATGGCGATATTTGCTAATATCATGCATGGCTAGTGAACAATCCCAATTAGCACCCCATCCGATTGATTAATGTACACAAGACTTATTTATTTGTGTATAATATGCACTCGTGTGTTATATGCATCCTTAATTATGGGCTATTAAATTCTGGAAAAATATATAATACGCACAGACTTTTCTCTTGTATCATTCAGGCTGTCAGCATATATCACAGAATTTACAATCTTTCAACTCTGTTTTTTCTCTCACCAAAACTTTATTCTAATAAGAGCCCCCTATTTCTAATTTTGAGAGCGCCCTGGGCGCTTATTAGGTCGAATACGGTACATGTAATTAACTCTGCTGCTGGCGTCATGAGAGTATATTACAAGGACACATTAATCTATATATTTCACATCTGTATTATGACACTTACAAGCACCTCATGACTTCTTTTCATGCTTAAACATCAATAATATAACAGCTTCTCCTCATTCTGCAACTGTTACTCAATACTGGTTGGGAGTCAGATAGGCATAGGTACAAAATGAGTATTTTCTAAAAAGTGAGTTATTTCAATACATGTCTGCTTATGGGAACAAAGCTTAAAGGGGCACTGATCTAACGCAATTCCCCGGACTGGTTGTTGCCTTTGTTATTGTTTTTCCCCCGTGAGTACCCGGATGATACGCAACGCAACTGAGCGTGACCAGAGACTGGGCTACCGTCTGCAAGGACAGCTAAATAAACTTGGAGGCTGGAGGCAATATTTGTTTTACGCATCTTTGAACACTGGTTAGTTTAACCGTGATCTATAAAGATTTCGACAAATTGCGCATGTTAATTAATTTCTTCAGCCTAAACAGACAAAAAGAACGGCGGAGCTCATCGTATGTCGTCATTTGGAAATATCCCAGATGGTTATAGTTTAATAATAAAAAAAAGTATCCATGCAGTGAAAGCATTTTCGGATTTCGGATTGTGTCGATAATACGATTACTACTCACTTGTTGTCATCCACGTTTTCTGGTATAACCCTACACTTGTGTATTTGTCGTCATTCAATTGATGCTCAGTTAATGAATTTATTACAGGTACAATTAGTGGTAGCACCACTTAGATTACCTGACAAAGGTTCCCATTTGGCATTTATTGTGTCTGGGGTAATTATTCAATCTAAATCCAGGTTTGAAGTGAGGTGAAATGTGTGTTATGTAATATGCACGTGGCAGCCCAGCAAGAGGTGAATGATCAGTTCATTTATTTTTTTGTAAATCAACGGATCGTTCCTAGTCATCAAAGGATTAACAGAAAATACGTTGATTGATTAATCACTGTTATCTTGCACAGTGGATATGTCAAAAGGGAGTGTTTACATGTCTAGGTTTACTAAAACAAAGGGAATACACTCATATCATGGCGTTAAGTGTCGATGTAAAAACAACATACTTTGTTCAAAGGGTTAACTAATAATACGTTGATTGATTGCTCATTGTAATATATCACTCAATGGATTTTTCAGGAACCGTGGATGTTATGAAAATAGTTGTCACGTGGGCTTTCTCAGCTGACCCTTGAGACTTGACACCTATGTGAAACACCTGAAACAATCTAAGTGATCAGTCTAGAAAGGAACACGGGTTATAATATCCCGAAACGATATATATCTTTAAAAATATTTGATTGTTACAGAGACATGTGACATCGAATAAGTTTCTTTGTACAGCTGCAGACGAGTGGGATATTGTTCCTTTGTGTGGATATTCACGGATACATTTCTCGAACAAGGAAGCTGCCCAAAATTTATACACATAAATTTGGTAGGTTGTAATTATGGTATTTGCATTTTGTTTTCCTTCATTCGCTGTAGCATTGAACCGATTCGTTCTTGTTCCTCTACGTCTTCGTTGGGAAATTCTTCAGATTGACTAAAATTGATTAAGACGATCAAAAGGGCCTAACAACATCACAACAGATTATTATGTTGGATTAGAAGCCAAACAACATAGAAATGTACTTTCAACGTAACATTTTCAGTCTCTTGGTGATGACATTAAACATCAAAATGTTTGGAATTCGTTATCATAATAATACAGATGGAAATGTTTTTCAGTCACTTTGTAAAATAACTGAATATTTAGGCGTTTAATAAATTTGAAAATGTTACACATTTTGACAGTAAAAAAATATACACACTATAAAAAAAATCAATGCTCAGGTGAAATATTTACTTTGTGTTGCAAGTCAAAATAGTGTAAACGAAAATCGCAAAATTACCAAGCAAGTGATTTATCAAAATTTCGTCACCATTACTGATGCTACCCGCAAAAAAGATACCTACATTTCCTTATTATCTCGAAAACTGTATTTCATTTTGTTGATCAATGTGACCATACGCCCTTATTACTACCCATAAAAGTGACTAATGCGCTTACGAATGGCGCAGCAGAGGTCGTGAACTAGTCTAGATTTCTGCTATACATCCGGGTACTCACTGGGAAAAAACAATAACAAAGGCAACAACCAGTTCCGGGAAATTGCGTTAGATCAGTGCCCCTTTAAGGTGATGCAGGTTATAGAAATTTGGGGGTATGCATGATGCTGCCAGGCCAACATGCAAAAGGATCTGAAAAAGGATAAATACTGGATTTGAACCAATGATCAACATATCCCTGTGTGGCTACAGGATGCATCAGGGTGCAACCAGAGCATATACTGATATGGTCTCTGACTCTGTGCAACAGAATGTGTTTTTCAAGTGTGTACATTTTGAAAATTATGACTGAATGAATGTGGTACACATGCATTTCACCTAACACCTATCCACCATGTTTGTTTGATGCTACTAATATAGTCGTATGCGACATCATCACCATTTGAAAAATGGGCGATATATCTCAAAATATACATAAACTGTTCTTCAAGTTTTACTTGTTCATCGATAATTATTTCCACATCAACTGTCTGAAAATGATATGTTGTAATAACTTGCTGTTATCTATTTGATCACTGAATAAAAAAATATTCAAATCAAACTTTAGTTACCGTTAAAAAAACCGATGCTACAGTTGTTGGATGGATATGCCAGTTCGTCTGCTAAACTGTAACTGCTAGAATCATATAAGGAAACCATAGTGCTGCCGGGTGTTGTTGGTGCGTTGACATATTGGATCAGATACACTATTTATAAAGTATATATGCGTTCTAAAACATGATCAAACGAGATTGCTGACATTAAAAAATATAAGAAACGATCAACTCTACTGCATTCAGAGACATTCACCAATCGGCAGGTTGTCACATTTTTTGCAATTTTTGCTGAAAAAGATTCTGTTACTTGTGAAAAAGACGTGCATAAGGAACCTCAAAGACTAAAATCTACTTCACAATTACAAATTAGCGTTATTCTACCTACCTGTGATGAACACAGTCACAGAAAACCGCCTAATTCTAAGTAATTTGTAACCAGAAACACCAAAATATTTTGATGGAGGCCATCTTGGGATTTATTTTAATCATTTCCCGGAATTATCTCCCCTGGTATGAGAAGGACTGCCGCTAAAAAAAATATTTATATGCGACATTAACATAATTGTTTTTGACTTTAGCGAAATGGTCGAATTCGAGAATTAATTCAAGTTAATAAATGGTAGATACATATAACATGCCGTAGTTACAAGACATTTGTAGACAATTGCTACAACGAGATATGAAATATTAGTAAAAGGCATGAAGATGATGAAGCGGACCTATAATATTACGTTTGCACACGCTCACGACAAGGGGTAGACCGACACATGTGTTACAACTGCTTGCCAGAAGGGCCCACGGCAATATTACGTGTGAAAATATGGACAGAGTAAGGATGCAGCTGTTCCTTAATTGTAATAAAACCTTATGAGTCTGTTGAAATTAAAATTGGCTTTTCAGATTTATTTGTATTTGAAAATAACACACAACCGTCCTTAGACCCACCAGTCTCACCCCCCCCCCCCCCCCCCCTCCCCCCAACACACACACACACACACGCAACCAACAACACCCAAACAGTCCTTTTCAAACATACGAGCAGTGTAAAGTGTGTGTGTGCGCGCGTGTGTGTGTTTTGAATCCCCCGTGCATCATCCAATGTTAGGTTCTGTAAATAAATCTTTTTGTATTATTATATATTATATGCACGAGACGATAAATTAAGGTTGGTGGTTTTTCAACATGTTCTCAATAAAGATATTTACTTTGTTTTTACGCTCGGGAATCACGATTCCGTGATAATAATGACACGAGATAGCTTTCTCCCACACCAAACTATCATGACAAAGCTGCTTTTTCATTTTACCTCTGCTGACACGATTAATATACGAGGTCACTTCAACAAGGTCTTATTGACTCTCTGACGGAACAAATTAAAAAATCAATTCTCCCGATGGAATAAATGCGCTCGTTAGATTCATAGAAGATGCAAGCTGTTAAACGTATCACCAACTCTCTCATATCCCATCAAATATTCGTTCCAGTTGAATTACCTCTTTTCACGTAACTATATACCCAGCATGCACTTTAGACATTGCTGGATGTCTGAAAGGATGCCATTCCCTTCATCATTGCCATGTTGGATAAGACATATAAATAGCATGTTAAAAAAACATCGAACATCCATATTCAGGGACATGTGTTTTTATTCGGCAGCCCTTCCCCGGGATAATACATTTTCCCCGGCTGAGCTTCAGTCATGCGTAATGTCTGTGTACACTCAGCTACAGTAATTAACAAAGGCTGTCTGTCCGCCCGCTGTGATCGTGTAGTATTTTTGGTCATGGGCGTCGGTGGGTTCTCCGGCCAGTTCCGTCAGGCTGCAGTGGTAACCAATATAAATATCGACCACTGACTTGATTATCTAAGAGTTGAATTTACGCACGAAAAGATAGTATGTGGAAAAACGACAAAGTCTTGAGTAGAGCACAGGCCCTTAAAAATGTACCCCTTGGATGGTTAGAGTGAGTGAGTGAGTTGGGTTTAACGCCGCTTTTATCAGTATTCCAGTTATATCACGGCGTGTCAGCTTAATGTGGGAGGAAAGCCCGAAGTGATGCAGGTCTCAGACGTTTACCACTTCGGTGAAACCCACGAGCACGGGTATGGTGCTGACAAACCTAGAAACATAATCAGGGCGAACCGTGATTCGAACCCACAATCATAGGTTTCTGGCGTGCCCAAGGGATGAAAATCTGCACAGCGAATCGCAGCGCCTTAGACGACTGGGTCACCCGTTCCCCCTTGGATGATAAGAGCAGATAATGTAACAGGTAATCTGCACACAGGGGTGCTGTGGAGCAAATACGTAATATAATACGTAGTACAATAATGATCCATTAATAGAACACTGGTGTTTTCCAACATTCGAAGCTGCCAATGCCCCGTGAACCACATCCAATCTTTGAGAAAACTGGCGTGACGTTGCATTCATTTGCCGCTACAATTAATATTATCTGAGGGCATGTGATGTTATAAGAATCCATCTATAGGGATACCCTTTTTACATGTTTAATCCTACCCTTACATTCAGTAATACTTCGGCGATAAAACCACATGACCCCTGGACCCCCACCCCCAACGCCCCACCCCTCTGGGTCAGATGTCAGATGTGCCAGAAATCTAAGATGGTTTGTTGGAACCCCAGATGGTTTTTTTTTTATACACGTTAGTAGTTATAACACTGACTTCGTGTGCAAAGAGGTACTTGTATTCTACTGTGTGAGTATGGGTTAACGTCGTTTTTAGCAATCTTCCAGCAATTTCACGACAGGGGACTCAAAAATGAGCTTCACACATTGTACTTATGTAGAGGATTCGAACCCGGGCCTTCGGCGTGACGAGCGAACGCATTAACCCCTATGCAACCCCATCGTGAAGCATTCTACTGAGACGTATAATGTATTTACATCACGTGTTCCGTTAGGTGTTCCAGTCTTTAGATATCGCTCCATGGCATCCTCTAACACAAACATTGAATACTTGTCATCATGCCCGATGGCGTGGAAATGTTCATGTTATCAACCCTCGGTTTACATGCGAATATTCATAGCTGGTCTGCATATCGCTGATAATGTGTAAACTAGCATTAACTCACTTCAAATACTGTACAGGACAATATACAGCTTATACACCTGAAAAAAAATCACTTGTGTGTATTATGCATTAAATATACAAAAAGACACAATCAAGCGTACCAGTCACCGAGAGCAGATATAATGCTCAGTAGTTTACTATTACCCCTTCCACACGAAATCAGTGTTATAACTACTATATTTATGGTAGTTATAAAACGCATATATAGTAATTATAACACGTATATATAGTAGTAATAACACGTATATATAGTAGTAACAACACGTATATATAGTAGTTATAGCACTGATTTCGTGTAGAAAGAGATACTAGTATTCCATGGAGCATTATATCTGCTCTCGGTAACTTGTACATTTGTCGACTAGTCTTGGATGCAGTAGTTAAGTCCCTACGGTACTGTTTTCCTTTACGGAACACGTCGAACATAATTTGCTCTTTAAACCGTCATGTAACTTCTGGCCAGTGAGTATAGATTGAAGAAACCTGACGCTGTTTGACGTCACGTGTGAAGGCCATGCATCTGCGGCAAGGAAGGGAGACGGACGCAGAGGGACTGTAGCTCACCCTGTGTTTTGGGGTTTCAGGTCATCGGCATGTTGCAACTGGCTTTGCTGTTCCCATGGGAACCAAAATACCCTCTTGATGTTGGGATGCTGGGACGCCATTCTGCAACTCTCAAGACCGTGATAGATTCTCCAAGTCCAGAAGCGAGGGACCCGAGGACCGTACCTCCTAATTACCTACAGATATTTGTGGCTCACGTCCATGCAAGAATTAACCCAACACCGGGTTTCATGCTCACTTACACTTAAAGTCTTTACATTCCAGAATACACAACGTACTGGACAGGATAGACGGACGGACATGCAACTGAAGGCTAGGTTAAATATAGTAATAATAATAATATGTTCTTTAATTTCTTTTTAGCAGTATATATAAACAAGTTCAATACGGCGCAATGAAAACATGGCGCTTTTCGGATATTTAGAGGGAGGTTTGATTGTTTGTTTATTTTTCATTTGGTTGTTATTATTATTTTTCTCTGAAAGTGGCGCCAAACAATTATAAGGGACACACATTGCTTTTCAGAACATCCAGTACGTATAGCGAATTATGTTTGCCAGCATCTTCCCACTTGACTATCAAATGGCCGCTGCTACCGTTCTTCCACCTGCATGACCTTCACCTTTCAAAAGCGGCGACCACGGTCTGCCAACAGCGGGTGCTGGCATAAGTTTTCTTCCAGTCTTGACGGAAATAGCCAAACGTGATATTCGACTTAAGTAGATCCGAACACCATGGTGCGTTATTGTTGTTGTTGTTGCTCCTGCTGTGTGCGTGCGTGCGTGCGTGCGTGCGTGTGTGCGTGCGTGTGTGTGTGTGTGTGTGTGTGCTATCAATTCTATACACAAACATAATTTTGTTACGACCTCTCGCCGGGAATAATGATTAAACTCCACATCAAAGAAGGTTTATGGTACAAGCGAAACAACCCACGATTGGCTGGGCTATCAACGATCGGAAAAATGACAAACCTAACGACATTCTCTGTTTAGAATACAGTGCCTTTGAAAAGAAATCAAAGTGCATGTGCACTTAGTATTTTATTTCACGTGTTCAAAATAACGAGAAATTTGTGGCATCTGTCGTCCATCAAAGCAGATCACGTGTCAGCGCACGACCTAGTGGTTAATTAGATCCTATATTTGGCATCATTTCTTAATTTTGAACAAAAAGCTGTTCGGATCCTGTTCGCGTTGATCAATATCAATTTAAGTTAATTTAGCACAACATCTCCAAACCCAAGAAACGTTTGTTTGGGGCTTTTCGGGGATGTTTATAACTTGCATTACAGAAAATATTACTATAAATCTGTCAAATGTGTAAAGCTGTTCGATGAATATATATTTGTGTTTAGTTTTTCTTTCTATCAGCTCGAAATAATCGACTGGCGAAGCCAAATCCACTTGGATAATTTGACAAACTTGCTATCAAAGTTATATATTTAAGAAAATCCGCGAGTAAATACATGTATATATACTGACGGGCAAAAGATTGTATATACACTTGAAATTGGATTTGACCAAATAAATTACAAACGTTATCAAAACGTTGCTTAGGCTGACCTGGTGTGTCATTGAAAAGATGCTAGAATATAAAACAATATTTTTTGTTTGTTTCATTTTAAGCCACCATCAAACATGGGTGTGTACTTTTATTGCCCTGCAGTTTATATAGTAACATGTTAATGTGTTAGTATGCATGAATTACACCCCGTAGGTTAAGTGCAAATGGTCACGCCATTCCCACCTTTCCTGTTTCAAATGGCTACGTCTAACAGCACCATATTTAACTAAGACAAAATTGTTATGGATGAGCAACTTCTTTATTACAATTACGTTTCGGTGTAGATTCTAACACCGTTATCAAGCGATGGCTGAGATTGCCACGTCTCAATGAAGACGACGCGTATAACTTCTTTCAGTGGCATTTAGAGTGAGTGAGTGAGTATGGTTTTACGCCGCTTTTAGCAATATTCCAGCAATATCATGGCGGGGGACACCAGAAATGGGCTTCACACATTGTACCCATGTCGGGAATCGAACCCGGGTCTTCGGCGTGACGAGCGAACGCTTTAACCACTAGGCTACCCGACCGCCCGAGTGGCATTTAGAAGTTTGAATGGTAACTAAGACAAAATTGTTATGGATGAGCACCATATTTACAGCGAACTTCTGATGTAACGAATATCAGATCGTTATAAACGGATTTTGTTTCATAAGCATAACATTGATAACATTGGAAGACATTGGTTCGTTAGATTAAGTTGATTTCTAGTGAGTGAGTGAGTGAGTGAGTGAGTATATTTGACGCTGCTTTAAACAGTATTCAAGTTATATCACAGTGTGTTGACTTAACGTGGGTGGAACGTCCAAAGGTGTTGGTCATAGACATTCACCAATTTGATGAAACCAACGAGCATTGGTATTGTGCTGACAAACCTAGGAACATAATCAGGTCGAATCTGGGATTAAAGGCAAGACATTTATCCTTATGTCCCTATTTAATTCAAGTTTTATTTTAGACATTCCACACATTCTTACTCATTATTTTTACTTTAGTATACGGGCGGTGGGGTAGCCTTGTGGTGAAAGCTTTGGCTCGTAACGCCGAAGACCCGGGTTTGATTCCTCACATGGGTACAATGTGTGAAGCCTATTTACAGGTATCCCCCGCCGTGATAAAAGCGGCATAAAACAATACTCACTCACTCACTAAGTTTTAGAATGTAATATTCAGAAAAAGAAGTGGGTTTCAAGATGTCATTGTACAAATTGAACAGAGTTATCGCCCCTTCCGCAGTTTGATTTCACACTTCTTTCACATCGTATTATTTTTTAATGAAAAGCATATAAAAAAAGTGCCTTATTTTGTTGGACTCATGGCAAAACGATAGGGCAAGGTGCAACAAATGCGACTAATCATGAAATAAACATGACAATCTCGAGTTCGCAAAGCCTCTCGTGACTGTGCGAATGAGCACAATACACAAAAGTTTTGCGTTTCATGCAGTTGATTTACGACGCATAAATGATTGAATATACTATCACATTGTTTTATCATAACCTCGGCGGTATTTGTACAATCTAGTTCGGAAATACGTATCTCGAAATGCACAATTCCATTCACTTATACGTTCCTGACAGCAAAATATTAATTCCCTTGTATAACAAACACGTTGCACACCCGCATTAAATATACAAAATCTTCATTCAATGGTTGAAATCTCCATCAGTGAAACGCTCCTCGCCGCTAACATCGTTGATCCGTCTCGGTTGGATTCTTCTGGGGCAATCACGTGACTTGTGGCCGGTACTGTTGCACGTGTGGCATCAGGCTGCCGGTCTGACCCTGTCCACGTCCATGGGTTCTCCTTCTGATCGAAATTCTACCCTTCTTTTAATGTTTTTGCTACCTAATCTGAGATCGACCCTAGCCTGTTAATTGTCTTCTCGCTTTGTCAACTCAATTGCAACATGAGGAGTTCTGGGATTGTCTCTCATTAATTTAACCTTGAGATGATATAAATTTAACCCGTCAATAAAACAACCTCCAAGCTGCTTCAGCGACAGCGTTATTAGTTCTATCATATGCATCTTCAGATAAGGAGGGGTATGCGTATGTCCCCCGTTGGAATTAATAGCGGTCTGACATCGCCTGCCCATGGAAGAGACGAGTATGCGAATCACATCCTGGGGAATGGTAGCCCACTCGGCCTGCAACGCAAAAGCCAACTGCTGCAACGTCTGGGGTTGTGGTTTACGTCGGCGTAGCCGTCTATCCAATTCACCCCACAGGTGCTCTATCGGGTTCAAATCCGGGGATCTTGATGGCCAGGAGAGAACATCAGGCCATACCCTGTGTTGACGACACCAATGCAGTCGTTGTTGACGATGTTGTCTACTCAATATGATGCGTCGAACAGGACGCCTTGTTCGTAGACCTGCTGCTCTTAAATTGGTTTCGTACGGTCTGGTCGGAGATTCTACGAAGTCCGGGTATTTGGGATGCGATTGGGGTGGCTGTGGTCGTCCTTTAACGTAGGTGGCGCAGTCGGATGTAGCGATCTTGGGCGGGGGTGGTTATTCTTGGTTGTCCCGACTTTGGCCGATCACGTGTTGACCCATGCTGTTGAAACCGAGCCCATAGCATTGTGATGGTGCTGAGCGCTACTTTGAAAACCCTGGCTACAGCTGATCGGGTTTCCCCTGCCTGCTAGCGGCCTCTGACGTTGTTTCTTTGTACTTCTGTTAATCTTGGCATGTTGTTGAACTGTCACTGTTCGATTGACGCAGATGTCAGGCAATCAAAAACCCTACACTTAAATACTGTTCATAGTGCTGCTGCACGTGTAGTACGTGCAGCTCCATGGCCCTTTTGTTAATATATTGGTTTTTTTCCGAATCGTACGAGTTTCCCGACTGATTGTATGCATGTCCTTGTTGTGATCATTTATCTGGGAAATTTTTCACAGACACTATAACACATTAAACCTCTTCATTTTGCACCTCTTGGTCCTCTAATTTAGCTATTATGGCCAAAAATATCCGTATTGCGTTTCTAAAGAGTATATCTTTAAAAAGAACAGTGAAAAACCCTTAAACTAACTATCTATAGCTCCAAGAAATGGTCAAAGGTGGGTCCACGGAAAAGAACAATTGCAGTAACGTCACTTACCCTTTAAATCGCAGCGTTCATTAATCCTGGCCTCGGCACCCAACATACAAAGAACCCACTTATGCAACACCGTCAAGAAGCAACAAAGAGGTAACTTCAGAAACTGCAGGGTGTTTTTATTCCCAACGTTGTCTTCCCCGGACCACCTGAGACTGAGGGCTTGTCTGAACTAGATGGGGCCACGACAGGAACTGCTATGCCTGGACCACCTGAGACTGAGGGCTTGTCTGAACTAGATGGGGCCACGACAGGAACTGCTATGCCTGGACCACCTGAGACTGAGGGCTTGTCTGAACTAGATGGGGCCACGTCAGGAACTGCTATGCCATGCCTTGTACTGAGGCATCCTTATAGGCAGCCCTAAGCTATCTATTTAATTTATCTGTTATTACCTGCTACATCCGCAGTTCACATATCAATAATTTTTAAGGCATACAGCGGCCTGATATAATCTTTATTAATCTCGACTACCCACAAGTGCAGTGATGCTATCTCTATATTATAATACATGTACACTTATTAGTTGATCTTATCATGTCTTCGCTTATTAGGAATATGGATTTTTCTTGGCCATATGTTGGCCGTAAAGTGACCCTTGGTGCACTTTGTTACATGCTTCTGGTGTTTAAGAGGTCGCCTTCTACCTGAGCAATTTCGGCCGACTTGTCCCTCTTTGGGACTCGTGTGTGAGTAGGGTACACATATCTATTGTGAGTTTTGGTATTCATAGAATTTCTGTTTTTGTATATTGATATGATTTTAGGTTTGATCTTTGGCTGCTCTGTTTATATACATTCGAGTAGCTGTCCATCTCTCAGAAATAGAGTTAGTTTGGCCTTCGCTATTGCATCTCTTGGCTTTAGGAGATGGACGACAGATAGCGGATCTAACTTCAATTCTTGTTTTAAACGAGCCCGGGCAACTTGTCATAGTGCTTTTTTGTGACCGCACCTGAGGCGTGAGATGGCTACTTTAACTTACCTTTCATTTAAGTATGAGTAAAGTTCTTTTTGTGGAACTTGGGTTGAATTTTGTATGGCCATCTGCCGATCTTACTTGCGTCCTATTGAGATTGTGGATAAAAAAAATCGCAAAACCTTTTTCAATATCTAGTCTTTCATTTAAGCTGCCACTAGTCACTCCAAAACATTGACACATACTGTACAGCCCATGGATACAGGGCACTTCCACCAGGGCTGTCGGGGAGACACATATGGCCGCTACCTGGAACTATTTTAACCATGCATGGTTATAAAGTTATGATGTGCCGTGATATTGTTACAATATTGTGTATAGGATCTCATAGCTGCGGAGTACTACTTACCTATTCGTTGTATGCTCTATTAGGTGTTACCTTCAACAATGATCAGCTCCTGTTATAAATAGGATGTACATTCCGTGTAAGGATGAGCGACCTCTGCTTGTCGTGTACGAGGCGACTAACTGGATCGGGTGGTCAGGTTCTGTGACTTTTGTGTTTTATGATTTTGGTGTTGTTTTTAAACAAAAATTAAATCCAGAAAAGACACTCTTGTCAGCCCCCATACACACATAAAATAAAAAAATTAACAAAAACAAAGATAAATTAACAAAGACATTTATAAAATATTAATTGTGTATAAACTGGGCCTACTTCACCAAAGTGTTGATCGCCAAAGACCTTCATCACCTCGAGCTTTCCTCCCACATCAAGCTGACACGCCGTGATACAACTGGAACACTGGTCTTAATGTTAAACCAATTCACCCACTCACTCTTATCGCAGATTGGTGATGAGCGGTGTTGGTTTGAAAACGGAACTGTGGTTGAATGGAGTTTTTACATTGCAAACAATATCGTTACACCTAGGAAGGACACACACACACACAAAATATATGAATATTTAAAATAAACAAATAATCAAACAAAAATAACATTTACATATATTAAATATAACGAAGGCGTACAATATTAAATCGGCCTACTTAAGTACCTCTATAGTCTCTTTAATGTTTATGTTGGTAAGAAGGACAGACAGCACATAGAATGTAGAAGCACACAGACAAACAAGCCTCGGAATGGGTCCATTATGGGCCTCGTTTTCATTGAAGCCCACCTGAGTCTCCTTCACTTAACGTTAATCAATACAAACACAACATGAACAGCGGATGTATGACAGGACCGATTTATAAGCTCTCTGCCTCCCGAAGACATGTTGAGAATAACTTGGAACTTGTTCTCTATTCGTCTTCCTCTAGAGGGTAACCAGTCGACAAGGCGCGGCAAGCTGCCAGAATTTCAGATCATGGATTCGAATCATAAATTCGCCCTGATTATGATTTTCGGTTCGTCAGCACCATACCCGTGCTCGTGGCTTTCATCAAAGTGTTAATCGTCTCGAGCTTTCCTCCCACATCAAGCTGACACGCCGTGATACAACTGGAACACTGGTCTTAACGTTAAACCAATTCACCCACTCACTCTCATCGCAGAAGTGATTGGTGATGTTGGTTTGAAAATGGAATTGAGGGTGAAAGGTGTTTTTAGATCAAAAATAATATCGTTACACCAAGGAAGGACGACCCACACTGATCGCGAACAACATAATTATATATTTCATGACAACATATCTCGACAGTATATATCTTGACAGTAAATTGAAACTTCAGAAAGGCTAGGTCAAACTGACCTGGTCTTAACACATGATGAGTCAGAGGCAGTCAATACTGTCTTGTTATGGCATTGGAACTCAAGAAAACTATTCTGTCTATACTCGAATTGCCAGTTCTTCTGCAAGCGGTAATTAAAAAAAAATGTGTTATGCTAGGTTTAGAGAGCATCATAAAAGGCTGGACCCACAGTATACGTTTAAGTAGGACATGTACATTGGTTTCCTATAGGTTGGACTGGCAGTAATGTGTGTTTCATATGAATATGAATATGAAACTCGTTCCACATATAGCATATACTCGCTATGAACATTGAGTGAGTTTCGTTTTTAACCACGTTTAGCTATATTCCTTTCATATCAGAGCGAGAGGACACCAGAAACTGGCGTCTGACACATTAGGGAATTGAACCCGGTTCTTGGAAGTGACGAGCTACCGCTTATTCCACTTGGCCAAACAGAGAATATTTGGAGGATTAGTTGAAAGTTAGAGTTTTTCTACTTTCAGTCTAACTTCTGAAATGACAACTACGAGCCATGACACCACCATGATTTTGATCTCATGGTTTTTACGAATCTACACTGACGGGCAAAGGAAACTACACCAAGCTAAATATCAGCCTTGACAAAAGACCAGAAGATATTCCAAATGAAGCGGTTTTTATCATGAAATACGCAAATAGACAGCAACGAGTTATAATGCACTGGCAGTGAAAATACAGGACCTGTGAGGAAAAGAAGGACACGGCTCGAGGTTTATTGCCAGTTTGTAGTCAAGAACGCAAAGTTCGTTAGACGCCGGGTTACGTCATTCGATAGTAGATACCGTTCCTCCTTTAGTACCTGTATTGGGTCACGTCTGTGTGTAGGCGGGTTAGGTCTTGTTCTAATCTGATTATGAAGGTGGTCTCAGAGGTGTTCATTTGCCGACATGTCAGGAAAACGAGCTGACCGAGGCAAAACCTTGACGTCATTGACGTGCAGAAAGTGACGGACACTACGTGATCCTGGGTTCTGTTTCAGAAAGGGAAGCACACATGGAAACAATATCTCTTCGATGTATTGTACAGTGTGATTAGCGCATAACACAAGTAGGGCGTCATTTCCTGACTACAAATCCCGACACAAAACACTGCGCCGTGTTCCCTGGACGCAACAATCAGTCGTGTGTTCTCCCCGACGACAATACACAGGTAATCTACGATCTGCTCTAAAGAGCTGAAACATGCTCGTATCAGAATACATGCTTCTTTGTCAGTTCCAGTTCTGACATCGTTGTATAGTGTCAGTCCACCTCAGTCTTTGACGTCGATGTTAACGTGTCAAAGTATCTGACCGAAGATCAAGGTGACGCAGCCATCTGGATACAATGAAATGGATGACAACAAGTCGTAGGGAAGTTGATTCTGATGTCACGGCCAAGAAGCCTTTCCTGAAATCGTCCTTGCATTTGGTGCCACGTAGCGTTCCAGTCGTGGCTCTGTCTTGTCTGCCGGTATCGTGACAGGGACCTGGTAATATTTACATGAGTGCAACCAATGTGTCTAGCAATGGCGTCATGTCCGGACCCCAGCTGTATATCAGACGTCCTTGCTATCTGTTCCGCACACAAACGTGGCATATTACTGTTGATTTCTGGACTCCTTATGCATTGACGAAAATAGTGCTTTTATACTACTATGCATCTTGTGATCATGTTGCACATGCATTTCTAATTTTATCAAATACAGTTATTTTACACTGAAATTCAGTGAACTAAAGACGATTTTCGGCTCCATCGTGTCTGTAGCATTGATTCGGGAACTTTGTTCCTGTTTGAATTCAGATTGTAATCAGTTTGATTTTGGTGTAGTTTATGTTGCTTACGGAAGCCTTTGAGGAAATGAATTAAAAAACAAATGGCCCTAAAAGGCTTCCGTAGGTGCTCGTCAGTTTAGTATTTGATAGTCTTTCTTCGGTGTTACGGAAGGATACGAGTGGTGACGAATGATACAATGACCGGCCCCTGTCTGCATGTCGAGTTTCAGCTGGCAAACCACGGATCATAATCGAGGTGAGTCTTGGATTCGAACCTGGAACCTGGGAACATGCGCCGCGTGTAAGGATATCATTCTTAGGATGTCATAGACACAGATGATCATTGTACTGCACGCGTTATGATCACAGCGAAAAAACACTACCAGTCTTAGTCGCCTTGTTTTAACAATCAACCTCCCAAAGTCCTTTCTCAAAGAAGCAGTCACAGAGAATTGAAGTCTAATTTAATCAAGTCACTTCACAAACTGAACTAGCATACTGACATTAGGCCAGATATTCTACACTTTCTGGGATTGGGTGTTGGTTTTTACAGACATGAAAGTAGGGTCCCTCTGTCCAGTTGAACGACGCAGAGTGTGGCAGCTGCAGAGTTGCTTCTGAATAAACACTAAACTGCCGGGCAAAAGAAAGTATCCATTTGAAAATTCACACTTCACTCTGCTCATAACCATGTTCCTTGAGACGTCGTGAGCACGTCACCTGTTGTGAGTAACTCATTAATATGATGCATGTGATATCGCCTGTGATACCCGTATCAAATACATCACCATCGAAAAACCAATACTTGTTTGTTTCATTTTAGCCACCATCAAACATAGGTGTATACTTTCTTATGCCCGGCAGTTTACTAAATACAGCCGGTAATGAACGACATGTTTGTCTCGGGAAAGACTTCCATTAAAAAAAATATTTTTTTTACATTCAGTCTTTAGAGACAAAATTATCAACTTGAGACACATTATGAAGTTGATCAAATCGAAACGGTAATGGCGAGATCCTCAGAGAAGTAGAATCAACGTGCCCCTTCCGGAATGAAAAGATTTGAATTATTGATTTATATAATTTCTCCAGAATTTTGCAAAATTTGAAATATTTGCGTCAGTTTTACTTTCAAAAATGCAATTAGAACGGACATAGATTTCCTTGCTTGGAATCGTCAGCAACAACAATAGCGTGACGTCGTAATACTAATTTCTTTTGAACAGATTTCATAAACGATGATGATTATTTGTTTAGTTCGAGTTATTCCCGCGCATATATCTAATAGAACAACCGTCCCCACTGAACCCCCCTCCCCCCATCTCCTTCTCAACTCTATTAGCCAATACTCATCCCCCTTCTTGCCCCCAGGGAGCCCTAGGGTACCCTTATAGAATTATTTTTATTTAACCGTACTTTATTTAACTTCTTTTCAAGGACACTATAACCCCCTGTGATTGTGTACGAGAAATATAGGTAAATGCTACACTGAAACGATGCTTGCTAATTTATCACTCGCAGTGGAAAGAGTTGATTGCTTTGTTGATAGAACACCCGCCGTACACGATCACAGGGCGTGTCTATGTTAGTCTACTCCAGACTGCTCCAAAACGATCGTCAACATTCCTCCAGGATGTGTTGTAGGAAGGGAGTAAGTCAGATCTGGAGGTCGACGGCAGAGGAAGTCACTCACGATATCAGTCACTGGTTTGTAAGGTGGCCCAGACAAGATTATATACAGGCCAGCGTGATAAATCTGGATCTTGCCGACTTGTTTGACTGAACCCGACAAACCAGTGGTTGATATTATGAGCAACGCCCAACACTATCGGGACTGGGGACCTATTCTAACCCAGAATCCACACGTGGCCTGACGTAATCTGATCATAAAATGTACTCTCACTTAAGAAAAGCATTTTTCATACACAATTCATAATGTCCAAACAAATCATCCATTAGATATCACTTTGAACAGTTTCTGAACTTGGAAGCAATAATAAAAAAAAATCAATAATTCCCTTATTTGTTCTCGACAGTAATGCGATTGATTCGTCCATGCCCTGGTACATGATTCACAGAAAACAGACCGTGTTTATGCTTCGAACAGAAAAATCATGCGATCAGTATTTTTATAGATATAAACCAACAATGAAAACTGTCAATTCTAATTACTCACAGCCCCGCAATCTGACGGATGAGTTTCTTTGAAAAGTGATAAAGATCCCCTAAAATCATTTCTTGTTATATCTGACGAACGAACAAAATATCGGGGGAATATGTGATAGACGGCACATCAGCTAGGGATGCTGCTCAAAACCTAACATTTCCGTAACACAATTAAGATTGTCATTCATTAATGAGAAGTTGCAGCGAAAATCTTTTGGAAAGAAAATGTCTGAAACATTATCTCCTATGCTGGAATACCAAGTATTGATATGGGAAATGCCAATTAGAACATGGATATATGCTGGTCGTATTAAAATAGAAATAGTTTTTTCCAAATGCCTTTTTCGGAGTAAATGATCACAATATTGTCGTTTGGGGTATATAAACAAAGTGTAATTAGTCGTGTGATAAAACATCTTTTTACAACACGTTTCTCTTTTTTTTAAAAAGTGGTAATTGTCTAAGACCTGCATCACTTCGAGCTATCGTCCACGCATGATAACACTGAATTACTGTTCAAATCAAACTCACCCGCTCACTCCTATCGCCGATAATGGAATTGTGAGTGAATGGGTATTTCACGTCATTAGCAATATCGTGTACATGGGAAGGATCACTCGCGTTGCAAGCTGACATCAACATACATATGTTTCGACAACATATATCTATCAATATATTGACACTTTCAGAAAGGCTAGGTCAAACTGACCTGTGTCGCGTTGTTTAAGCCAGCAACTCGGAACAGCACGAGGCAGCTGACAAGCAGTCATTAAATAAGTGCGCTACCTTCCGCTACATATCTGCACACATAGATATACCTGACGTGTGTGTGTGTCCCGAAGCAGAATACCATACAGATCATAGTCTCTCTCTCTCTATATATATATTGGATGAATGTAAGTAATTTTGCCATACTGATTATGTGCCACAAGTAGGCCACAGCGATATATGCATCTCACACACTAATCAGCGATGGATAATCCAAAGATTCCTTCACAAATATTTAAGTTGAAATAATAAATAGAAACTGATGCATAATAACAAATGAGAAAACCTCGCTTCATCCTGAGGGAAAGACAGTCAAATTTGTTTCGTTGTCATGTCCTGTCATGTTTTTGGCCGCCATTTATATTTAGCTTCTCAGCACTGCTAAGCATCTCCAAGAGTTGCAGACGTTCACTCTTCTGCGCTGTGTCACATCGAGGTGTTATAGTTGGTTGGTTTGTTGTTTAACGCCGCACTCAGCAATATTCCAGCTATATGACGGCGGTCTGTAAATAATCGATTCTGGACCAGACAATCCAGTGATTGATATCATGAGCATCAATACACGCACTTTGGATCGATGACATGCATCAACCAAGTCAGCGAGCCTGACCACCCAATCCCGTTGGTCGCCTTTTACGACAAGCATAGTCGCCTTTTACGGCAAGCATGGGTTGCTGAAGATCTATTTTACCCCGGATCTTCACGGGTCCGAGGTGTTATAGAGCAGCAATGGACAGCGACGGATAAGGCTTGGTCTAAGCAACGCGATTTTGGTCTTAAAAATCATGAATCAGCTGCAGTTATCTCCCCTAGACTCTTGACCTTTAATCGTGGATCGTAAAATTCAAATGGGCTACAGATGTTGTTTGACACTTTACCACTTGTCTAGTAGCAATATTCTCTGCTGAATTGAAATAATCCTACACACATATTTTTAGTTTTTAGCTTCATATCTATGATGTATGTTTCCCTGAAGGTTGATGTGTCGTAATATCGACCGAAAGCTGTCGTCTCGCCACTTTGAAGCCAACTGGGAACAAATGGCCGACATCAGACCTGCGCAGAATTGGTGTGTGTCGGAAAGCAGCTCTCTGATTGGTCTTGGAAAGTGTATAGTTTTTTGGCCCAGCAATCTAGATGGTGCATTATAAACTGCTTAAAACCATCCCCACAATGGAACAGAAACAGCTGTATGTTGTATCGTCATTGAGCTGATCTTTTTATCCAAGCGACTTGGCATCAAGTAAATGAAGTACACTGAAGCAATCTCTTCTGAAGGTCATCTCAATGTGGAAGCCTTGTATTCTATGCAATTCTAGAATACTGGAGGATGGTAACGGTATTTCCTCGAAAACACGGGGGGAGGTGGGGTAGCCTAGTGATTGAAGTGTTCGCTCGTCACGCCAAAGACGCGGGTTCGATTCCCGACATGGGTACAATGTGTGAAGCCCATTTCTGTTGTACCCCGCCTTGATAGGCTGGAATATTGCTAAAAGCGGCGTAAAACAATACTCACTCACTCACTCGAAAACACGGCGTGTAAATTGGAAGATAAGCACCCTGTCTATGACACGACGGGTCCAGTAAAATTGCAATGAATGATCCCCGATGAAAAATCACAAAATGAATGGTCCCAAACCTCTGGTACCAAAATGCCCACTTGGCTCGTGTCAGTCCAATATAACCTCGATCAGCATTTTCTGGAATCCATATTGGAATTAGTTTCGGGGAAGTGACACAACAAAACCTGGCGGCTGTATATTTAATATGACTCAAATTATTTCAGTTTGTTTTTGTCTTCAAATCAAAGCGTTCGCTCGTCACGCCGAAGACCCGAGTTCGATTCCCGACATGGGTACAATGTGTGAAGCCCATTTCTGGTGTCCCCCGCCGTGATATTGCTGGAATATTGCTAAAAGCGGCGTAAAGCCAAAACTCACTCACTCACTCAAATCAACGAGTATATCAAATCTGTTGAGCACAGTCTGGCTTTACACGGGTTACGGTGAATTCATGCAATATCCCTACTTCATTACTGCCCGAGGTGTTATGTAGGTAGCGGAAGATGCCGATTGGATCCGAATGCCAAAATAACAAATCGTTCATGGAGACGTGAAGAATATACGGGGCATGCTTATATCCGAAAGAATGCACGCTAGAGGAGTCTATCAGAGGAGATACCACACCTTGCCTGCCCCTGTTATTTCTACAGTAATGCTAGTGATGCATAACTTACCTTATATTATATACCAGTGGCTCACACATCCTTCGTTTTGATTGGCCTGTCAAAATTCACTTAGGGTTCATCTCATGCGACCTTCTATGGATGTGTCCCCAGATCTTAATTCCAGCTATACGGCGGCGGTCTGTGATAAATCGCGTCTGAACCAGATATTCCAGTGATTGATATCATGAGCATCGATGCACGTTATTGGGATACGATGACATGCATTAACCTGTTAGCGAGCCTGACCACCCGATCTTACGACAAGCATAGTCGCATGGGTTGACCTATTCTAACCCGGATCTTAATGCGGAGAGGTATTGTGTCGAAGTCAAAGAATTTTGATCGAAGCGACAAAGGGGCTCGACTGTCTGTCATAATATGTCTTCATAGTCAACAGTCCCTGACTGGATCGATACTCGGACTATATCTAATGGTTTGTCTGAACCAGACTCAATCACGTTTTAGAGACTTATATTGTAGCCCCATTTTACTAAGGGTAAAACGTGATTTACATGTGTTGTTCATTTGAAACCATTAAAAAGTCCTTACATGAGCACTGAGAATATTGGACAGGGAAGAAGGTAAGGTACCTTCTTCTTGTAAAAAAAACATAAGTGAATATTTGGAAAATTTACAGCGAATTGGAACTTTCTGGTAACCATTTTTTCATTAGAAATATACTATTATAACAAGAAGAACAACAACATGATGATGATGATGATGATGATGATGATGCTACCAATGTCATTCTTAAATTATTTTCCAAGTCGTCTAAGGCGACACAATCCGCTGTACTGAGTTGCGTCCCTTGGGCACGCCAGAAACCTACCGGTATGATTGTGGGTTCGAATGCGGTTCGCCCCGATTATGTTTCTAGGTTTGTCAGCACCATACCCGTGCTCGTGGGTTTCACCGGAGAGGTCTGAGACCTGCATCCCTTCGGACTTTCCTCCCACATCATGCTGACACGCCGTGATATAACTGGAATACTGTTTAATGCGGCGTTAAACCCAACTCACTCACTTACTCACTCAAGCTGACACGCCGTGATATAACTGAAATACATTTCAAAGCGGCGTTAAATCCAACGCACTCACACACTTGAATTATTGTTCAAAATTTTAGCAGTATTTTGATTTTCATTCATCTGTATGCTCTCTTCAGTTTCCGGAAAACGGAAACTTGAAATTGTCTGCTGGGAGATGGGCGGACGTGGGATTGGTGCTGGCATCTTGGTTCAACGGTGTCGTTCAAGTTGTTCTTCATAATCAGGCCCATTGATCTGAACCCAGAATGACTTGGAGTAAGTCTTAATTGAACATTGATCTGTAATCTCTTTGATTTGTCCAGAATCCCGATCGCTAATTCTGACTCAGTCGTCGACAGACAAGGTCGACACCATGTTTGTTTGTAAACACTGATTCAGAAATTAGTGCCTACCTGACCTACGGTTTTTTACGTTTATCCGTAAATGACCTCAACAGATACCATATCTACCCGTTACCTTATCCCGACGGGAACCCACCCATTCTATGATAACAAACCTCTATATACTCTCAACTCCAAAAGAAACGCCAATCTGAAGAGGTAAAAGTAAAATGCCATAAAAATGAAAATTTCCTAAAGAAGTCAAAATTAGCAGGGTTATACCAACACATTTAACTTCCCTTCCCCTTCAAACAGCATTTATTTTCATAAGCTTCATTTAGGATTCAAGGTCACGTTGACGTTTAGAAGTCGTTTTTAATCACATTCAGTAACGTGTATGGCCGCTGATTGGTCCGTCATTCGAGCTGATGTGTATCTGGCGTCACGCGGTCTGCCGCTTGGTGGACTGTCACCTGCACTGTTGGTCAAGTGATGACGTTCCTGAAGCCTGTAAGTTGTGGAATGGTGGATACCAAGGGGTCTAGCAAGTCGTAGCATGCTCAATCCAGCTTCTGTAATACCCCTTCGGTTTTTCAAAGTTAGATGAGGCATGGTGTTTTTGTGTCAAAATTAAAATCAGACTACAAAAGCAACATCTATTATTGCCAGACAACAAGGTGTCAATGAATCAATCGAAACGCCCTCAAACCTTCTGATAATATTTGAGTGTTCCTCCTTTTAAGCATTTCCCAGAGAAGCTTGTGAAGGTATTGCAAGTTGCGTTTTGGTGATGTTACCGTGTGAAATAAAATGGAATTGTGTCTAATCAAAAGTGTAATTCATCATATAAGTTTACATTACTCCTGTATGGTAATATCGCCCATCGAACATCTTTCTTTTGGTGTAAAGTATATACCTATGAAACGTACCAGCACCGCGCAACGTAGACCTCAAGTACACTGAGTGAGGCAATTCCTAAGACTGTCACTTATTTGTGATCAGTACTGTACCAGACGACTGACGAGTCTCATCCACTTACCTGCTTGTCGCGCACATGTTCGTGTAGCGCTGTGTGTACTAGATTGTTTGGTGGCAATTCAAGAACACGCGTGTGGCCATAATGTAAGATTGTCCGCGGCAGTTCTAGGAGGACTTCCACGTTATGCATATGGGTCAGATATGACGTCTCTTAAGATAAGGATGAACAACCTCCACGACACCTGCGCTAGACAATTAGCAGCACCATTCTATTCCAGGTATGGCCTTATTACACATGACGTTGGATTCTGTTTTGGAAATGTAGCATTTATGTCAGTAATACCATTTATAGATTTTTATCGACATATTTGCAGCGACAGCCTGTTAGTCATCACCTAGCCATTCCGGACACTCCATATTGCGGGCGAATACCGTTTAATCGTCCACAAATAAAAAGCACAGCATTTCATACTCAGGCGGTAACCGGAAATTTGTTAATACGGACAATTTCACTTGGAATGCTACCGTCCACATTATCAGGGTTCCACTGTATATAGTTTATTTACATGTTTATCGAAAACAGAGAAAACTTTCATTTTCGACGAATGAGTTGAAAGTTCATCCCTCCTAGAAGGGATGTTCATAAAATAGTTCACAATAAAAAAAACGGAGGGGAGAAAAGAAAATATACCTCTCGGTTGATTTTATCATACATATACTAAATTTAGTATATGTTTGATTTTCAATCGCAAGTTAGCGATGTGATATTTAAAAAAAAAGAACTGAGACAGAACTCTAAGATCATCTACTGGTATATTTTTTAGAATATAATTTGACTTTAAAAATGAAAACAAAAAACACTTAATACACATCTGCATGTATGGGATTCTTAGACATCTTGAAAATTAGTACCTTTGCTTTCTTAAATTTACAACATTTTAAACATTATGGGTGTCATGTGGTTGCAAATACACAGTCTTCACTGACCAAATGTACTTTTACACAAAATAACCCACTCACATGTTACTTTTTACCAACTGTTGCAGGAATGGTTATGGTTAAATATAAATACTAAAATTTAACAACAGTTATTTCAATTTTCAATTATATGAAAAAGAAACTTCGAAATGAAGGCATGTTTCATTTTATATTTTATTGATACAGTGACTAACCGAACTTTAAGCGTCATTTTAAATATTTTTTACTTTTACAACAGAATTGATCATATACTTTATATAATCATTTTTTATTTCGATCAATAACGCACACATGTTCACCCTGTACCAGTTGGCAAGATGTGGAATTCACCGAGAGAGTGAGTTGGGTTTAACGCCGCTCTGACAGTATTCCTGTTACATCACTCGGTCAGTTGGACGTAGGAGGAAAGCCCGAAGTGATGCAGTTCTAGGACGTTCGTGAAACACACGAGCACCGGTATGGTGCTGATAAACCAAGAAACGTAATCGGGGCGAACCGGGATTCGATCACAGGTTTCTGGTGTGCCAAAGGGAGGCAACTCTGCACATCGAATTGGGGCGCCCTAGTCGACATGACCACTCTAGTGACCTCTTAATAACCGCTGAAAAAGGGCATGTCAATACTTAAGTTTTCCTTCCAGAATGCGAAGAGTTCACCATTCGCAGTCATCCAAATGAGCTCGTTGAAAAAAATCAGAAAATAATCGCGTCGTCGTGTCAGTTTTGGAGAAAAAAAACGATCGGGAGAACTGACGTTGGTATTTCGTTTTAAAAAATCGTCGAGCCATATCATACAGACGTTTATGTGTTTATTTGTATACAGTGAAACCTCATTAATCCGGACACCCCACCTCCCGGACGATTATGACTAAGAACGGTAACATATTACCGATATTACCTCATAAACCATGACTCGATATTCCGGACACTATATCCGTATTATTTCGCGGTAACGTTTTGGTCCGGATTAACAGAGTTCCGCTGTTTTTTAATAGGGTTACCTTACTCTGATTTCACTCGTGGAATGGTATCAGTAAAATACTGCCTCGACATAGATTCAATCGTACTATGATAGTTATGCGTCACCTGTTACCATTGCAACCAGTCATACTGTTGTTGGAGTAAGTAAGTAAATATGGTTTAACGCCGCTTTTAGCAATATTCCAGCAATATCACGGCGGGGGACACCAGAAATGGGCTTCACACATTGTACCCATGTCGGGAATCGAACCCGTGTCTTCGGCCTGACGAGCGAACGCTTTAACCACTAGGCTACCCGACCGCCTGTTGTTAGATATAGATGGTGTTTAATACAGAGTACGTATTCTCTTTAGTAATTCTGTATGGATTACATTGACCTTAGCAGGTTTTGTATTATTCCGTTTTTCTGGGACTAATTTCCGCGCAAGTTATAAATAATAAAACGAAAATTCTATATATACCTGTATTGGTTAGTTTGAGCGTTATGCATCGGAGTGCAAAAAAGTAACATCAATAATACATTTTGCCAGCAGTTCAATTGCCAGTCGTTATGCATCGGAGTGCACAATAGTAACATCAATACAATTTGCCAGGTACTTCAATTGGCACTTGACATGCACACTCATAGAAAAGTGATCAACTAATACCTTCTTGCTGGTATGCAGTCAAAACACGTAACTGTTGTTACCTTATTTCCTCTTGTAAGCTCCGCGAATATAATTTTCTCTTGGAGGAACCAAAACTCTGCTGGAAAATGCTGAATGAAACTTACAAAAAAATAAATACACATCAGTCCTAATACTCCCATAACCCAAAAGTTCTGTTATTAAATACATGAAAGATAAACAAAGACTAACTTACTTAAACTGAATACAATTTCACTCTGCTCTTTATAATTATATATACTATTTGTGTGTCTTTCACTGTGTGATAAATATGATTGCTTCAAGAACGAAAATACATGTACTGAGGTATTGATGGTGTCTCGTAATATGTACCGGAGCCATATGATTATAATCATAGGTACAGTCATTACCACTTGGCTCCACGCTGCGATGTGCGCATGTCAGGTTCATTCGTCAACGCTCGCGTCTTTCTGTAACCTCAGAGCTGGAATGGCTGGAATTAAGCACACACTGATATGGTATACTATCACCACACGAAGGAATCGTATTTCCCCATGTATACATGCTAGGAAATGAAAGTGTAAGCCTAGGTCCAAATGACAAACGTTTGAAACATACATATCATTTGGCCGTCAAATGTGTATACATTTACACGGGTCTTGAAATGAAAGCATATTCTAGTCACTATAAACATATATTAGATAGCTACGCGATAAATCGCAAAGAACAATGAAGAACGATAAACATTGTTCTATCAAGACATCATAGCTGGTGATTCAAATATGCGCTCGCAATTCGATGACATTATATAATGGACGACGTTATTTTTTAGAGGGAACTGTCTCATGTTAGTTGTTCCCCATAGATGTAGCTGGGGTACGCAGATAAACGCAATGGTCGAACGATCGCATCCAAAAGTGGGAGAGATATGGCAAATCGGTATTCGGAGAAAAGGTACAGATAATCGACGTGAGGATTGTGAAATACCAATCTTAACCCACCTGTTCGTATAATGGATTTGTCAGACATTGCTGAGGTCGGATTCTATTCAGGGGGTCATAATTATTAAGATTTGGGAAAATATAATTGCTTGTACATTTTATCCACATCCATAAAGAGGCTGTACATAATGTTGATATCTCGTATAAGAAATAAACGACTCGTGGTCGTTGTTTATGATACAATAAAACTCAGCAGGGAGAATACACCACTCGGGGCTGCGTCCCTCATGGTTTATTCTCCCTGCAGTGATTTATTGTACGATAAACAACGACCACGAGTCGTTTATTTCTTAAATAATACAGTGGTGTGTATATAAATGTGGCCATCGTTTTCATGTATTTCTGGCGTGTGCTATGGGAAGGGACATACAAAGAACAATCTAAAAGTATGACTTAACCACGCGCCACAAATGATAATTTGCATATTGAAGCTAGGGTCCCAGGCAGTGTGTCCTTTAATTCCAAATGAATCAAAATGCTTTCATGAGACCTGTGGTTCGTCACATAGTTCAGTTGCGATGCATCGTAACACCCATTTCGCTCTGAGGGAGCGTCCCATAACCCTCGTCATGGTTGCGATGATTCAACTGATGTTATCCCAACAACACATATGTTATTACGATATTATTTCAGACTGCAGCATGCGATCTCTGTGCTATCCTGAGGCTAGCGAACTAACACGAGGACAAGAAAAAAGGCGTTGGACACCCTGCCTGTTGATTAAATATGCGTCCTAATTTTGTTTAACAAAGCAAAACGCTATTTGTTTGTGCATGTATTCCGAACATCTAAAAATTAAAACAGCGAAACAAATCTTTAAACAAGTTCGAATTGGACTCTTTAATCACTAATGCCACCTTCATCCTTTAAACTCATGACACTACAATATGACTATAAATATATATGCTTCCCGTGTTACGTGTTCAGGATTGCCTTGTGGCATCTTGTAGACTGTCTCCTGAACACTGTCGGAATGAAATCGGAATGGCCATATGTCAAAAACAGACAGATTTACTTCACTTACACTTTGAGCAAGCATCCTTGGAGATATTATGGCAGTGAATTTAATATTTGGTAACCGAGTGTCCATATGTAAGAGTAATTGGGATAACAAGAAATATTGCCAGACGTCGGACCGTTCTCCCTAATCCATGTAAATTTTACAGTCAATTTTCAGTTTTAGACAGATTGGCTGAAATGAATTAGACTCCTTAATTTAATCTCCCGAATTTAATTTGGATCAGTATTCAGTTTACACAATATATTGGAATCAATCTTTGTTTTGTTAATAAACAGGTGATATGTCTAATAATAGGTACCAGTGACCTGAAACAGTCTCCTCGTCAAAGCAGCTAACCTGGTTAGAAGCCAGATGAGTACAATAGTTAAATATTTTTTTAATTTGAAGTTTACACGATATACTTTTTTTCCTTTGGACGAGAGGTCGGTCACATGACCGCGAAATTGACGTTCATAAGTGTATGAACGACACAATTTGTCGTGTTATACGTTTTTCACGAGACCGTGTTCTTGAAATGACGTAAACACTGACGGACTACTTCCACATTCCTGGGGAAACCCCGGGGATTTCCCTAGCACGAAAACATACATAAGCATGTTTTCTGATCATTTAGAACCTTTTATCTTGGTCTCAGCATTTCAGTATACATTGAGAAACGTAAGAGAGCTTGACTGCATGATTGTTCACGAATTTCCTCGCTACGGCCCATCCTAATATGAACAAACGAAAAAATGCACATCCAAACTATCGTCAGTATCGACTCAATCTGTTTCTAGGCTGACAGTGACCGTCTCCAGCAATCTACGAATTTACCTTGGTGTCTGTTTGACGCATCTTTAATCACCTTTCAATAATCGGTCGGTTGATCAATGATGAATAACACATGTAACCGGCACAGGTTCATTAACGACTTCGGAAATCCTCCCGTCACGTTTATCGTGTCGGCCATTTTGACGTCTTGTACTTGATGTAAATGTATTATGACGCGCTGTCTTTGTGACTGACTTACTGAGGTAGTTCTTTACAGACCTTTCTCATCTAATGGTGTTATTATTTGAACACATGTGTTGCGTAAGATGTTTCTGAAGAGCAAGTTGTGCATCCATACGCCCATGTCACCTCTCTTTTTGAGGAACTATTTTATTCCGCGATATAGCTGGTTGTTGTATGGCTGTCAGTGTAAACATGTCACACGTACTAAATAAAATTGTGTTTAGATCTTGGCCTACATCCTTTGAGGTAAGAAACTGTGATAAAAAAATTATAAGAATTGACTTTCACTTTGTGTGAGTTCATTGGAGTATGAACAAGCTCCGTCGTTCATACAGTTTGGCTCTCACTCTCTGAAGGTTCATACTCCAATGAACTCACACAAAGTGAAGGTCAATTCTTAAATGTCAAAACGATAGAGGACAGTGACCTATGAAATAAATAGGACAGAAATACTATAGCATTCCTCTGTCCAAATTTGCAATGGCTACTTTAGTGGAAGTGTCGTTGCATGAACAGTTGTTGAAAAAGAAAGAGTCTGATAACAAGTCCTTATTATTGACCAAGAACGAATATTTTGCGTAACTTGAAGAGTCCCCTCGTCAGTATTACATCTTAGGCCGGTATGAATCTCTCCAGTGTCGTGATATTGAAATGTTTATTCGTAGCGTAATGACAGTGCTCAAGAACCCATATACTTCCACATTTCGACGATATGTTTGGCAGCATTAAGAGAGATAACATTTCAACTTGTCATGCTGGTCGTGACAAAGCGTTGAAAGCATTGGCAAATTATGCTAATATCACTCGTGAGGTTGTAAAACTGTAAAACTCCCTTTGCATTGAATGTCAGGAGGAGCGTAAACAAATCACAACAAAGGGCGAAGTTGTTAAACCCATCCTATTCAAAGACTATGGATCTCGAGGCCAGGTCGACCTTGTCGACATGCAGTCAATGGCTAATAGCTCACACAAGTGGATAATGGTACATCAAGTATTGTGTGTTGCGTCCATTGACATCTAAACGTGCTGCAGAAGTTGGCTTTCAGGTGATGGACATTTTGCAGAATGATAATGGTAGTGAATTTACTGCATCTATTGTCACTGAGCGTTTTTGGCCTGACCTTCTGATGGATGATGGGAAGCCCAAACACCCATAAAGCCAAGGTTTAGTTGAACGTTTAAACTGTGACGTAAAGGACATACTCACTGCGTGGTTAGGGGGCAATGATTCAACAGACTGGCCAGTGAGTCTTCGTTATGTACAATCCCCAAAACAGGAGCCACAATTCTGGTAACAAACAGTCACCACACAAAGCCTTGTTTGGTACTGAAGCTAAAATTGGACTTCGTTCCAATTACCAACAGAACTTCTCAGAGAATGGTGTCTGAAGACGTTCTTATTGCATCATGCTCCTCCACAAACCGGACTAGAGACAACAAGAACAGTTCAAATTGAGACTGATGATATATTTGTTCACACGTAACAACCGCAAAACATTATGTTCAAACAATATCACTGTACTCTAAGTCACATATTTGTCAAAAGTATAAATTCAAAAAAGATTCAAATCAAAATAAGGAGATTAAATCATGGAGTTTAATTCATTTCAGACAATCTAAAATCCAGTCTCATTTTCAGGCAATATGTCTATTGACTGAAATATGTCAGTCAATCAGAACATTGCGAGATTATAGATATTGACTGTTACATTTACATGTAGATGTATATCGATTCGAACATAAAAGCCATATACATATTCAACAGATGACTCTAGATGACATGTTATTGGTAGTAGAGGTATATTTCGATTTGATGTTTTTCGAACTTAATCAGAAATCCTATACGACTGAAGAAATGTCGACTTTCCTTGCGAGACAAGTATATTTATTTAAATCCATATAAGTTTAATGTGCCTGCATGTCAAATTACATTTAAAAGTGATCTTTATACATTTTATTCCTGCTGCTATTCAGTGTCATCGACAGCTGTTATAATGTTAACTATAGTTCCAGAAGGGCAAGCGACCACTCCGATATGACGACCACAATAACCGGTAGCCCAAACGATATTTCACCAACTCTTATGTGTTACAGTCAATGCCTTTAACCAGGCAATATGTATATTGACTGATTCACTCCATATACATATTGCCTGATTATAGACATTGACATATAACATGTATACATATCTCCCTGTTGATGTACATTCATTTGAGTGAATGAGTGAGTATGGGTTTACACCGCTTTTAGCAATATTCCAGCAATATCACGGTGGAGGACACCAGAAATGGGCTTCACACATTGTATCCATGTCGGGAATCGAACCCGGGTCTAGGCTACCCAACCGCCCCGATTTATGTTGGTAAGCATGGTCCATATAACTTTCTAGGGTATGTTAACTTTTGAAAATTCATAAATTTAGAAATGTTTCCTCGCCCAAGGAAAAAAACAAACCCTTGTAAATTTAGAAGGTGGTAAAAACATTTGAACATTTCAAATACGCTATGAGGAAGTATTTCCTGGGGTTTCAACTTCATTTTCTACAAAGGGGCGGTCGGGTAGCCCAGTGGTTAAAGCGTTCGCTCGTCACGCCGAAGACCCGGGTTCGATTCCCAACATGAGTACAATATGTGAAGCCAATTTCTGGTTTCCCCCGCCGTGATATTGCTGGAATATTGCTGGTAGCGGCGTAAAAACACACTCACTCACTCGTTTTCTACAAACCCGGTCATTGCATTCATGACAATGGTTATCGTGCATACGGCAATATGATAAGGGGTTTAGCTACATATAAAATAAACGGATCAAAGTTGGCTCATATTGGGAATCATACGTAAATCCAGTCATTGCATGTATTACTGTATTTGCGTGTGTTTCCAATGTGTAAAATCCGGCTTTTGGTCATGTGTATATATGGCATATTTGGTGCAACATAAACATGTCGACTATCACACACCTGGGTATATTTCTGATGTCAGGTATTGTTAAATGACAGCGTTAATCCAGTTCACTCATTCAAATATAGGTTTTAAGATTACCTGTGACTTTGATATGAATGAGTGTCTACAAGATTCCAGCTACATGGAAATAATCAAATCTGGACGAGACAATCCGCCAGGGTTTGATGCCATGAAATCACCGACCCTGACCATGCGATCCATTTAGTCCTCTCTTACCACTAGCGGGGAGGCTGGGTAGCCTGGTGATTAAAGCCGAAGACCCGGGTTCGATTCCTCTCATGGGTACAAAGTGTGAAGAACATTTCTTTTAAATTGCTGGAATATTGCTTCTCTTCATGGAGAGGGAGTCCTAAGTTGGATAACTTGTTCCTAATCCTATACAACCGGAAAAATATTGTTTAAACTAAACCAACCATACCTAGTCACCGTACCCTTGAAGAAAACGGAAAGAATATGTCTTCATCAACACGTGATTGCCGTAGAAAGCGACAATGCTTGTCGTAAGAGGCGACTAATGGGATCGGATGGTCAGGTTCGCTGACTTGGTTGATGCACGTCATCGTTTCCCAGTTGTGTCGATCGTTGCTCATGATGTCAATCACTGGACTATTGCTGACTGTGACGTTTAACAACAAACACTTGTTAAACGACCAGCATACGCTACTGTGGACCAGTTCTACCCAGGGTCCCCAAGTGGACGACACTATGGCCTGTAAATAATAGATTCTGGATCAGGCGTATGAGTAAAGATCCATGCCATTGGGACAGGATGCCACACAATCAGCCAAGAGCCCGAACATTACATCATCTCAGTCGACGTTTTCCGACAAGTACAGGTTGTTGGGGTTTTGGGTACACTTAATCCACTGACTAATTAATTTTTTTAGATTTGACACGTGTTTAGAGATTTGTTTGTTGTAACTATTCCCTTGACATTTATGAACGCCTCCGTGGTCTAGTGGTAGAGCGTCCGCCCGGAGAGCGGAAAATCGGGTTCGATCTCCGACCAGGTCATACCAAAAGACGGTACTTGTTGTTACCCTGCGTTCTGCATTAAAGGGCTAAACAAGGACCTTTCGGCTCGGAGTCAGTATACGAGGGACACGGGAGATACGAAAGACATGGGGGATACGGGAGGTACGAGGGACACGGGAGATACGAGGGACACGGGAGGTACGAGGGACACGGGAGATACGAGGGACGCGGGAGATACGAGTGACACGGGAGATACGAGGGACACGGGAGATACGAGGGATACGGGAGGTACTAGGGACGCGGAAGATACGAGGGACACGGGAGATACGAGGGACATGGGAGGTACGTGGGACACGGGAGATACGAGGGGCACGGGAGATACGAGGGACACGGGAGATACGTGGGACACGGGAGGTACGAGGGACACGGGAGATACGAGGGACACGGGAGATACGGGAGATACGAGGGACACGGGAGATACGAGGGACACGGGAGATACGAGGGACACGGGAGATACGAGGGGCACGGGAGATACGAGGGACACGGGAGATACGTGGGACACGGGAGATACGTGGGACACGGGAGATACGAGGGACACGGGAGATACGTGGGACACGGGAGATACGAGGGACACGGGAGATACGAGGGACACGGGAGATACGAGGGACACGGGAGATACGTGGGACACGGGAGATACGAGGGACACGGGAGATACGTGGGGCACGGGAGATACGGGAGATACGAGGGACACGGGAGATGCGAGGGACACGGGAGATACGAGGGATACGGGAGATACGAGGGATACGGGATGTACGAGGGACACGGGAGATACGAGGGACACGGGAGATACGAGGGACACGGGAGGTACGAGGGACACGGGAGATACGAGGGACACGGGAGATACGAGGGACACGGGAGATACGAGGGACATGGGAGGTACGAGGGACGCGGGAGATTCGTGGGACACGGGAGGTACGAGGGACACGGGAGATTCGTGGGACACGGGAGGTACGAGGGACACGGGAGATACGAGGGACACGGGAGATACGAGTGATACGGGAGATGCGAGGGACACGGGAGGTACGAGGGACACGGGAGACACGACGCAGTTAACGGGCAGCATTCTCCCTTATTTCCATTACCCTCTCAAAAAGCAAATAATAATTATCTCGCTTTTACGCCAACCATAATAACAATTACGCCCGATTTTCTAGTTAACGTTTATAACGGGTCTATAAGGCGCAATAAGAGCGTCGCTTTCAAGGCCGCGGGCACCAGTTCTGATTGTGCATGACAGAGCCTAGCCACGTTTCTATTCTGGAGATGCTTAAAGTCAACCTAATACGTAATCGATTTTCATAAGCTAAACATTTTTGACACTGTCAATGATACAGACGGTCAATCTTGTTTTCATAGAAACAGAGAGTATTTGCAATTGTATACATTTCCTGCAAAATATAGCATATACAAGGCATATTGATGAAAATAACGCTTAATAAAATCAAATACGTTGGGGCGGACCATTTCATCTCTGTTTGTGTAGTGGCTAGGGTTTCGTTTTTTGTTAACCCAATGTTGTAAATAATGTACGGGCATTAATTTGCAGGAAAAAACGGGGATTTAAAATGTTAATATTATTTTTTTCATACATCTCCTTCAAACAGTGAGTGAGTGATTGAGTATGGTTTTACGCCGCTTTTAACAATATTCCAACAATATCAAGGCAGGGGACACCAGAAATTGGCTTCACACATTGTACCCATGTCGGGAATCGACCCCGGGTCTTGGGCGTGACGAGCGAACGCTTTAACCACTGGGCTATCCGACCGCCCCTCAAACAATGAGACTCATTAAGTTATAACATATAGAACGTCACGCTGTCGGGAAAGCATCAATGTCGTCACCATCAACATGGGTCACAAGTTATACTTAGAATGCCTCACAGTCCCTGAACCATATTATTTTCAATTCCGCTCAAGCCCTTTTGTAATGCTAGATGAATCAAGTCTAGATTTGCCAGTCGTCTAATATTTTATTCACAGTGCGGAGTTCCATCCCCGGGTCCAGGACCCGCTGAACGTAGGTTCGAATCTCAGATTAGTCATTATTTATGATCCTTGGTTTGTCAGCACCAAACCCGTGGTGAAGCTCTGGTACTTGCATCTCCTCGGGCAATATCCTCCCACATTTAGTTGATCATGACAGACACTGATATACTATACTCATCGCGTTGAACCCAACTCTCTCACTCAGAAAGGATTGTAGGTGTGTTTGTCTGTGAATACTTCTGTTATATGGTCACCTCCAGAATGTATGAGGCAAAGAACTCGCAGCAGTTTCAAAGCGTACATCAATTTGCGTTCTGTTCGCGAATGGAGGTGTTTATGTGATGAAATGCAATTATATCTGATGAGAGGATGCTTGTGTGGATGTAGCACTTTACAAATATATTAATTTAATTTCAATTCTTAAATCTTACGGGGCGGTCGGGTAGCCTAATGGTTTAAGCGTTCGCTCGTCACGCCGAAGACCCGGGTTCGATTCCCGCGTTGGTACAATGTGTGAAGCCCATTTCTGGTGTCCCCCGCCGTGATATTGCTGGAATATTGCTAAAAGCGGCGTAAAACCATACTCACTCACTCTTAAATCTTACGTGGAGCGGTTGGCAAGCCTAATGGTTAAAGCGTTCGCTCGCCACGCCGAAGACCCATGCTCAATCAGTCCCAACATGTGTACAATGTGTGAAGCCCATTTCTCATGGCCCCGATATTGCTGAAATATTTCTAAAGGCAGCGTAGAACTATACTCACTCACTCATTTAAATCTCATGTTCTCATGTCAACTTTCACCGATCTCCCAGCATCTCTCAGATGAGGTCAGTCAGGTGACCGAGCTCCACATATGAGAAGGGACCTTTCGACCCATGAAATATGCATATCTGAAGAACTGAAGAAAGCTTTAATTTTCAAATCATTATTAAGGTTTTCACATGTATTCATTTAAAGGAGAAATAGACTCTGTTAATTGAACATTTGCATGTTTTGGACTCATAACAACAAACAAACTGTGTTAAAATGGCTGATTTTAGAAATGTCAGTACACACCTTTTTAGTATGTGAACATGAGCAAGTCTTTGACCCAAGCAGATCCTCTAAGTAGATGAGATAACAACAAAAACATAACAGTAAAACATTTATCCTGGGTAACGGACTTACTCAAACAGATTTTCTCTTGAAGTTCGGAAAATTAGCCATTTTCGCTCTTTTAAGCCATACTTGTGTACTTGAACTTGTCAGAAGTCCTAATCTTGCACGCGTAAGAAGGAAAAAAGCCATTTGAACATAATTTTCATACAAAGAAACGTTATCTTCTAAATTTGCCATTTCCTGTGGGCCAATTGTGATTCAGGTTGTAGTCGTGTGGGGTCCTAGTGCTGGATATGTATACCCTCCAAACACAAGATCACACAGCTGGCGGGACCCCAGGACCATCTGTATACAATGGATGCCAACATGATATTGTCGATCCCGGTTGATAAATGTGCCGAAAACATTTACTTGTCCAAGAACAAACCCTGAGTGGTCCGTTGAAATGGAGATCGCTTGGCCGCTATTGTATTTCCCAATCCCCTGTTATATAACACCGAGAGTCCTGTAAATAGCACTGATAGATTTAATCACAAGCCCTGTAAAATAACATTGAGACTTCTGTAAAATAACATTCATCACAAGTTCTGTAAAATAACGTTGAGAGGTTTTATAATAAACCCTGAAAATGTACACTGAACATTTTGTGGCACGGAAAAGGTACACATGATCAGTTATATAACACTGAATGATTTTTCAAAAGCTCAGTTATATAACACTGAATGATTTTCACAAGCTCAGTTATATAACATTTAGAAATTATATCACAAGCTCTGTGATACGACGTCGAATGGCGCTCAATGCAAAATCGGCAAATTACATCGGGCAGCTTTATTAGGAGCAGGGGAGAACAATACTGCAGCAATTATTATGTAGCATCGATTATTTATTACACGTTGTTTTGATGCCTAAGAATACAGATTTTATTTTCACAATCAATATTACCATCACGTACAGCTTCAGGGAATGGCGTCAGCGAAAGGGTTGATCTTCCACATGTCATTAGTGATGTTCTTGTGACATGCCATTTCGTTTATACGAAGTAGAAGTTTAGTTGGGTTCTTTCAACGCTGCTTTGGATATTTTTTTTAAAATATTATATTTTGCCGTCTTAATACAGTCCCATGAGAGAATCGATCCTCCCTTTCTCAGAGTAAACATCTGGTTCCTACATTTGGAACTCCTGTTCGCAGGCATTCGTCATCACTCGCCCCTTTCCGTAACCTGTAGGAAGACTCCCCCCTATCATGTGCGAAAATACGACAAACCAATCAGAATGCGCGTATGACTTCAAGTTCTTCGGTCAAAGAATCCCTTAAGAATATTTTTTTATTTTCTTTATGTCTTGCATCTAAAAATATACCCAAGATACAGTTAAATGTGCATTCGTGACCAACTCGTGTTATTCTGGGACAAGCCGAATAGCGACTCGTGCCCCTCTCGTGGCCATTTTTGCGACCGGGTTCCGTCTTTGCGCAAACGGGCATACCTAAATCAATTGTCAACACGTTGCGTAAGGGTTCACACATTTTCCCAATATATTATATTTATTTCAGATGTAATTTAAAGCACATCGGGACGTGCGGAATTATACAGTATGATTGAACACATCTAACTGTGTCTTTGGTATATTTTTAGATGCAAGACATATGTAAAATCAAAAAATATTTCTGAGGGATTCTTTGACGAAGAATTTGAAATCATACGCGCATTCTGATTGGTTTGTCGTATTTTCGCACATAACATTCATCCACAGGGGGACGAGTCTTCTTGCAGGTGACGGAAAGGGGCGAGTGGTGACGAATGGGGCGAGTGGAGACGAATGTTCTTGCAGGTTACGGAAAGGGGCGAGTGGTGACGAATGCATGAATTGGTCATGAATGGAGTCGCTATTCGGCTTGTCCAGGAATAACACGAGTTGGTCATGAATGGGGTCGCTATTCGGCTTGTCCCGGAATAACACGAATTGGTCATGAATGGTTCCCAGGAGAAGAGTAGAAGACGAACCCACGCGCGGGCGTACAACACGTCTGATACGCAAACTACCAGCTACATGTATTTACCTGTTGGGCAAATGTATCAGGTTTATCATTGTGTCTCGTATTTTGTTCTTACATTGCATCAAATGTACATTAGGAAGTTTGAAGAGCAGTGGGTATGCACGATTCTCCCAATAAGGCGACGTTTTCTGTAGAATCCATCACTAAAACTGATAAATATAGCTTATATCATTCAGAGACCCACGTGTACAATAATGATTACTTTGAACGGTTTTCCCTTTAGCACAATGCAAATGGCAACTCTGTGTTTGTGAAAGTGACAACTCGCTATTTATTCTCTGGTAGGATCATGTCGAATTCCGCCTTACGGGGCTGAGTGTTTGTTTGGCTTGTCAGAATGTAGCAGGATGCTATTCTCATTATCTTGGGATTATTCTTTCAAGGAATGTTAAACATGCAATTGTTTTGGGTAAATCGTAATACAAATAATTGAACAATCCAAACAAAGCAGTAAAGGTGTGTCCCTTGAAACTTCTGCTGGGGTTTTGCAACTAATGTTATTATTGTACGCAGACGATACTGTAATATTTACTGATATATTGGAGTGTTGTGGTTTAAGCTTTGTATGGTTAAGTCAAAGGGTTGGCAACAGACAGTGGTTGCTGTCCACTGTAGAAAGTAGGCTTAAAGACCAGTTTATACAGGGATGGGACAAAGACCAAACTATGTCATCAAGAGGAACATTTTACTCTTGTATCAAACCAGAATTTGGCCTTGAACCCTATAAACATATGAAAATAATAAAAACCTGTTACCATTATTCCAGCTATATGCTATAAACTAACTGCGAACAGGAGCTCCCACAGAAGGAACCGCATGTTCACACTGAGAAAGAGAAGATCGATTCTCTCATTTGATACGTGGAAAGCCAAACGTGGTACAGGTTTCAGACGTTGTATATCTTGGTTAAAACAAACGAGCACGGGGATGGTGCTGACAAACGGTAAATCATGATCAAGACGAACCTGTGATTCGAACCCACACTCGTCGGATAATGGCTGGCCTAACGGCCGCAACTGTACCCAGCGAATTGCGCCAAATTAGACAGCTTGGCAAAACGTGCCCTTAGGACCCCATCGATAAAACGTCCTCTTCCGTATTGCATTGATAACTAACAGAAATTGATTATTTCCTAATTAACACCCTGTCTATTCATGGGTTGGTTAGGGGCACGGGTGGCCCTGTCGTCTAAGGCGCCGCGACTCGCTGTGCAGAGTTGCGTCCCTTGGGCACGCCAGAAACCTATGATTGTGGATTCGAATCCCGGTTCGCCCCAATTATGTTTCTAGGTTTGTCAGCATCATACCCGTACTCGTGGGTTTCACCGAAGTGGTAAACGTCTGAGACCTGCATCACTTCGGGCTTTCCTCCCACATTAAGCTGACACGCCGTGATATAATGGAATACTGTTAAAAGCGGCGTTAAACCCAACTAACTCACTCACTTATGGGTTACTTTGTTTTTCAAGCCACTTAGGGTAAAATACACCACGAATGTGTGTGTAGGGACGCAGAACAGACCGGAGGCAGCCTTGAGCCGACTTGCAATTAATATGATTAAACAAGCCCGTGTTTCTAGGTGTGTGAGTGTGTTTGGCTCATCGTTATCTTAATGAGTTACCTTCACTCATATAATGACTTTGACGGACATCGTACATGTCATTCACACATTCCGGTCAGGAATCGAACTCAGTCCGACTTATAAGCGACCTTTTTAACAGTACCCGGTGGGTGAGTGAGTGAACGGGATTTACGCCGAGGGCAGAAATGTTTTTTCTCAACATGGGGACTCGAACTCGGAACTCCACCGTGACGACTGAGTTCATAGTTATATGTCACTTGGCAACCCAACATCCTAGTTATATTGTCTCCATCCCACGTTTTCGTTGTGTAGCGGTGGGGTTTACATGGCCACTAAGAGAACGGTACTGTATGCGTGTTTGCACTATATCACGCTGGGCAAATAATCATTGACCTGAATCGGAAAAGTAAATATAGTTAAGTACTGCTTCTCGGTTCAGTTTAATCCCATAAGTCACCTCGGCCAGTCTACACTAGTTTCAATCGTTCACGTGACAAACACATTTCACAGCACAACCTGACAGCTGTCGTGGCCATTTCACAACCCTTGACAATCCAGATGATCGAATCGTCCGACCTCTACAGGAAGGCGATGATTAACAGTACGAAACTAATACTCAACTCCTGCATGTAAAATCCTTAAATACTTTTTAAACCCGAAACCCGTATAAGTCAACCTTGGCTGACCAATGTCATCTTAACCTATTTACGTCATACGGTTGACTAATTTTAGCACATCTTAACCTATTTACGTCATACAGCTGACCAATGGTAGCTCATCTTAACCTATTTACGGCATACGGCTGACCAATGTTAGCTCATGTTAACCTATTTACGTCATACGGTTGACCAATGTTAGCTCATCTTAACCTATTTACGTCATACAGCTGACCAATGGTAGCTCATCTTAACCTATTTACGGCATACGGTTGACCAGTGTTAGCTCATGTTAACCTATTTACGTCAAAAGGTTGACTAATGTTAGCGCATGTTAACCTATTTACGTCATACGGTTGACCAGTGTTAGCTCATGTTAACCTATTTACGTCATACGGTTGACCAATGTTAGCTCATCTTAACCTATTTACGTCAAAAGGTTGGCTAATGTTAGCGCATGTTAACCTATTTACGTCATACGGTTGACCAGTGTTAGCTCATGTTAACCTATTTACGTCATACGGTTGACCAATGTTAGCTCATCTTAACCTATTTACGTCAAAAGGTTGACTAATGTTAGCGCATGTTAACCTTATTACGTCATGCGGTTGACCAATGTTAGCTCATGTTAACCTATTTACGTCATGCGGTTGACAAATGTCAGCACAATTTTACCGATCTACGTCATACGGTTGCCCAAAGTTGCCCAAACTTACTGAACCCCTCGGGTGCCGTACTCTGGTTAGCAGCCTTCAAGTGACTAAATCGTTAAATTAAATTAGTTTAATTAAATTGCATTGATTCAGTCATGGTTAAAAACATTTTAGTGACTATAATTAACTTTGTACTGATGTATTCTGATATGCACCAGGAAAAGTAAACTTTCAATTAATGATAAAAATATTTTAGAATCAATAATGCAACTTAGAAGGTGAATTTGCCTCCCTGTTTGATGCTCTACGCGTTACTTTGAACATTCTTGTCGGTGTACATGCATTCAATAGAACAAAATATTTTTTATGCGTTTTATTTCGGGTACTGCCCAAAGTTACCCTTGATTAACACTGGTTAACTCAGGTTGAATCTAGAAATGTGGTTATCTCGGTTCACTCAGGCTATTGAAATTTTAATTACGGAACGCACGTAGTGTTTTTCGATCTCTAAGTGTCATGCACGACTCCTTGCAGCGTATGCATATGCTATATGAGACGTTGAGGAGCATGGGTGAGGGGTTTCGTCTGACTTGTGTCTCGAGCGGAAATTAATGCAACATCATCACAATTACTGCCGATGGCTGGCACAACTCCTGCAGTTTTATTGGTGAAGCAGCCATCGAAAGACAATAGTCGCATACAGTTCCAATTAGCAATAATAGCTGAGCCAACCCAATAAAGTCATATTGCCGGAAATGATCACTCTTACCGGATGTTATGTAGTCATTGTCGCGACACTCGATAGAACATCGTTGGTTGGAGATCCTGAACCAGTTCTGGCAAATACAATTTGGCTCATTTTCAGTGAGCAAGTAGATGCTGAACGCCACAGTCAGCAATATTGAATGATCGAGTTTGTACCAGACGCACCAGTGACTGATATTATGAGCAACCACCCAGAATAGTTTGCAATTGGTGGCGTGTTTGTTTATTTAGTGTACACGTGCTTGTCAAGGGATCAGCACTTACTTTGTGTCCCAAGTCTTACCTTGAAGTTTCTCACACTAGACATCATTGGCCTAATAAACCACCAGACAGACTGGGTGCCGGCCCCATCGTTGAAATTGCGCAGCGCACGAAAAACACCGATAACCCGTTTTAACTTATACTAAGGGGATTCCCTTCAGTAGGCCTGGCAAAAAGTATTTAGGTACACTATAAAACGATCCGCTCATGCTTAACTAAAGTTTTCTGAGGCTCTATCTTAAATCTTATTTTAAAAATATGAACATTTGTGACCTGTAGTGTATTTACAGAGTTCTAGATCATTTTTTTCTTTAAACAATATACCACGTGACTAACCACGGGTCCGGTTAGTCCTGTGTTACCAGGGCTTCAGCAACCCATGCTCGCCGTAAGAGGCGACTAACGGGATCAAGTGGTCAGGCTCGCTTCCTTCGTTGATGCATGTCATCGTATCTCAATTGTGTGGATCGATGCTCATGATGTCAATCACTTGATTGTCTGGTCCAGACTCGATTATTTACAGACCGCGTTAATATAGCTGAAATATTCCTGTGTGCGGCGGTAAACAACAAACCAACAAACAAATGTTGGTCCCCAGTAACATAATTATGCTTGTTGTAAGGATATGTCAGTCAAGGTCAGCTCTGACCGATGGCGTGCAATCGTGCCCCGATAACGTGGATCCGATGCTCATGCTGTCAGTCACCCGGCGGAGTTCACTCACTCATCCGTCTTTGAATATCAGCTCTCATTTCGATCGTTTTAATTGGGGTTTTTCTAATGAAGTTCAATTTACACTTTCATTCACTCACTCTACCTTGTGGGGGCTTGAATTAAACCGTGGAGCCAATCTGAAGCAGAACAGGCTCCACAATTGTAATGCGTTACCACGGGGACCAACAGAAAGTACGCAGTCTTTTGAAAACGTTTGTGAAATGGCTTTGTAATCTAGCGAGAATATTTTGGGCTTTGAGGTGATTGGTACTTTTACGGGCTAGACGAAATTTCTCGCGTGGAGACTTGTGCTGTAAGGGTTACTTTCGTTTTCAGAAATAATCTTACCGAAAATAGATCTTCATTTGTCCCTTATAGCCTCTGGGCTCAAGTTCAAACAAGTAACAAACATATTTATTACCAGGATTTATTTGAATTATTGTTTTGGAAATTTGACACAAAACTACTTTTTCGGGCATTTTCTGGAATCAACTATTATCTATTTTAAATCTACATTTTACTCGCAGGGAACTATAAATGGTAATAGAGGCGATGTGAAGAATTGCGGACGGGACTGATTTTGATCCTTGGTACGTCAGAACCATACTGGTGCTCCTGGATGATACGAGCTGCGTCACTTCCGGTGTCTCTCCTCTATTCAGTGGACACACCTTGATATAACTGGAGACTACCTCCGTGGTCTAGATCGTCTGCTAGGAGAGCGGAATGTGGGTGCCGTGGTTCGATTCCAAAAGACGTCATAAGATGGTACTTGTTGTTACCTATGTCAATGTTAAAATGCGCCAGGGATGGCTAGCACTATGCAACCGGCATTAGCGCGGACTCGTACAAGCCACACGCACGCACGCACGCACGCACGCACGCACGCACACGCGTTCAGGTTGACAGTGTTTTGGCGACACCCTTGTTTAGTGTTTGTGCTGTGGACAAGAATCTTGCTCGATAGCCATTGCGATATTCCCAGGTCGAAATCTGAAACCACTTCCAAAGCAAGAATGGGCCAGAGCAAACATACCCTTCTTCTAAGAAATCCCAAGTGACATTGTACATGGACTCACATCTGTCGCCATGGAAACGTGCAACTCGCGAACATTTGGGAACTTGAACCCGTGTGCAGATTTCACCTGAACACAACCCCAGTTTGACACGCAAGACATGCACTTAGCAAACAATGGCTGGCCGAACATGGCCCCCACGGGAAATTGGACTGGGTCTGCTCTCTTCACAATTATTAAACGCTTCTGTTAAGATCCCATCCTGTTCGGATACAACTTATACCCATTTCTGAAACCTGAAGCCTCTCATCTACTTACTCAAATGACCAGAAGGACTCGGGCGGAGTGTCTGTTTTTACAGCCAGCACTACCACGGCGCTCTGTAAACAGCCCAGTCTGGATCAATAAGATAGCGACTGAAAGCATGAGCGACGATCTACTGCGTGTGCGTATGCGCGTGCGTGTGCGTGTGCGCGTGCGCGTGCGCGTGGGTGTTCGTGTGCGTGTGCGCGTGCGTGTGCGTGTGCGTGTGCGTGTGCGTATAGTGAACTGGTATTACAATATCATAACTATAACCATAATTTTAATGATATATTTTCAACAATATGACACTACTAATGAACAAGAATTGACAAACAACAAAGTGCACCTCTCTTTCTCCAAAAGTCTGCATCTGAGCTTGAATCCTTACATGGAGTCCTATTTATATATAGTGGAACACCGTTAACGCAGACGAAAACGTTCCACGTGGAATCGCCCGGACATCATACAAAATGGCTGCTAGGAGGCGATGAAACACAACAGCCATTCATAATAAGAGACGAAAAATCATGATCAGGGTTATTGATTCTAAGGTATCATATCAATATCTGAATTTCATTGACGCTTGTCAAAATACATATATACTATCAATGACATAGGCCTAAGAAACGTCACCTCAAATTATTTTTCAACCAAAGTCTAAATACTTAAACGCAATTTAGTCCTATCACTGACATGCGCAAAATGCACGAACTAGGTGTGAAAATGACCTTATTGCCCAGAAAAAGACATAACCCTTGTATAAATACCCGTATGCAAATCTGGTATAAAACGGGTGCAAAAATGTTCTTTACCATTGGCACATTCAGTTGCCAAAAGTGGTCATGCCTCGATTAACATTGGAACAGAGAGAAAGGGCAATGGGAATGTTGGAGATGGGGGCAACTCAGGCCCATGTTGCTGGGGTATTGGGCTGTTCGAGAAGGACGATACTGAGCCATAGTCGGCCGGTTTAGGCAGACAAGTCAGACAGGCATAGACAGGCCTGAGTTACCACCTCTCAGGAAGACCGCCATTTACGGCTGCATCACCTTAGCAACAGACACCTCACAATGACGTCATGGGGAGGACATGCTCTTGGTCATCCCATCAGCAGGGAGACTGTGTCCAGACGACTTCGTCACCATGGTCTGAGAGCCTACCGACCGTTCAAGGGCATGACGTTAACGTGTGAACATCGACGACAGAGAAAGGAGTGGGCGAGGAATGTTGAGCGATGGCAGCAGATAAATTAGCGTAGAGTACTGTTTAACGATGAAAGCAGATTCAAACTCTCCAAAGCAGATGGCAGGGTGCTTGTTTATCGGCGGCCAGGGGAACGGACGGCACGTTGTTGCGTGCAGGAAATTGAACCACACGGTGGTGGTAGTGTGATGGTCGGGGTGGATTTGAGGAGACATGAAGACGGATCTGGTTGTTATTGATGGCAATCGTACCGCTGCACGCTACATCAATGAAGTGTTAACGCCAGCTCTACTGCCATTTCCTCAACGTCACCTGAAAACGTTATTCCAGCAAGATAACGCTACGCCTCATACAGCCCGCATTACCAGGACATTTTTCCACGCCAACAACGTGAACCTTCTTCCTTGGCCGGCAAGATCTCCTGACATGTCTCCAATAGAACATCTCTGGGACCACCTGGGACGACAGACTAGGCAACGTCAGCCACGTCGAGAGACAATTGGCGTTAGCACTGGCATTGCAAGCAGAATGACGTCTGATCTCTGTGCACGCCATTAGACGACTGACGTTCTCTGCTCGGTGTCGTGTCAGAGCCTACATCGAAGCTCGGGGAGGACACACCCGATATTGACTGGATAGTTGTTTTTTAATAACATTTTGAAAGTGGCAGCTCATTTGTATTGGTGGTCGAATATTGGTTAACCTTCTTCACAAAACGTGTCGATCAAATGAATTTCTTCCGTTGGATTTGTCAGTGTTTGTCAGTGCAAACATGTTGTAAATTTACCGTGTTTTAAAATACACTGTCACTTTTTAAAAATGTAGCTTTGTAAATATACGAGGTGGCGTTTCTTATGTCCTTGAGTTTAGTTAATTATATTAATTTTATTAATTGTTTGTATTCATGACTGAATCACTAAATGAAACTAATAAGCATTAACGATGACGTCACCTAGAGTGCCGTTCCCGAGGGGTTCAAGTAGGCATGGGCAACTTTGGTTAACCGTATGACATAAATAGGTTACCATGTGTTAACATTTGTTAACACTGGTCCACACGGGTTCACCTGGGTTGTCCAAAGTTTTTAATCGAACGCAGACACTGTGGCTGTATTAATGCCGAAGTTGTTGGATTTCACAGCTGATACAACTATAAGATTTTGAAGACAGTTTGCGGGTTTAAAAACTATTTAAATACTTTATCAAGCAGCAGTTGGGTAAAGTTATTGCAGTTTTTTCCTGCTAACCATCGCTTTCAAGTAGAGATCGGGCAATGGACTGGCATGTGTTTACATATTTGTTATCTATGCCCCCACCAAGATAATGAATATGTTCAAATTAAACTGCCGGGCAAAAAAAAGTATACAGCCAGGTTTTATGGTGGCTGGAAATGAAAATGTAATTGATACAGGTATCACAGCTGTGTTTTGGACCTTAAGTTTGCAGCGTTTCGGCGACTGTTTTCAGCCTAGTTTCGTCATGATAACGTTTGTAATTTTTTGGTCTAATCCAATTTGCAAGTGTTTACTTTCTTTTGCCGGGCACTTTTATTATGTTTTGTGAAAGACGTAACAGTACCAAATTTGTCACATATTTCATAGCATTTGTCCAAGCACATTGGGTAAGTTAAACGAGATGTGTAGCATTATTATCTGAAACTAAAAGACTTCTTTGTAAGTCTCTGTTTTTTTATTATCATTATTTTCTTTCATGTTTGTTTGTGTGTTTGTTGTTAAAGGACGCACTCTATGTAGATGTATTGCTTCTCCTGTCGCAAAGCTCTGTCACATGCTCTGAGGGCGCTGATTCGCCACGCCGAAGGCCCGGTTTGAATTCTCTACATGGGTACAATGACCCCCGTCGTGATATTGCTGGAATATTGATAAAAGCGGCGTAAAACAACACTCACTCACATGCTGTGTCGGTGTGTGGAGACGGCATGAAAGTAAATATGTATTGTTCTGTCAGTCACTCACTTACTGTAGGCGGAACACAGGAGTAATTCGGGTTTAAGAGTGAGTGAATGTTGTTTTACGCTACAACTAGCAATGTTCACGACCGCCTGTAAATATATGAGCCCGAGACTGCAAATCAGTGTTTAACAGTACTCGCATAAGAATGTTTGTAAAATGATTATTTTGCAACAAAATATGACGAATAATAGCCACGCACATTGTCATCAGTCCCCAGTAGTCAGAACAACCATTGCGCATCGGGGATCCACGGGGGTGCCGTGAAGATCCGGGGTAGAATAGGTCTTCAGCAACCCATGCTTGTCGTAAGAGGCGACTAACGGGATCGGGTCGCTTGGTCGATGGCTCGCTGACTTGGTTGATACAGGTCATCGTAACCCAATTGCGTGGATCGATGCTCATGATGTCAATCACTGGTTTGTCTGGTCCAGACTCGATTATTTACAGACCGCCGTCATACAGCTGGAATATTGCTGAGTGCGGCGTTAAACAACAGCCAAACAAACAAACGGGGGTGCCAGTGTAACCTATACGAGAGGTCACATTGACATGCCCACACATCAAGAACGCTGCCACCCTCATGGCGACCTTCACTCAGTGTTTTTCACACTTGCTATCAGCTCATTAAGGAGATTAATCTGTGAGGGTTCAAAGGCGGAAGAAATATGGTTAGTAATCGGGTCAAATTTCCAAAAAGTATTTTATGTCTGGTATGCTGGAGTACATCAATGGCTATGACGTAAACGCCCAAGGCCCATTCAGCGGAAGGGTTGACAGCTGCGATAGAGGAGGGTATAGGGAAATGTGTTACGGGGGTAACACGTGACCAAGGGGAATTTTACTTGAACATGTAGATTACATTTTATTTTTAGTGAAAACAGGAAAATTCGATTTTCCTCCAATGTTCTCTCGTCCGTCTCTTGTTAAAATATTCACCTTCTCAATTAAAGGCGTTATTTTATAGTTTTTGTTTATTCCTTTACAATATGTTCCCCTGAACCAAAGGATCGATGATCGATATAAGAATGAAAAGAAGCCTATAACAATGTTTTTAATATCGGTCTTTTCTGTATATAGTTTGTGTAGTTCAATCAAAAAAAGGAAATGTAGAATATGTTTTTATTGTTAATAGTGGCAAGTTTTAGAACTGTAGAATTTAGGGCGAGCTCGTGCCAATAAAACGTCTACCCATATTTGCACGAAACTCATAACGAAAGTTTTAATATATATGAATTTCTAATTAAATGTATAACAGAGAGACAAATGACAAAAATATAAACATGTTTATGCCACCATCAACATTTGAAGTTATAATTAAAGGGAGCAGGGAGCTTTCGTATACAGATGTGTTTGGATACGATGACATACATTCAACCAACACGACTCTTACGACTAGCATAAGTTGCTGGGGACCTTTATTCGTATCCATATATCGTATACACCGGTCTTAGTTTAAAGAGATGGCGCTTCACAATAACATTTTCAAAAATACAACTAACACATTACTTTCGACCAAGCGAAAAATGATATAAAAAAACAAAAAACTAACAGGTTTCAAGATCAACCAAAAGGATTAACTACATGTGTTTGTAGTAAACAAATGATTAAGTTACACCCCATCTTTTGACCTAGGTTTTAGGATGTTTTCTTAACTGTTGTTGTTAACAGATCCGTCTTGAAGAAATAAGACTGGCGTTAGATTTGTGAATTTATTCACAACTGTAAAATATTGGGTCAGTTTTAACCAAAGTAGAATGCAACTAATAAAAAAGCCGAACCACCCTTTCAACTGTTGTTTCCTACTTTGGCAGCCATTAAATGACGAATCACGCTCTTCCCTGTCGATGTTATTGGAAAACGGGCCAGACAGCTATATTTAATTCATATCAGGAAGTTCGTGTTCTCTTGCAACCTAAACTGAAAAGTAGGATAATGCCAGCACAGAGATGTCTAGCCCGTGATATCCAAACGTTTACAGTTGAGATTAGAATTTACCAACCGCACACACAAAAAACATGTTATCAGAAAAAAACCTTTAAAACCTCGTGTACGCTGATACGTCGTGATTTAACATGAAAGCTTCCGAAAATGGCTAAATTATTATATACTGTAGCGCTTGTCATCAATCACTCGCTAATTCACATGAAAGGGAGCTTGCTGAATATCGTACAAACACACAACTGGCGTTTACAGATCTACGTCAAAAATGTTGCCGCCCTTGCGTGTTCGTTTCATCTCATATGTCAAACATGCTGCGACTGTCGGCCTCGCGGTTTTATCAGCAACAAACACGCCGTGTGGCCTTATTCTACACGACGCTTTACATGTGCTCATATCTGCTGAGATTAAAGTCCTTCTGGGGATCTTTTTCAAATAACAGGTGGATTGATCATTTATAAGTTTGATGAATTACTAAAATGTAATTAACGCTTGTGACAACTTCTCTATTGCTACAGATAGCGTTGTTTTGATGGGTTTCTAACATCGTTGTAAAGCAAGCAATCCAATTATGATAATTTATGCTTTACTTCGCGGATCTGTTCAACTGGTTAACTTAAGATAAACGCTAACATCATCACATGTGCTTGAGTACATAACCCGCGGAAATTTCTTTTCGATCTTCGGCGTTTTTTTCCTTATTTAGAAAATAATATACTCATCATTGAAAAGTCTAGAAGGTTTCCGGGTTTCAAATCCAATTTGGCAACGTGTTTCAACCAATCAAATTCAAAGAACATGTATCCGAAATGATGACAACACCAAACTTCCGTTTACACAATTAAAACATTCTCACGAATAACGTTTTCTTTCTACAATAAGAATGTCAAATAACATTCCATTACATGATAGAAAAACTCTACATTTTTATCACAGTTCATAGCAACTCTTAAAAAAAGTAAATCGATTGGGCCTATTTTGGGGGGCAAAAAACCCCTTTAAATATAAGTCATACTTAGCTGAGATATAGGAAAAGCCAATTAAATTATGATTTATACAGACTATGCATTATCAGAGATTTAACGTGTTTCTATGGCGATCCATATGAAAATTAATTTCATTTTTTTAAAATATAAAGCGTATGTTTGTCACGCAATGAGTTGTTAGCAAGTGTTAATATAGTCGTGAGCAAATTGCCGTTATATATCAAATTCGTTTTGTATGGCAATGCAGGTCTCTAAGTTACTAAAAATCAATGTATATTTAATGCAGCTCAATTGTTTAACTAGCATACAAAATATTTTATAATTACCAACACGCGTCTTATAGATAATATATTCTGCTTCTGTTTCCCTTCTTTCTGTCTTTTGTACATCTTGTAACTGAATGTTGTAAATATATGCAGAGGCTGTTTAAGTTGGACAACTTGTACCCAATCTGTTTCACCATTGTAAATTCAATCTGTCAAAAGAACCAGGATTATGAACCGGCTGATCAACGGAGTCATCGTACCCTAACTTCGTGAATCAATGCTCACATTGTCTGACACAAGTGAGTCTGTTCTTCATCTGGGTACATCTCTCAGGAAGTCGCGGGACACAGCTAAGCATCTCGTCATATTAGAGAAGATGTCATACGCCCAGTCAAGAATGAGTGAGTGTGTGAATTAGCTTTACGTTGCTTCTAGTATCATAGACGAGCTATATCAGTGTAGGGGACGCCAAGGGTTGACTTCAGTTGCTTTTAACACTCGGCTATCCCCCAGCCCCTGTCGAGTTTAAGAAACCGTTAATTCTTTCTGCAAGCTTGCATGGACAAAAAAAGGATGCTAACGGTTTATTTCGAGTTGATCGTTCTTTAGATAAAATGAAAAATAATCTTTCTTTTTTCGCTTTATGGAAGTTTCGAATTAGAGTAAACTACCGGGCAAAAGAAAGACCAAATCTAGAAAATTACAAACGTTATTAAGAGGCTGAAAACAGTCGCCGAAACACTGCACGCTTAAGGTGCAAAACTCAGTTATAAAACATCACCTTCGAATAACCATTTCTTATTTGTTTCATTTGTAGCCACCATCAAACATGGGCGTATGATTTACTTTGCCTGGCAGTTTATTTAGAATTCTATTACTTTGAATATGTTACGCAAGTTTATTAACATATATGGGACAAATAATGCTCATTTATTTGATTTCTTCGCTAAGAGGATGCGTGACCTGGCAAAGACCGGGTGTTGAAAACACGCTTCCAACGTTTTAGAAGTTTAAATAGGAATATGGATTTTCAATAAACTTACACAATTCAAAGTAGGGCACCAAATAAAATTCATTCAGTGATGATCATATCGATATATTATCAAATTATCATGTTGACATGATTGTTAGGAGCTCTCTTATGGTTCATCAGTACATGCTGCTGGAGCTCAAAAAGGGAATAAAACACGGCACCAAAATCCGGATTTAACACCTTTGAAACAAAGCAAATACCGCAGGAAATGCATGCAATGACCGGATTTGCCCTATATGAACTAGCTTTCATATTATAATAGGTTGCATCTTTGAAACATATTGTCACTATAAGTACAATCATGTTTGATAATTTTCATCATTTGTCGTCTCCCTTGGTTTGTATAACTTCAAATATCTTTCTTGGGGTAGAAATACGAAACGCTGTATGTTTATTTAGTTGGTTCCATACTATACTTGCGACAATAACATTATGTTTTAAATCAAAATAATAAATACGGTACATACTTAGTCCACAAAACGCGTACATTTGGGAATGCGTGTAAACGGCAGAGTATTAAACACAACAACTAAATTTATATGTTTGATGGAAACGGAAAAGGACAAATATATTACCAAGAAATATATTTTTTTCATGGCTGAAATAGTGTTGCCTTGTAGGCATGTTGCGTTCCCGTCATATTTCTTCTATGAATAATAAACTCATGTTGTTTATCAACCTAATGAACTAGATGATGTAGATCTTGTTGGTCGACAGGTTACAGAGATACACGCATGAATATATCAAATGCATTTACGATTCTACTTTTCATTGCACGATATTAGGGCAGATTCAGTATTACTAAAAGTCTTTTACACGAATGTGAGATGTGAAGCAATAAAATTAACAGAGCGTTATCAAAATGTTTGTAGAAATTGAACATTTGTACATCTTGCGTGCACGTGCGTGGGTGCGTGCGTGCGTGCGTGCGTGCGTGTATGTAGCTGCTTGTACTAGTCCTGACTAATGCCGATTTTATAGCCCAATGAGATACCATGCCGCAGTTTAGCATGAATACCTCAATCAGACACAGTGTACTGCCTCCGAGCCGACAAATCCTTGTTTTAGCCCCTTAATGCCGAGCCGCAGGCAGGGTAACAACAAGTATCATCTTTTAACATCTTTTGGTATGACGCAGCCGGGATCGAACCCCAAACCACTAGACAATAGAGGCCAGCTCAAGGATTGTAGGGATATACTTGTTTGAACTGACACGTTTTAACTTGGTAGTGCTCATCAACCATTGAATTTATTGCTGAATACTGTCAATGGCGTAATCATAGTTTTACCTATTTAGGAGGGCATGAAACATAGACTGTATCTAAACATTGTTATACCAGATTTCAAGGGTATGCTAATCTATGTCATATATGCACATGATTTACAATTAGTTTACAAGCTAGAAAATACATAAAAACGATGACCATATTTCCACACCGTTGTTTAGAATATATATTTTACCAATAGTCTAATGTTTAAGGGGTCGATGGAGTAGGCTAGTGGTAGCCTAGTGGTTATAGCGTTCGCTCGTCACGCCGAAGGCGCGGGTTCGTTCCTCACGTGGTTACAATATGTGAAGCCCATTTCTGGTGTCCCCCGCCGTGATATTTCTGGAATGTACCTAAAAGCGGCGTAAAACCATACTCACTCACTCACTCATTCACTAACTCAATGGTTATGTTATTGTTCAAGGAGTACTACCTGTTGAAACACTGAGGTTGTGGGTTCAAGCCCAAATTACCTCCAAAAACTGTTTCACTTTCTGAAATGATTTACACAAAGCCTCTAGCTGACATTGATCACGTGGAAAAAGCACATGGAGCACACAGGGGAAGAGACTCATGGTGACACAGTCGGGAGACATGATCAATTTAGATTGTACCGAGATGTTACTAGAATTATTGCAGTTTCAAATATATGCATAATCGCGCAAAGCTACGTTTTGTTTGTTTGTTGTTTAACGCCGCACTCAGCAATTATTCCAGCTATATGACGGCGGTCTGTAAATAATCGAGTCTGGACCGATGACATGCATCCACCAAGTCAGCGAGCCTGACCACCCTATCCCGTTAGTCGCCGCAAAGCTACGTGATATATTATAAGGTAATATTACTATTGATTCATTTTTGAAAATTTAGATTGCTTCAATCAACGTGTAGACAGAGACAAACTGTCTATTTTCCAAAATTTGGGGAAACAGCTGACTCTTCAGTTTGTAGAGATATGTTTGGTGTTCACGGTGCGCACTTGCCAGCAATGAATGCATTGGCGCCAAGTTGAAGGTCCCCCCTTGTACTTCCGTTTAGGGTTACGGCTGGTCAGCTCATATAATTCTAAATGAATTAACCTGAGAAACCTGTCAGAGTAGTCTGCCTCTGCTAGATTTTATTGTGCATTGCCGTGTCGTGTCAATAAACGACTAAAGAACTGTTGTAAATGCTGACATATATGCTGCGCGTATCTTTCGAAAAACCAGTTCAGTCCCTTTGGCGCTTTAGTGGAGTCGTGTATTGACACGGAGAGACACGAACGTGGTCTTCAATGTGTAAAAATATATCTGAAATTATCATTGAAGTAGACTTGCTTAATTAAAGGACGCTGGTAAACCAGTTTCATTGACATGTTCCATTTTATACTGGGTGTGTAGGCGGTGGACGCAACCGCTTGTGTTGCAGTGTTATTAATGGCCCGTTGAGACGCATCACCGACAGACAAGTGGCCTCTCCAGACATGGCCATTAAGGCAGGCCTGATACAGTAATGTTGTCAGGAGCTTATCGGTGGATTGAGGATGTCGAGTTTCGGCACCAGATTTACTTATACACGTGATCCCTGGTGGTTGGCGGGCCTTTCTTTTATCATTATATGTATGTGGTATGTGTGGTGAGATTCAGGGACCGTTCATCTATCACAGGGTGTATGTAGTATGTGTGGTGAGATTCAGGGACCGTTCATCTATCACAGGGTGTATGTGGTATGTGTGGTGAGATTCAGGGACCGTTCATCTATCACAGGGTGTATGTAGTATGTGTGGTGAGATTCAGGGACCGTTCATTTATCACAGGGTGTATGTGGTATGTGTGGTGAGATTCAGGGACCGTTCATTTATCACAGGATGTATGTAGTATGTGTGGTGAGATTCAGGGACCGTTCATTTATCACAGGGTGTATGTGGTATGTGTGGTGAGATTCAGGGACCGTTCATTTATCACAGGGTGTATGTAGTATGTGTGGTGAGATTCAGGGATCGTTCATTTATCACTGCATTGGTGTATGTAGTATGCGTGGTGAGATTCAAGGGGCGATCATTTATCACATGGTGTATGTAGTCTGCGTGGGGATATTCAAGGGGCGCTCATTTATCACTGGGTGTATGTAGTCTGCGTGGTGATATTCAGGGACCGATCATTTAACACTGGGAGTTTGTACCAAGTGGGATGAGATTCAGGGGCCGATAATGTATCACTGGTTGTATTTAGTGTGCGTGGTGAGATTCGATGACCGTTTGTTTATCAGTATGTGTGTGTGTATAGTATATGTGGCGAGATTCAGGGGCCGATCATTTATCAGTAGGTGTGTTAGTGTGTGGTTAGATTCAGGTATCGATCATTATCAGGGGCGGTCGGGTAGCCTAGTGGTTAAAGCGTTCGCTTGTCACGCCGAAGACCCGGGTTCGATTCCCGACATGGGTACAATGAGTGAAGTCCATTTCTGGTGTTCCCCGCCGTGATATTGCTGGAATATTGCTAAAAGCGGCGTAAAAAAATACCCACCCTCTCACTCATTATCATTAGGTGTATGTAGAATGTGTGGTGAGATTCAGGGACCGTTCATTATCGTTAGGTATATGTAGCATGTGTTGTGAGATTCGGGGACTGTTCATTATCATCAGGTGTCCGTAGTATATGTAAGATTCAGGGGTCTATCATTTATCGAAATAGATGTCCCTTTTGTGTGGGCGTGAATGAGGTTAAAGCAACACTCGTACAATATCCCCACAGTGAGCTTCACTCACTCACTCACTCACTCTCGCTTCGTGTGACAAGCGAACGCTACCACCACTTTGCTATCTACCGTCTCCACACTATAGAAATCCTTACTCCAAAAGCACAATATTTCCGCGTATATAACTTCATGCGCTCATTCCACAGAGAGCAAAGGTGATGGCGCTCTACAACCGTCTCGTTCTCCGACTGTATTGATTTGCTCGCTACAGTTCGCGCAGGAGGAAGGGTACCGGCTCGTCCCGGGGAACTGTTGTTCCCAATCAGCTGGACATGTTGTGTACGCCATTCGTAATTAGCTCAACCTGATAAGGAAGACGCCACGTGCAACACTACACCTGTAAGTGAAGGTAAGACATATATCGCTCGTTACTGGTTTATCTAATTTGTGAGTTGATTCAGGTGTTTGTTTGCTGTTGGGGTTATAGGAAATTACGTACGTATACACAGAACTTCTTATGATTTGTTTGATTACAGGTAAGACAGCTGTATTTCTCTATGTCTGGCGTGTGTATATTTCTGATGAGTTTATTCAGGTGTTATGTTTACTGTAAAATGAAATCATGTACATATCCACAATGGAACGCGTGACTTGTCGACTTCAGCTGTCAACTTCATTTCTCGTACAGGCTTGTGAAAATAATGTGTTTCGTACTAGCTTGTGAATACTAGATGTTTCGTACTGGCTTGTGTAAACTAGGTGTTTAGTACTGGCATGTGTATACTCGGTGTTTCGTACTGGCTTGTGTGTACTCGGTGTATCGTCCTGGCTTGTGTATCGTGGTGTCTCGTACTGGCTTGTGTACTCGGTGTATCGTACTGGCTTGTGTGTACTCGATGTCTCGTACTGGCTTGTGTATCGTGGTGTCTCGTACTGGCTTGTGTACTCGGTGTATCGTACTGGCTTGTATCTAGTGGTGTATCGTACTGGCTTGTGTGTACTCGGTGTCTCGTACTGGCTTGTGTATCGTGGTGTCTCGTACTGGCTTGTGTACTCGGTGTATCGTACTGGCTTGTATCTAGTGGTGTATCGTACTGGCTTGTGTGTACTCGATGTCTCGTACTGGCTTGTGTATCGTGGTGTCTCGTACTGGCTTGTGTGTACTCGGTGTCTCGTACTGGCTTGTGTATCGTGGTGTCCCGTACTGGCTTGTGTGTACTCGGTGTCTCGTACTGGCTTGTGTATCGTGGTGTCTTGTACTAGCTTGTGTGTACTCGGTGTCTCGTACTGGCTTGTGTATCGTGGTGTCTCGTACTAGCTTGTGTGTACTCGGTGTCTCGTACTGGCTTGTGTATCGTGGTGTCTCGTACTGGCTTGTGTGTACTCGGTGTATCGTCCTGGCTTGTGTGTACTCGGTGTCTCGTTCTGGCTTGTGTGTACTCGGTGTCTCGTACTGGCTTGTGTGTACTCGGTGTATCGTACTAGCTTGTATATACTATGTGTCTCGTACTGGCTTGTGTATCACCGTGTCTCGTACTGGCTTGTGTATCATGGTGTCTCCAATTGGCTTGTGTGTACTCGGTGTATCGTACTGGCTTGTGTGTACTCGGTGTATCGTACTAGCTTGTGTGTACTCGGTGTCTCGTACTGGCTTGTGTATCGTGGTGTCTCGTACTGGCTTGTGTACTCGGTGTATCGTACTGGCTTGTATCTAGTGGTGTATCGTACTGGCTTGTGTGTACTCGATGTCTCGTACTGGCTTGTGTATCGTGGTGTCTCGTACTGGCTTGTGTGTACTCGGTGTCTCGTACTGGCTTGTGTATCGTGGTGTCCCGTACTGGCTTGTGTGTACTCGGTGTCTCGTACTGGCTTGTGTATCGTGGTGTCTCGTACTAGCTTGTGTGTACTCGGTGTCTCGTACTGGCTTGTGTATCGTGGTGTCTCGTACTAGCTTGTGTGTACTCGGTGTCTCGTACTGGCTTGTGTGTACTCGGTGTATCGTCCTGGCTTGTGTGTACTCGGTGTCTCGTTCTGGCTTGTGTGTACTCGGTGTATCGTACTGGCTTGTATATACTATGTGTCTCGTACTGGCTTGTGTATCACCGTGTCTCGTACTGGCTTGTGTATCATGGTGTCTCCAATTGGCTTGTGTGTACTCGGTGTATCGTACTGGCTTGTGTGTACTCGGTGTCTCGTACTGGCTTGTGTGTACTCGGTGTATCGTACTAGCTTGTATATACTATGTGTCTCGTACTGGCTTGTGTATCACCGTGTCTCGTACTGGCTTGTGTATCATGGTGTCTCCAATTGGCTTGTGTGTACTCGGTGTATCGTACTGGCTTGTGTGTACTCGGTGTCTCGTACTAGCTTGTGTGTACTCGGTGTCTCGTACTGGCTTGTGTATCGTGGTGTCTCGTACTGGCTTGTGTGTACACGGTGTATCGTACTGGCTTGTGTATCGTGGTGTCTCGTACTGGCTTGTGTATCGTGGTGTCTCGTACTGGCTTGTGTATCGTGGTGTATCGTACTGGCTTGTGTGTACTCGGTGTATCGTCCTGGCTTGTGTGTACTCGGTGTATCGTCCTGGCTTGTGTATCGTGGTGTATCGTACTGGCTTGTGTATCATGGTGTCTCGTACTGGCTTGTGTATACTCGGTGTATCGTACTGGCTTGTGTAAACTAGGTGTCTCGTACTGGCTTGTGTATCGTGGTGTCTCGTACTGGCTTGTGTACTCGGTGTATCGTACTGGCTTGTATCTAGTGGTGTATCGTACTGGCTTGTGTGTATTCGATGTCTCGTACTGGCTTGTGTATCGTGGTGTCTCGTACTGGCTTGTGTATCACGGTGTCTCGTACTGGTTTGTGTGTACTCGATGTCTCGTCCTGGCTTGTGTGTACTCGGTGTCTCGTACTGGCTTGTGTGTACTAGGTGTCTCGTACTGGCTTGTGTATCACGGTGTCTCGTACTGGCTTGTGTATCATTGTGTCTCGTACTGGCTTGTGTGTACTCGGTGTCTCGTACCAGCTTGTGTGTACTCGGTGTCTCGTCCTGGCTTGTGTGTATCAAGGTGTCTCGTACTGGTTTGTGTGTACTCGGTGTCTCGTACTGGCTTGTGTGTACTAGTTGTCTCGTACTGGCGTGTGTATCGTGTGGCTCGTACTGGTTTGTGTGTACTCGATGTCTCGTACTGGTTTGTGTGTACTCGATGTCTCGTCCTGGCTTGTGTGTACTCGGTGTCTCATACTGGCTTGTGTGTACTCGGTGTCTCGTACTGGCTTGTGTATCATTGTGTCTCGTACTGGCTTGTGTATACTCGGTGTCTCGTACTGGCTTGTGTATCACGGTGTCTCGTACTGGCTTGTGTATCATTGTGTCTCGTACTGGCTTGTGTGTACTCGGTGTATCGTACTAGCTTGTGTATCACGGTGTCTCGTACTGGCTTGTGTATCATTGTGTCTCGTACTGGCTTGTGTGTACTCGGTGTATCGTACTAGCTTGTATATACTATGTGTTTCGTACTGGCTTGTGTATCACCGTGTCTCGTACTGGCTTGTGTGTACTCGGTGTCTCGTACTGGCTTATGTGTACTCGGTGTCTCGTACTGGATTGTGTGTATTCGGTGTCTCGTACTGGTTTGTATGTACTCGGTGTCTCGTACTGGCTTGTGTGTATTCGGTGTCTCGTACTGGCTTGTGTGTACTCGGTGTCTCGTACTGGCTTGTGTGTATTCGGTGTCTCGTACTGGCTTGTGTGTATTCGGTGTCTCGTACTGGCTTGTGTGTACTCGGTGTCTCGTACTGGCTTGTGTGTATTCGGTGTCTCGTACGGGTTTGTATGTACTAGGTGTCTCGTACTGGCTTTTGTGTACTAGGTGTCTCGTACTGGCTTGTGTGTAATTCGGTGTCTCGTACTGGCTTGTGTGTATTCGGTGTCTCGTAATGGTTTGAATGTACTCGGTGTCTCGTACTGGCTTGTGTGTATTCGGTGTCTCGTACTGGTTTGTGTGTACTCGGTGTCTCGTACTGGCTTGTGTGTACTCGGTGTCTCGTACTGGTTTGTGTGTACTCGGTGTCTCGTACTGGCTTGTGTGTACTCGGTGTATCGTACTGGCTTGTGTATACTCGGTGTATCGTACTGGCTTGTGTATACTAGGTGTTTCGTACTGGCTTGTGTATACTCGGTGTATCGTACTGGTTTGTATTCACTCGGTGTATCGTACTGGCTTGTGTGTACTAGGTGTCTCGTACTGGCTTGTGTATCACGGTGTCTCGTACTGGCTTGTGTATTACGGTGTCACGTACTGGCTTGTGTATACTCGGTGTATCGTACTGGCTTGTGTATACTCGGTGTATCGTACTGGCTTGTGTATACTCGGTGTCTCGTACTGGCTTGTGTATTACGGTGTCACGTACTGGCTTGTTTATACTCGGTGTATCGTACTGGCTTGTGTATACTCGGTGTATCGTACTGGCTTGTGTATACTCGGTGTCTCGTACTGGCTTGTGTATACTCGGTGTCTCGTACTGGCTTGTGTATCACGGTGTCTCGTTCTGGCTTGTGTATCACGGTGTCACGTACTGGCTTGTTTATACTCGGTGTCTCGTACTGGCTTGTGTATACTCGATGTATCGTACTAACTTGTGCGTACTCGGTGTATCGTACTAGCTTGTGTATCACGGTGCTTCGTACTGTCTTGTGTATCACGGTGTCTCGTACTGGCTTGTGTGTACTCGGTGTCTCGTACTGGCTTGTGTGTACTCGGTGTTTCCTACTGGCTTGTTTGTACACGGTGTATTGTACTAACTTGTGTATACTAGGTGTTTCGTACTGGCTTGTGTGTACTCGGTGTATCGTACTGAGGTGTGCATACTAGGTGTATCGTTCTGAGTGATGTGTACTCGGTGTCTCGTACTGGCTTGTGTGTACTCGGTGTCTCGTACTGGCTTGTGTATCAAGGTGTCTCGTACTGGCTTGTGTATCAAGGTGTCTCGTACTGGCTTGTGCATCACGTTGTCTCGTAATGGCCTGTGTATCAAGGTGTCTCGTACTGGCTTGTGTGTACTCGGTGTCTCGTACTGAGTGATGTGTACTCGGTGTCTCGTACTGAGTGATGTGTACTCGGTGTCTCGTACTGAGTGGTGTGTACTCGGTGTCTCGTACTGGCTTGTGTGTACACGGTGTCTCGTACTGAGTGATGTGTACTCGGTGTCTCGTACTGGCTTGTGTGTACTCGGTGTCTCGTACTGGCTTGTGTGTACACGGTGTCGCGTACTGAGTGATGTGTACTCGGTGTCTCGTACTGGCTTGTGTGTACACGGTGTCTCGTACTGGCTTGTGTGTACTCGGTGTCTCGTACTGGCTTGTGTGTACTCGGTGTCTCGTACTGGCTTGTGTGTACACGGTGTCTCGTACTCAGTGATGTGTACTCGGTGTCTCGTACTGGCTTGTGTGTACACGGTGTCTCGTACTGGCTTGTTTATATTTTTGAAGAGTCTATTCAGGTGTTTCTCTTGTTTGGTTGGCGTGAAAATATTTACGCACAACAATAGAACCTCATGGTTTGATTAAGTGCAAGGGGGGCTCCTTAGTACGTGCACCCGCCATTCCAGACGAGCTGTTAGGGAGGTTTATATCGATTGACGTCACTTATTACCAATGACTCATTTATACGGATAATTTCACTTGGGACGGTAATTGCAAGAATATCGTGGGGTCCACTGTTTCATTGTGCTGTTGCACAAGTACAAAGCCAAATTTTACAAAGAATCTCAGGCACGGCTGCAATCCGTACGCTCCGTTGAGACTCCAGGGTAAAACAGGCCCCAAGTATTCTATGCATGATTTAAGATTGAATGGGTGCTCCGGCTCGGCTAATTGGGTGATTGGTTGCTATCGTTCCCCTACGGCGTGGGACGATGCTCATAATATCAACCACTGGATATAACGGGGCCTAAAAAAACAAAAGCAAACCCCAAACAAAGCCAAACTTCGAGTTTGGACATTTAATAGTGGGATAAGGCTGTAGTGTATGGTTGATATTATTCAACAGCATGAATCGATCGTTTGGTCATACCAAACCAATGGTAAGGAGAATTACACACCGATAGACACTGCCTACCCTGTAATACATTAAACCTTGTTTAAGCGGACATCTTGATAAACGAGACTGTATTATTCGGTCTAAATTATTATTGAAATACCTGTCACACCCGCATCTTCTGTATTTGCGTACTATTTGTGTGGGCGCAACAAGGCGCTGAAACAGTCACTTATTATTAATGATTCTAGAAAACCTTTATAAAGGTGACATTCAGATTTTCAAGAACCAAATGGCAACAGCGTAAACCACACGGCTGAAGAGGTTTCGAAAATGAAATTCAATCAATATTTTCCCCACGCGGCTTGACAGTTCACCGTTGGTATGACGTCAGTTGATTTCAGATTAACGATGAGGACATTGTGACGTCATTGGATTGATCTGTAGCCTGTCTGTATATTGCATATATACATATCTTATCATTGAACTCCAATAACTCCATTTAGCCAAACCTCATTAATGTTGACTTTGTAAATGTTGGTGCCTGACTGTCTGATAGTGATTGAAAATAAGACCACGAGGTTGTTGATTAGGGAGGGGCTGTTTGATACAAAGGGGCTTGTCTCTGGCTTATAGAACGGATCAATTAGTTTGTTTCAGAAAACACTGGAAATGCTCATTTTGCCTGGGGAGTTAACAGAACAATATTCACTAGATCTTCCGAAGAGACTTCGGGATATACAGGTGTCTGAGTCATATAACGCCATTTACACGTAAGGTTATACACGCGCGGCTCATATGGCGTCATGTAAAACGCTAGGAAAAACACGTGTCTGAGTCATATTAAACGAAAGGATATGCACGTGTCCGTGTTATATGTCGCCATGTTTTTTTGTTTGTTGTTTGACGCTGTACTCAGCAATATTTCGGCTATATGACAGCGGTCTGTAAATAAAAGAGTCAGACAATCCAGTGATTGATATCATGAGCATCGAGCCACGCAATTGGGATACGATAACATGTATCAACCAAGTCAGCGTGCCTGACCACCCGATACCGTTTGTCGCCTCTTACGACAAGCATAGTCGCCTTTTACGGCAAGCATGGGCAAAAGACCTATTCTACCCCATCTTCCCGAGGCAAGAGAGTTAACTCAGGACGATCTGCTCGATAAACAAGATCTATATTGTGATAAAACGGTTCTTACATCGCGAAATGCATCAAATCACGTGAGCACCTTCATTAAAAACATGAAAAGATTTGGAAAATATCGGCTGTCAACGAGTTGGCAGTGCACGTGCTTTGCAAATCCTGCAATCGACCGAAATCTGCACGACAGTTTACGAACCGGATTTCGATTTCGGGGCGCGATTTTGATTGTACTTTGCAAAGACTCGTTAATCCAGGCAAAATGTAACTCCATAATACCAGCCTAGTTCGGCAAAGGTGGAAACTGGACTTTTAAAGTCAGTTAACTCACTTGCCTCGGGAAGATGATTCTACCCCGGATCGTCATGAGTCTGCTGTCATGTAGAGGTTAGGATTTATTATATACTTCAGTGTGAAGTTTTTGGAAGTTAAGAAAAATGATATTTTCATTGCAGTGACCATAATACTTGATATTTCACTGAAATGAACATAACGCCTTAACGGAACTATTGTCATATAAGAGTTACCTCCCCGCAAATAATCTCCCTTTATCATACGTGTAGCCAGTACACAAACTGTTGACTTCATTTATATTTTAGTTCCACATTGACAAGGTAAAATAATGACAAACGGTCAGTTATATCGCATCTTAATTGCCGTTTGTTGTTATTCTTTATAAACAGTAAAAATCGCATTTAACTCGTCAATAGAGACTGCTCGTGTCGCAAAGCGCCATTTTTGTTATTTTTCCAGCGTGTATTCTTTCGCTACGAAAAGCGGTCTCATGTCTGTCTCATGTCGTTCTAAATCGGACGTTGACAGTCAGTACCGCGTGACATTTAGGTTGTTCGTTAAAGACTGGACACATCGGAAATATTTATCAGCTCGCGGAAGTATCAACGCCATAGAGGGCACCGGTAATGTGACGTCATATTGCTGACCTTCAAACAAATGTAGGAATACGTCTGCGCGTGCCTGGTGACGTAGTTTATTCCTGTTGATATCTCCAGTATAAGAACAGTAGTACTTTCTCTTTTGTGACACAAATTAAAAAAAACAAAGATTCAAATATAATTTAGCGTTGCTGATAACTATGTGGATCCATGGAAGGTTTTTAAAGACGTAAAAGCAAATGTCGATGATTGTTATTTTCTTGTTAAATTTATTTGCTTATGACGTCAGTCTATATTGTCTATATACATCGAGAAAGGTCGTATGACTCATCGTAGAAAAGTGGAATAAATATTTGATCATATTGTGCATATTCGTCGCTATATAAGTGCAATAATCTTGGACGCGACGTTAAAACCCAATTTCACCTCACCTCACCTACCGTTTAATGCTGAGGGGGCGACCTTTTATTATTCTTTTGGGGAGGGGAGGTGGGAAATTTGCTTTGGACACTACTTCAAGACAAATATTTATTTTGTCAGAAAGGAGGAACCAAAACGAATGTTATTCCAAGTTTTCAGGAAACACTTGTTTTGGTTAAATCTGAAACAAAATAGTTGTTCTAACAATCCCGTGAACAATGATTTGTATATTTGTATATAATGTCGATACCTACTTAATAACCTTACGATGATAGGTTTATACGGGTGTACATTAAAGATTTCCCCTGACCCACTTCCGATGGACCTAGTGGAATGACACTTGGCATAGGTATTAGTCTTTCTCCACATAGGAACCACCAAGAGTTACACACTTCTCCCATCGTTTTATGCAACTACGGAGACCTCGCTTGGAAAAGCCCTTATTTTGCGTCTCAAACCAGGACTTGACTTCAGAAATCAGTGTTTCTCTGTGAAACGTTTTCCCTTCAAAAATGACTTCATGGTTGGAAAGAGGTGGAAGTCAGATGGTGCAAGGTCAGGAGAATAAGGAGGATGTGGAAGGATTTCATAGCCACAGGACCGCGCTTCTGTCTGGGCAACATGAGAGTTGTGTACTGGAGCATTGTCTCGCAGGAGACAGACACCCTTGGTCAGCATGCCACGCCTCTTAAGCTTGATAGCGTCCCGCAATTTCCGCAGCAGTGGTGGTGACTCCACATGCTTCCATTGCATCGACTGAACTTTAGTCTCAGGATCATAGTGATGGACCCATGTTTCATCCTGTGTGATAAGTCTGTCAAAAAATTTTGCCTGGATTTTTGGCACATGTCCAAAAGATCCTTTGAGCAATTGACTCGTTCCTGCTTTTGGAAAGGTGTGAGCAACCTGGGAATCCATCGTGCAGACACCTTATGCATGTTCAAATTGTCATGGATGATTTTTTTCCACAGACCCTACACTGATCTTGACATCTTGTGCTAACTGGCGAACAGTTATACGTCGGTCTGCCAAAATGGCGGTCTCCACTTGATAGTGTCCTCATCAATGGCTGAATGGGGGCGACCAGGAATGGCAGCTGTTTCCACAGATGTCCGACCACACTTGAACTGTCGATGCCAGTGTTTAACAACGTCATATGATGGGGCATCTTCCCCATAAGTTGCTTTCATTTCATCGAAAGTTTCTTTTGGTGTGCGACCTTTCAAATATAAAAACCTAATCACTGCTCGGTATTCTACTGGCTCCATTGTCACACCCTACTCGACCATAACACCTGTAAAAGTGGTAAGATTAATAGTTCGGTGTTGCAAATTCAGACATAACCCATAGATACATGTATCATTATACATGTGAAATTTCAACCAAATATGATAACCCTAAGTGGTTTAGGGGGAATCTTTAATGAACACCCCTCGTATATACATTCGAACCTCGTTGTGTCGAGGGAAAAAGTACGAGTTATCCGAACACCCAGTTCGACAGATCCGAGAATAAATTATGATAAATATAGAAGGAATTAGCAGGGACCGGTAGGTGAGTTTGACACAACCGGGAATTCGACACATCCAAGTTAGACACAAGGAGGTTCATTTATTTATCATAGTATTTCAGTGGTGGATAATTCTCTCACGACGCTTTGTGTGGTAAATACGCAATTTCTTTCCACTACGCTGTGTGACAGTAGTATATGAACTATATATAAACATTAGCTGGTCTGCAGAGTGAATTGCATGTAGAATATAATATTTACATCCTGCTTATGTTAAGACGTTATAAGATAAACATGTTTCAAGTCCGAGCTTAATCCCAACAATCGTGATTATTACAGGACCTTGCATATTAAAACGGCTTTACTGCATTTTTCTCATGAAAATGTCATTTCTTAACGTGAAAACAAACTCTTATTCGTGGTCGCTTGTGACGAGAACTCAATAGCGTGGAGAGTGAGTGAGTGAAAACTCCCGACAACCCATCTTATCCAGATAAGTATTTTGCTATTTTGTTTAGGCTTATGCTTGCGTTCGTGTTGGATAATTATAGAAATGTCAAGTGTCTAGCGAAACGAAATGGTCAATTAATATTAATGTAGAAAGTATCGAATATTATGTGAACTTGGTTTTGCGTGCGCTCGTACTTATATTAAATATCGAAGATATGCAACTATAATACACCGACTATGCCTTTTGAAAATGAAAACATTTATTATGTAGCACCATGGCCATTGTGTGTGTGTGTGTGTGTGTGTGTGTGTGTGTGTGTGTGTGTGTGTGTGTGTGTGTGTGTGTGTGTGTGTGTTCATGAGTGATGGAGGGGGGCTCACAGATAGATCCTGTTTCACCCTTGTCTCACGTTCAGCTATATGCAGCATTTGCTGAGTGAGTGCGTCGATATCTCTCCCAGGGCAACTGTGGAGCTGTAGGGCGCCTTTTGATTCATGAGACTTGGTAAACGAATTATCAAAATGCACAAAAAGAGGATATGTTAAAAGTAATTCGGGCAAGTGAATCAAATAAAAAGTCATTTCAAGGATATGTTAGGATTAAAAAAGATTTCTAAATTGAGAATTCAAAGGGCTAATGGCCACATCGCCTACTGACCTTACTGAGTGTTTATTACTCGTTGAAAACTGTAACTAGGGTTTCTTAACATTTAAACTCAGTGAACAAAGTAATTGAGAAGACCAAGCATGATGTTGTGCATATATTGCGAGGTCATCACACTCTCTAGAACGTGATGTATCTTTAACATCAGCATTTTATGTACATACCGATCTAAAATTGTTTTAACGTAATTTCAAAATGTGTTACTTCAGCGTTTCGATAAGTTCATATAAAGATCAACCAGATGAATTGTTGTTTACGTTAGCCAATACTGCCAACTCTACTGGAGTGAGTGAATGTTGGTTTACGCCGCAGTCAGCAGTATTTCAGCTGCCTGTTAATAATCGACGCGGGGTGCTGTATTCAATGTTCCACTGTATAAATGTGTGAGTATGGTTTGACGCCGCTTTTAGCAATAATCCCCCATATCTCAGTGGATACATGTGTGGAATCGAACCCAGGCCTCCGGCGTGTCGAGCGAACGCATTAACCACTACCCTGCCTCACCGCCCCACTGAATCAACTGGCATGCGTTGGTTGGGCCATCGAGGAGCTTCATCCATCATTCATGGTTATGTATACACGTTGTCCTGCACGTTTGTGGAGAACCATGGCGCATTCTTTACATCCAGAAAGTACCGATGGTCACCGACTCCACGCCGACCAGTACTTGTTTTATCCCCTTAATACCGAGCGCCAGGCAAGATAACAACAAGTACCATCTTTTGACGTATTTTGGCAAGACGCAGCCAGGGGGTCGAACCACCGATCTTCCGTTCTCCAGGCAAACGCTTTATCCACTACACCACGTAGTCTGTTATAAGATGAAAAGTGTTGGCCCAAACTAGATCCCTGATACTTACATGACTCCTAGGGTAACCAAGAGCCCCCTTTTCCCTATAAATGGATAATTTTGAAAACTCTTGAGTTAAAATCAGAGGATAGACATTATTTCTCAAAACTGGATTGCTATCCGTCAAAGCATAAAGGCCCTGTTTGTCAGTTAACGTGTTCCTGATGATAAAATTAACACCTACACACACAAAAACGTAAAAGGATTCAACAGATGCTTTAGATGCGTTTACCGTTATGTCGAACTGTTATCTTGAATAAGGAGTAAACCGTTTACCGTTATCTTGAACAAGGGTGAAATGTCATGCCGTTCATAGACAAAGAAAGTATGTGATCTAAAGTAGCTTCGTTGCACAGGAATTAAAGAGAGCAGTGAAAGGTCGTGTCTCTCTCTAACATGTGAAAGACCAGGGATGCACATCTAAGAGAAATGCCATCCTCTACACTCAACAACGCTGCGCAGTTTAGTTGACGTTGGGGATGATGAACGACTCCACGGTATTGATTAGATCTTCTACAATCTAACTCTCTCTCAACTTTTGCTTTAATGGCATCTCACGTTTACTTGGCTAATTTGTCAATTCCGAAAAGAACTCAACAACATTCAGAAAAAAAACAATAACCGCACGTTCCCTTTGTGGCTAACAAAAATAATAACACGTGCTCTAAACACTTTGTAAACAATGTAGATAGAAAACAGTCGATACTCACTTGACATAGACTACTTTCAAATACACGACATTTTCATATTTAAGGGGGCGGTGGCCCGGGGTAGCATAGTGGTTAAGGCGTTCGCTCGTTACGCCGAAGGCCTTGGTTCGATTCCCCACATGGGTACAATGTGAGAAGCCCATTGCAGGTATCCGCGCCGTGATATTGCTAAGCTAAAACTTGTTTCACCCAAGGGCTATACCATGAGGAGAGTGGGGTAGCTAAAAGGTTAACAGTTGGCTCGTCATGCCAACGCTCGGGTTCTATTTACATCCAGGGTGAAAGTGCGATGTCCCCATCAAAATTTCCTAGTCGAGGGGTTAAACAAAATGAAAATCAGTCGTTTTAGAAAGCTGACAAGCTCCACGCCGACAGGAATCTTATCGGAGTAAAAGATCTGATTTCAATGCGGTTGAAGCCCTTCACAAACAGATTGCCCTTTTATGTGTGATGAATCTATTCAGACAGACAGTTATCTTTTGTTTAACTGCCGATATCCTCTTACCGTACATGACAATAAACGTTCACTTTTGAACCGTGTTCCCTTATCAATGAGAACTAAAATATTAATATGAAAAAGAATATTTTTTTTGTGGCTCTATGTACAACGGGATCATAATAACCACCAATTTATGTGAACGACAGCCCTAAAAATATATATTTATAAAAAAGATAACTTTATTTCTGGGACTAAATGTCAATCTCTGTTGCGACATGTCGGTGCTGATACATGCCTCCTAAGCAGGACAGTCTCTGTGGCCGTGCTCGAGTCGACCTCTATGAAACATTTAGTATTTACATGTTACCATGGCGACTACTCTGTTTATAGCATTTTTGCATGAGCATTACACCGAACAATATTTCTTTCGTGGGGTAAACATCGTTCGCGAATAAAGAACATATCGCCCGAATACAACTTGCATCTCAAGTGGATATGCCCATTTGGGTTCGGTAGAGTGAATGTGAGTGAGTATGGTTTTACGCCGCTTTTAGCAATATTCCAGCAATATCACGGCGGGGGACACCAGAAATGGGCTTCACACATTGTACCCATGTCGGGAATCGAACCCGGGTCTTCGGCGTGACGAGCGAACGCTTTAACCACTAGGCTACCCGACCGCCCCGGGTTCGGTAGAAGCTACACGATAATGAAAATGAATTAGCTCTACTGGGTTTATAGCATTGTTTGCATGAACATAGACTAATAAAGCGTTTCATTCAGATAATTGTAATTCATTTTTTTCAAAAGAACCTTTCCTGCTCTGCTGTTAATGTGGAATCAAGGAAACCAGAGACTTACTTCAGTAAACTATATAATATTTCCACAGTCATTGCACAGGACTAGCGTGGACATTACGCCGAACATTATATATTTCGCGGAGTAAAATATTGCTCGCGAATAAGGAACCTATCGCCCGAATACAACCGCTATCTCAAGTCGATATGCCCAATTGGGTTCGGTAGAACTAAGAATAAGATACACGTTTATGAAAGATGAATTAGCTCCAAGGTAAACGGATTTTGCTGTATCTGTTTCAGATATGCAAAGGGCGAACCAGACATGTCAGTAACACTGACCCAATCAGTTGGGTTGGGTTTACTTAAACTTAGCACGATATCGATAAATCAGGAAACGGCTTTCATCAATGTTTAATGATGGCCCCAATTGCAATCAACTTGGTTTTGTTTTAGTTTTACGATAAACTGGGGTTTGTAGTCTAGGAAATGACTGGTCGTACCCAGAAAATGATTTCTTTTTTAAAGCACCCAAAGTGGACCTACGAGCATTTTATCGTTTTCTTTCTTTTGCCTACCACTGTCTTGTCTATCTTTTGAGTCTTTTCTCTTACGAGCATCTTTGAGACTATTACGTATACGATCCAGAAAACTTTTGAGCAGAGTGTTATTGTATGCTAGACATGATGTCTTTGCTCCATACACAATCACGAATAATAAAATGTAGCCCCAACCAAGTATATGTTAAAAGTGGTAATCGATGATTCTCTCTCTCTCTCTCTCTACCTCTGCCCTCTATCTCTCCCTCCTCTCTCTCTCTATCTCTCTCTACCTCTACCCTCTCTCTCTCGACTTCTCTCACCCTTTCCTCTCTCTTTGTATCGCTCTACCTCTTTCCCCTTCTCTATCTCTACCTCTCCATGTATCTCCCTATCTCCCCTCTCTCTTTATCTCTCTCTCCGCTCTCTCTACCTCTCCCACCTCTCTCTCTCTCTCTCTCTCTCTCTCTCTCTCTCTCTCCCCCTCTCTCTACCTCTCCCCTCTCTCTCTCTCTACCTCTCCATGTATCTCCCTATCTTCCCTCTCTCTTTATCTCTCTCTCCGCTCTCTCTACCTCTCCCACCTCTCTCTCTCTCTCTCTCTCTCTCCCCTCTCTCTATCTACCTCTCTCCCCTCTCCTCTATCTCTGCCTCCTCTCTCACTATCTCTCTCTATCTCGCTATCGCCTCTCTCTCCCTATCTCTCTCTACCTCTCCCCTCTCTCTGTCTACCTCTCTCCCCCTCTCTCCTCTATTTCTGCCGCCTGTCTCAATATCTCTCTAACGCCTCTCTCACTGTCTCTCTCTACATTTGCCCCCTCTCTATCTACCTCCCCCCCTCTCTCTCTACCTCTCTCCTCTATCTCTGCCTCCTCTCTCACTATCTCTCTCTATCGCCTCTCTCTCACTATCTCTCTCTACCTCTCTCCCCTCTCTCTCTACCTCTCTCCCCTCTCTCTCTACCTCTCCCCCTCTCTATCTACCTCTCCCCTTCTCTCCCCTCTCTCTCTACCTATCTACCTCTCTCTCTACCTCTCCCCCTCTCTCTCTCCCTCTCCCCTCTCTCTCTCCCTCTCCCCTCTCTCTCTACCTCTCCCCCTCTCTCTCTACCTCTCCCCCTCTCTCTCTACCTCTCTCCCCTCTCTCTCTACCTCTCCCCCTCTCTATCTACCTCTCCCCTTCGCCCCCCTCTCTCTCTACCTCTCCCCCTCTCTCTCTCCCTCTCCCCTCTCTCTCTACCTCTCCCCCTCTCTATCTACCTCTCCCCCTCTCTCCCCTCTCTCTCCACCTCTCTCTCTACCTCTCCCCCTCTCTCTCTCCCTCTCCCCTCTCTCTCTACCTGTCTCCCCTCTCTCTATCTACCTCACCCCTCTCTCTATCTACCTCTCCCCTCTCTCTCTCCTTTCTCCCCTCTCTCTATCTACCTCTCTCCCCTCTCTCTATCTACCTCTCCCCCTCTCTCCCCTCTCTCTCTCCCTCTCCCCTCTCTCTCTCCCTCTCCCCTCTCTCTCTACCTGTCTCCCCTCTCTCTATCTACCTCACCCCTCTCTCTATCTACCTCTCCCCCCTCTCTCTACCTCTCTCCCCTCTCTCTATCTACCTCTCTCCCCTCTCCCCTCTCTCTATCTACCTCTCCCCTCTCTCTATCTACCTCTCCCCCTCTCTCTCTACCCCCTCCCCTCTCTCTATCTACCTCTCTCCCCTCTCCCCTCTCTCTATGTACCTCACCCCTCTCTCTATCTACCTTTCCCCCTCTCTCTCTACCTCTCACCCCTCTCTCTATCTACCTCTCTACCTCTCTCCCTCTCTCTATCTACCTCTCCCCTCTCTCTATCTACATGTCTCCCCTCTCTCTCTACCTCTCCCCCTCTCTATCTACCTCTCCCCCTCTCTCTCTACCTGTCTCCAAACTCTCTCTACCTCTCCCCTCTCTATCTACCTCTCCCCCTCTCTCTCTACCTGTCTCCCCTCCTTATCTACCTCTCCCCTCTCTCTACCTCCCCCCCTCTCTCTCTCCCTCTCCCCTCTCTCTCTACCTGTCTCCCCTCCTTATCTACCTCTCCCCTCTCTCTACCTCTCCCCTCTCTCTATCTACCTCTCCCCCTCTCTCTCTCTACCTGTCTCCCCTCTCTCTCTACCTCTCCCCTCTCTATCTACCTCTCCCCCTCTCTCTCTACCTGTCTCCCCTCCTTATCTACCTCTCCCCTCTCTCTACCTCTCCCCCTCTCTCTCTCCCTCTCCCCTCTCTCTATCTACCTCAACCCTCACTCTATCTACCTCTCCCCCTCTCTCTCTACCTCTCTCCCCTCTCTCTATCTACCTCTCTCCCCTCTCCCCTCTCTCTATCTACCTCTCTCCCTCTCTCTATCTACCTCTCCCCTCTCTCTATGTACATGTCTCCCCTCTCTCTCTACCTCTCCCCCTCTCTATCTACCTCTCCCTTCTCTCGACCTGTCTCCCTCTCTATCTACCTCTTCCCTCTCTCTACCTGTCTCCCCTCTCTCTATCTACCTCTCCCCCTCTCCCCCTCTCTCTACCTGTCTCCCCTCTCTCTATCTACCTCTCCCCCTCTCTCTCTACCTCTCCCCCTCTCTCTATCTACCTCTCCCCCTCTCTCTCTACCTCTCCCCCTCTCTCTACCTGTCGCCCCTCTCTCTATCTACCTCTCCCCTCTCTCTCTCCCTCTCCCCACTCTCTCTACCTCTCCCCTCTCTCTACCTGTCTCCCCTCTCTCTATCTACCTCTCCCCTCTCTCTCTACCTCTCCCCTCTCTCTCTCCCTCTCCCCTCTCTATCTACATCTCCCCTCTCTCTCTACCTCTCCCCTCTCTCTACCTGTCTCCCCTCTCTCTCTACCTGTCTCCCCTCTCTCTCTACCTGTCTCCCTTCTCTATCTACCTCTCCCCTTTCTCTCTACCTCTCCACTCTCTCTACCTCCCCCCCTCTCTCTCTCCCTCTCCCCTCTCTCTCTACCTCTCCCCTCTCTCTATCTACCTGTCTCCCCTCTCTCTCTACCTCTCCCCTCTCTATCTACCTCTCCCCCACTCTCTCTACCTGTCTCCCCTCCTTATCTACCTCTCCCCTCTCTCTACCTCTCCCCCTCTCTCTCTCCCTCTCCCCTCTCTCTATCTACCTCAACCCTCACTCTATCTACCTCTCCCCCTCTCTCTCTACCTCTCTCCCCTCTCTCTATCTACCTCTCTCCCCTCTCCCCTCTCTCTATCTACCTCTCTCCCTCTCTCTATCTACCTCTCCCCTCTCTCTCTACCTCTCCCCTCTCTCTACCTGTCTCCCCTCTCTCTCTACCTGTCTCCCTTCTCTATCTACCTCTCCCCTTTCTCTCTACCTCTCCACTCTCTCTACCTCCCCCCCTCTCTCTCTCCCTCTCCCCTCTCTCTCTACCTCTCCCCTCTCTCTCTCCCTCTCCCCTCTCTATCTACCTCTCCCCTCTCTCTCTACCTCTCCCCCCTCTCTCTACCTGTCTCCCCTCTCTCTCTACCTGTCTCCCCTCTCTCTCTACCTGTCTCCCCTCTCTATCTACCTCTCCCCTCTCTCTCTCCCTCTCCCCACTCTCTCTACCTCTCCCCTCTCTCTACCTGTCTCCCCTCTCTCTATCTACCTCTCCCCTCTCTCTCTACCTCTCCCCTCTCTCTCTCCCTCTCCCCTCTCTATCTACCTCTCCCCTCTCTCTCTACCTCTCCCCCCCTCTCTCTACCTGTCTCCCCTCTCTCTCTACCTGTCTCCCCTCTCTCTCTACCTGTCTCCCCTCTCTATCTACCTCTCCCCTTTCTCTCTACCTCTCCACTCTCTCTACCTGTTTCCCCTCTCTCTATCTACCTCTCCCCTCTCTCTCTACCTCTCCCCATCTCTCTCTACCTCTCCCCTCTCTCTATCTACCTCTCCCCTCTCTCTCTACCTCTCCCCTCTCTCTCTACCTGTCTCCCCTCTCTCTATCTACCTCTCCTCTCTCTCTCTACCTCTCCCCTCTCTCTATCTACCTCTCCCTTCTCTCTCTACCTCTCCCCACTCTCTCTACCTCTCCCCTCTCTCTATCTACCTCTCCCCTCTCTCTCTACCTCTCCCCTCTCTCTCTACCTCTCCCCTCTCTCTATCTACCTCTCCCCTCTCTCTATCTACCTCTCCCCTCTCTCTCTACCTCTCCCCTCTCTCTATCTACCTCTCCCCCTCTCCCCCCCTCTCTCTACCTCTCCCCCTCCCTCTCCCCCTCTCTCTACCTGTCTCCCCTCTCTCTATCTACCTCTCCCCCTCTCTCTACCTCTCCCCTCTCTCTATCTACCTCTCTCCCCCTCTCTCTCTCTACCTCTCTCATCTTTCTCGCTATCGCCTCTCTCACTATCTCTCTATCGCTTCTTTTACTATCTCTCTCTACTTCTCGCCCATCTCTCTACCTTTCCTCTCTCCCTCCTCTACCTTTCCCATTTCTCTCTGTGTATCTCTCACTGTCTCTCTCCTCACTCTCTACCTCTCCCTTCTCTGTGTGTGTGTGTATCGCTCACTGTCTCTCTCCTCTCTCTCTACCTCTCCCTCCTCTACCTCTTCCTTCTCTCTCTATGTATCTCTCACTATCTCTCTCTATCTCTCTTCTACCTCTATCTTCTCTGTGTATGTATCTCTCACTATCTCTCTCATCTCCCTCTCTACCTATCCATCCTCTACCTCTCCTTATATCTCTCTCTCTCTCTGTATCTCTCACTTTATCTCCTCTCCCTACCTCTCCCTCCTCTATCTCTCCCTTCTCTCTCTCTTGATCTCATTATCTCTCTCCTCTTTTCCTCTCTCTATTGCTCTCTCTCTGTTCTCTCTCTGTGTGTCTCTCTCTTTCTATCTCTCCTCTCTCCCTCTTTTCTCTCTCAAGTCTCTCTAAGTCTCGCTAGATGCATGTACGCATAAAGTATCTCTCTTCATGGCAGTAGCCTAACTGAATAACATAAACGCAGTGTGATCGCACTGCGCCCACAATCAATATGCACTGTTACATAAGATTGGCTGTTCTCTTTATTGAATTACCTCCTCTGGAATCGATATTGCAACTGTTTCTAGAACAGTCGATTTATATCGGTAAACCGAGCCAGGTCAGGACATTTAATAGATTCAAAGCGATTTAATCAGTTAGGCAATGTAATCTGAAGTATCAAGCACACTTTCTGTTTTGCTTCATACACAGGGACCAGAGATCGTATCGATCAGATATCTTTATTGTTTATGTTAGATCTTTCTTAGTGAGGAGTAACACGCACACATGCCGAAATTAATAGTTGAATACGATGTTGTCAATTGTTTTTGTTTAGTGTTTATATTTTCAAATATTTCTATTACAGATTATGAACTGAGAAAAGCAACCCTTATAGAACCAACTGCTAATGCTCTCATGAAACTAATCGAAAACTGTCTGCGCGGACCTCAGAGGAAACAACCGTTAAGAGGCCAATGGCGCGGACGTCAATGAAAGCAATCTGCGCAGAGCTGACCTGAACATGTTGCCGTTGATAAAGTAAAACCGAAGATGTTATGCTTATATTTATCAATATTTATTCTGACTCTATTGTCCCTGTGGAATACCAAGGAACCATGTGAAGGTATTCTTCATGTTTAACAGAACTGGGTTGTATAAACAGCTCGTTTCTCCAGTATGTGATTATTGTTTTGAAAGGTACCATTCCACTGATGTGACACCAAGTGACACCGAACAGAAGCTGATTAGCCTAATTTCAAGTATATCAAGACAATACAAGGTCGTTATAAGTGCCTCATATGGAAATATTCAAACAGGCTGTCATTAGCAATCAGTTCTAATGGCTGCAGTGATAACTATGTTTAAAACAACTGGAATTGACAAATCATATGTGGAAACCAATATCTTCTTTCTGAATTTGTAAACGGCTAATGGTTTACATGTATTCAGGAAATGTCCAGATCTTCGACACTTCAGACAGAGAAAACTACACAAAACGGCAATATCAATTCTACATGCTAAATAACTTTGGATTCGAAAGGCGGAAAGGACCCAGTTAAGTGTACGTTCGAAGAATGGTAATGACTGACTGGTATGCTGAAACCATCTGTGGTACTACGTATGCAATCAATTCAAGTTTAACATCTAAGAAGATAGGAGTGTGGAATGAGAACGGAATAGATTTCTCGATAGTATCGATCGAACAGCGTGTTATATGATACTACAGATTATGGATTAATGGATGAAAGCGGAATCGGGATTTCCGGTTCCAAAGTGAACCCATCAATGACAATCACTAATTTGGGAGAATTATGCAATTGATCCGATTAGTTCGTTGTTAACAGAAAAAGTAGTTTAGAATCACTTTGTTCCATTAACGATATTTCCGAAAGAAAGTTCTTCATCATTAACGGTCAATCTATCTCAGCGCTTCTAATATATTCGATTTCATTCTTCTAATCAGGAGGTTGGATAATTCAGAAATGACAGTGACAATGCGTTAGTTCGGGATGTGGTACCTGCGATTTCATCCGTGAAATGGATTCTTTTGATTCGAGATGTAAACATGTGTCAATTAAGACACCTTGAGTGTCTTGGCCTCTGGCATTGTTAACATGTCAGATATTTTATGACCTCAATCCAAACATCGATATACATACAAATGACGTGGAATAAACAACAAAGGAACACGTGAAAAACACGCTCATGTGATGGATATTTCAATGTGTTATCTCTACCTCAAAACACCAGATAGTTTGAGCTCCTCATCCATAGGCAAGAGCAACTACATGTTACCAGGACGTAAATGCTGATTACATGGTGTGCGTTATGATGGATGGGTTATTACCCGATTTCCCTAATTAGAGCATATCATATGCAGTATGAAAGAGTATGCTGGAAAGTAAGTGTTTATAATTTGTATATCATTAATAATTAAGACGCGGCGCCGTTTACCGTATACTTACAACCTGCTCGGGAGTTTTGAAGCAATTCTTACGAATGTCATTTCTAGGTATGCAAGGAAAATGTGAGCATTGTGAAAAGACCCATCATTTGGACATTGACACATTCAGGATTCATTACCGTTGCGGTATTCTGGATTAACGCGATCGCAGGAAGTTGAAAGACCTGTTCAATATGATATGAGCTTGTGGTCTCCAAAGAAAAAAGTTGAATTTGTTCAGAGGATTGTTTCCAGAAGGAATAACAGGCAATGTCTGCATTAAGAGGATAATCTGCGATTCGGGCCCTGTGCTTTTTTTCTGGGAAGTCATTGCATTGGAATTGCATCACCAGTCCATCAAAAGTGATGAAAGGTGATCAAAAGTGATCCAAAGGGATCTCACTGAGCAGGATTACGTGGAACAGTGGAACTTTACTACATTTTGTTCATGTGGAATAATTCAGCATTTTGTGAGACGAAGGGCGTCAAGAGAGTTTACAATAGAATAACATCTAGAGGCTTTTAAGTGGAAATTTATCCCCAGTTATTGGGTTTGAATTTTGTGAATATCTTATAAAGTGAAAGTAAACCAACAGCTTTTGAAGGAGAAGGAAATCAGTTCATTTAGTGAAAGCTAATCACCAGCTTTTAAAGCAACAAAACGTACAATATCTTGCTTTCAAAGAGAAGCTAAATCTTATGCTTTAAAGTGGGATTATTTAAATAACGAAAATAATTTAACAGGTTCTCAAGTGCAATTGAAAATGTGTTGATGGCATGCTGTTTATATATGGAGCCTGACATCTCAATCCGTCACCTTGCTGCTACTGTTGTGTGAAATAAGGAACCAGGATATGTCTCAAACATTCCTCTTGAATAACAGTACCACCGATAACACTCAAAGTGGGGAATATGATCACCGTTAGTGCATATTAAAAATATATCAACCATTTCTCTACGTCATAGGTGACCTGAATAGTATCAACCATGCACTGAAAGTTGAGCTCGGAAACCAATGCTGATAACGGCCTATTGTTGGAACATTCCCGTATGAGCAATCTTATCCATCGACCATTTCTCACCTCAAGAGCACTGACCAGTCAGTTTGATTACAGCTGATCCACACGTGGTAAACCATAACGGGATAACAGTACAGCATCTTGTGTGGGATATACTATATGGAGGTATCCAAATAGCCATTGAGCATTCGTGAGCGCAGCTGGACAGCAATTGGAAGCACGTGTGTGGTGCCATTAACAGTGTGTATGGTGTAATAAGTCTATTTCCGTGTACTCCTGGAAAGGATGTTAAATGTTATGAAGTGTCAGCTTTGGACATGTGATAACCGGGTTATCTTTGAGTTTATCTGATGTGTTTCGTACGATTTCCCGGCAACTATACCATATATTATTCTCTTGCACTTGTGAGGACGTAACCATCAGCTTTGAACATGCATTTTATTGCTGATTGTGTGCTATTGTTATTGGATCATTTACTTGGAGAAAATATTACAACGTGCAGTGATTTCTTGGAGCGTAAATAGTCACCAAGTGATTCAGAAGGAAAGACAGCGACACCTGGTGGCGACAGATGGTCGTCAAGGAAGGTAGGTCACTCTAAGTGATCAAAAGACTAATCGAAAATTGTGTTTGTTGTGCTACCAGTCCCTATGATTGATTGCTTCAACGACGGACATTTGCCTGAAGAGATATGACGTCAGTGGTTAACGTCAATTCCTGTGGATTTGTAACGATTCTACTCGCGCTAATACAATACTCCGATTAATTAGAAGGACTCTTTCGTTTACGGCACATCTTCATATCTGGATTTATCAGATGTGCCGTCATGTTGTGAGGGTGTGATCACGTTTTCTGTGACGTCACAAAAACAAACTCTGATGTCTTTGTTGCCCTAGGGTAAAGTCTAATCAGGAAGTAGTGTGCCATAGCTTCGTATTCCGAATGTTTTCCATATCGTATTCACAAACACATCAACATGTGATTTCACTAATAATCAACATGAACAATAGTTTAGACTTAGGGAACAAATCGGGAACTATTTCGGACGACGCGTGTGCAAGAATTCTCTTGGAGGGCCCTCCTCCAGCAACGAGATTCCAGCTGGAAGCGAGGATAGTAATATGCACATTGATGGTTCTAATTACGTTGGTCGCCATCTTGGATAACAGCCTCGTTATCATGATCGTCTGCTTCAACAGGTCGCGTAGAACAAAAACAAATATTTTGGTTTTCTCCCTTGCAGTCGCAGACCTTTTAATAGCGCTTGGACCAATGCCGCTTAGCACATACTTAATGTATACAAGCCTTACGTGGCACATTGGCGACTTCGTGTGTTTATTGTTGAATTCGTTTGATGTCTACCTGTGTACATTATCAATATTCCACGTGTCATTCATGGCGATAGACCGATGTTTAAGTGTAAGTTACCCATTCTTCTACGAACGAGTTGGAAAGAAAAGCGTCATATTCATGCTAATGACGTCATGGATCGCTCCCATCGGCTTTTCCTTCCTACCAATCATGAGTGAGCTTTATCGAATCGGATTGGAGGACTGGTACGCATGCGCATTACCATTAGGCTCAACCATGGGTCACTGTACTTTTTTCGCCAACAAAACATATTCACTTGCAACTTTCATGACATTTGTAATTTGCCTCATTATAATCATGGTGTGTTATCTCAAGATTTTCTACGAGGCTAGAAAACAAGCTGTTCTGATCAGAACTCTGTCGGTGAGCGACAACGGGACGAGTGGAAAGAGTGTTAAGCAGGAACTGAAAGCTGCCAAAACCATTGGAATCATCCTGGTAGCGTTCAGCGTATGTTGGCTCCCGTCGGAAATTGTCACCGTGGCCAATCCATTCCTGGGCTATAAAATATCAGACAAGGTGTATGGACTGGTCGTGTGGCTAGGCTATGTCAATTCAATGCTGAATCCTTTAATATATTACTTCTCGAACCGATCGTACAAGGAGTCTGCAAAAATGTTGTTGTTAAGACTACGGGCTCGACATATACCTAGTGACGCGTTGTCCATGGCGAATATAAGACACAGATAACATGTATATCATAAGACGCCGCAATTCGCTGAACCGAGTTGGGTCCCTGGGCACGCCAGAATCCTATGATCGTTGGTTCGAATCCCCGTTCGTCCCGAATATGTTTCTAGGTTTGTCAGCACCAAGTCCGTGCCTGTGGGTTTTAACAAAGTGGTGAACGCCTAAGACCTGCATCACTTCGGGTTATCCTCCCACATCAAACTGACACGCCGTGCTATAACTGAAATACTGTTCAAAGCAGCGTTAAACCCAACTCACTCACTCACTCACTCTGATCTTGCAGGAGGACTGTGTGTCACATCATGTGCCGATTTTCAGGCATTTTTATCGTTTTTAAGCATTTGTCATTTGTTATTCTGAAAAAACCCAAAGAATTGCCCAAAACTGAAAGAAAATATGTTTTCCTCAGGTCTTTGTCGCAACCATAAATGTATACTGAACATGTTGGATGTCTTGAAAAAATGATATTAAATCTAATATATATATATATATACCTTTGAGTCATGAATCATTGATTTCTGAGTCCATCCCAACAACCTTGACTGTATATATTTGAAATAAGAATATGATATTTCGTTCAGATAACGCAGTGATGGCAAACATACTGTGTCTTAAATTTGCGGGCGTTTGGGATTATTTAATGCTGGCTAATTTATTTGGAACGGGGTAGCCCCGTTCTCTCGTCACGCCGAAGCCCCAGGTACAATGTGTGAAGGCCATTTCCGGTGTCCCCGTCGTGATATTGCAGGAATATTGCGTAAAAAATACTCACTCTCTCATTTGGAACAGAGGGAGACAGAATTTTAAATGTTACAGTTCTTGGCAAAAAGCTCGAGGGAAACCAAACGTACATCCACGAAAGAGCAATCTCGAATGAACGGATAGGTTTCTATTCCGGATACTACTTCCGAATTCCGGATTGATTCCACTTCCGTAACAGATTCGAGTGATTTCTCCGACTTTAACCATGTTATGTTTTATCATTTCTCTATAAGTTTACATAATGATCCATAGTTGCGTCAGTTTTACTTGCACAAAATGCACCCTCAAAATGACCAGAGATGTCCAAAATGAAATAGTGGTTTCAAACGTTCTTTTACTTATTTATATCAATTCGCAATCCAGAAGTAAAACGTCTGTTCCACGCTGCAACGTTATCTCAAAATGATTGAAATTACTACGGGCTGAACCAAAACTGCCGGGCAAAAGAAAGTAAACAATTTGAAAAATGGTTTTGATAAAAAAAAGTTACAAACGTTAATAAAACGCTACTAACCTGAAAGAGTCTCCGAACATTTCAAACACAAGGTCCAAAACACAACTGTGATACCCGTATCAAACACATTACGACCCAAAACACAACTGTGATACCCGTATCAAACACATTACGACCCAAAACACAACTGTGATACCCGTATCAAACACATTACGACCCAAAACACAACTGTGATACCCGTATCAAACACATTACGACCCAAAACACAACTGTGATACCCGTATCAAACACATTACGACCCAAAACACAACTGTGGTACCCGTATCAAACACATTACGACCCAAAACACAACTGTGATACCCGTATCAAACACATTACGACCCAAAACACAACTGTGGTACCCGTATCAAACACATTACGACCCAAAACACAACTGTGATACCCGTATCAAACACATTACGACCCAAAACACAACTGTGATACCCGTATCAAACACATTACGACCCAAAACACAACTGTGATACCCGTATCAAACACATTACGACCCAAAACACAACTGTGATACCCGTATCAAACACATTACGACCCAAAACACAACTGTGATACCCGTATCAAACACATTACGACCCAAAACACAACTGTGATACCCGTATCAAACACATTACGACCCAAAACACAACTGTGATACCCGTATCAAACACATTACGACCCAATAACCATTTGGTTTCTTTTTCATTTTGGCCACAATCCAACATGGTTGTAAACTTTCTTTTGCCCGCAATTTATTGGAATGAAACTTCCGGAGAACCATATGGACTCGATTTACGATTGTATAACACTACTTAGACAAACCCTTCTTTAGGACACGGCGGTTGGTTAGCACGATTGTGTTTGCCAGACTTCCCAATGATGGTCGGGGTTCGATTCCCCTTCTTCTTCCAGCTCGGATGCGAGTACCAGTTAATTGTAGGTTGAAATACTAGATACTCCCCGATAATGAACATTGGATTGTTTGTCTGAGTATGTATCTCAGAATTATTATGTCCCGTGTGTGTCTGTGTACGTCGAACTCAATCACTGAGTTGTCTAGTCCAGACTCGTTTATTTACTGACTACCGTCATACAGCTAGAATATTGTTGAGTGCGGCGTTAAACAAAAAAATAAATAGGGAAGAGAATCTCTATTTGTCAACTGATCAAGGGCGATAGCTGAAACCAACTTTACAGAACTCTCCTGTTACCGACACACAAGGCCACACCCAGATACATTGGGTAATTAACTTCTGTCTGAAACATGCAATACTGTCCCGTGTGTGTTGAAGCAGGTACTCGTGACCTTTCCGAATCATTCCGGTGCAACACGAATGATCTCGCAGCATTCGTCATCACTCGTCTCTTTCCGTAACCTACAAAAATCTATCGTCGCCAATCCCATCATTCCGTAACCTTCAAGAAAACGTCATATGATAGGAATGACACACGAAGGCGGCGTGCCCCGGAATGGCACGAGTTGGTTACGAATGCTTCTTGCAGGTTACGAACAGATACGAGTGGTGACGAATGGAAGCAGTGAGATGCAGGCTGGGCGTTGTTAACAGTGCTCTCGGAATCACCATCTGTGAGTGAGTATGCTTTTACGCCGCTAATAGCAATATTCCATCCACATCACGGCAGGGAACACCAAGAATAGACATTGTACCCAAACCCAGGCATGCGGCGTAAGGAATGAATGATATAACCATTGACTGCCTCCGTGGTGTGGAGTATAGAGCGTCGGCCCGGAGAACGGAAGGTCGGTGGTTCGATCACCTGGAGGCGTCATACCAAAATAAGTTAAAGTATGGTACTTGTTGTTACCCTGCCTGACACTTCGCGCTAAGGGGATAAAACAAGGACTGGTCGGCTCTGATAAATATCAGTGGGATAGCACAATAAAACCGGCATTAGTCCGGACACACACACACACACACACACACACACACACACACGTAGCTATATAAGTGCAATGATCACCAACGCGACCTATTTAACCATTGGTCTAGCTCGTGCTCGGGAGTAGAATAATTGGTAGACCTTCAGCACCTTAAAAGGTGAGGTGAGGGGAAATGGGGAAACGTCGCGTCCAAGATTATTGCACTTATACAGCAACGTGCATGTTCGTGTGTGTGTTTGTGTGGCTGCTTGTACTAGTCCGGACTGATGCCGCTTTATAGTGCTAGCACACAGAGATACCATGCCGCAGTTTCACATGAATACCCCACTCAGACACAGTATACTGACTCCGAGCCGACCAGTCCTTGTTTTAGCCCCTCAATGCCGAGCGCCAGACAGGGTGACAACAAGAACCATCGAAACCGTCAATGTGTGATTTTGCATTATAATGTAAACACGAAATGTAGATTGTGCAATGAATTAAATGAGACTGTCCAACACATTGTCAGTGGATGCCCAGCTTTAGCAAAAACACAGTATCATTTTATTACCGTCTAAGCAATGCTTGTGGTTTTGAAACAGAGGTCTGTCCATGGTACGACCAAGAAAATGTAGAGGGCGTCATGGAAAATGATAAATACAAAATTCTTTGGAATAGGCCAGTATACAGCCTCAGATCTAGCCAGGCCAACAAACCTGATCTTGCCCTTTTTGATAAGCCCAATGAAATCATTTATATCATTGAATTTTCTGTCTCTTTTGACACTAATGTGATTGATAAGATTCAGAAAAAAACATGGCAAATATGCAGACCTCGCTTTCGAAACGTCAGACTTGCATCTCAAGTGACAAGTTGTCCGACTCCAGATTGTTCTCGGTGCCTTAGGTTAGGAACCCGGGTTTGCAGCCAGGAGGGGCGGTCGGGTAGCCTTGTGGTTTAACCGCTCGTCACGCCGAAGACCCGGGTTCGATTGCCAACATGGGAACAATGTGTAAAGACCATTTATGGTGTCCCCGGTCGTGATATTGCTGGAATATTGCTAAAAGCGGCGTAAAAGACTACTCACGCACTGTTGCCAGGAATACAGCCCTTCTGACAATCCGGGTGGTAATGCAGAAGGTTGCAGTGTGTGTTGAGTGAGTCTTCACATTCTCCGAAAAGTTCTAGGTGGGTTTGACTAGGCAGCGCCTTCTGGGAGAAGTCCCATTCGCTGTCTGGGCTGCAGTCCACACAAGCCAAATAGAGGCCGATGCTCAAATGACAAAATGGCTGTGAAATCCTACCTTTCATGTGAATGAATCTTTCCTTCACATGTTAATACCCTTCCCTGTTCTACCTAACCAATCTCTGTTTACCTTGTGTGAAATAGGACCAATCATTTTAACAGTTAATTATATATATGATGCGAAAAAGTATTCTTACCAGTCAGGTTGCTTTACGCTTTCAACAGCCAATCAATATTGAATCAAGTTATTGCAACAATTATGACAGGTAGGCTCGTACTGTTTTATTTCAAGTTTTCTCCATTCAGTCAACACTACGCTACTGTCATTCATATCGATGACAAGGAAGTTAACTGTGCTGAACAATATTACATGTACAGCAAAGCGGTGATATTTGGAGACTGGGACACAGCCGAGCAGATTTTAAAATGTTCAACACCTGCAGAGCAGAAACGATTGGGTAACGTGTAAGACAGTTTAACGCATGGAAGTGGGACAGTGTATGCTGTGATGTGGTGTGAAAAGTATCTCTGGCCTAATATCGTCAGTCTGCTCACTTAAAAGACATTCTGATTTACTCTTTTCCTAGAATTCTCGTAGTGGCTAGTCCTTATGATAAACTTTAGGGCGTTAGACTATCTCTTCATGACCTGAGCATTGTATTTCCGTCAAAAATGGTGAGGAGAGAATTTATTAGAGAAAATATTAACGGAAGTCAGGGAACACTTTTGTTCTATTTCAAAAAGTGTGACAGATGACAGAGCCACTTTCTACAGATGGAAATATGTAATGCGAGCAGCTGATCTCCTCAATAACAGTGGTTGTACAATCCCCCAATGGTTTCAAGACAGACACCAACGTGTGCAAGCTGCGAAAACCAGATTTCATTATGATGTGAAAGCAACCAAGCGGGTGATTGTCAAGAAAATACGCTACAGGTTTTGGTGGATGAAGTTGAAGCTGTTTGTGCGATGAAGTTGAAGCTGTTTGTGCGATGAAGTTGAAGCTGTTTGTGCGATGAAGTATACTGAATCCTTGCTGGCATCATGTTACAGGGGGGCACGGGTGGCCCAGTCGTCTAAGGCGCCGCGATTCGCTGTGCAGAGTTGCGTCCCTTGGGCACGCCAGAAACCTATGATTGTGTGTTCGAATCCCGGTTCGCCCTGATTATGTTTCTAGGTTTGTCAGCACCATACCCGTGCTCGTGGGTTTCACCGAAGCGGTAAACGTCTGAGACCTGCATCACTTCGGGCTTTCTTCCCACATGAAGCTGACAAGCCGCTATATAACTGGAATACTGTTAAAAGCGGCGTTAAACCCAACTCACTCACTCATGTTACAGTCTGGAACTCCGTAAAATCAGGAAACGTCTCAGTGTTGAATTATGCTTTGGTTGTTTGTTTGACGGAGGAGAACAAGTTCACACATGTCGCAACTTGTCTGAACAAGACAAAGTCAGACAGTTCTTTAACATGGACATGCCATTATCCTTTCCTAAAATAACGACAATGGAACGAAAAGTATTGGTTCCGGACCCCAAGAAGTTTATCCAGTATTTTGAAAATCGAACGAGGAAGACATTCCAACCTATACTAAAGAAAGGTCATCGTAGATCAAACATAATACCCGTCGTAGCGTGCCCTCTTCAAAGCAGTACTCCAAGGTAGACGTGACATCATACAATAGTGGAAAGAGCCGAGGCTGCTCAGAAGACAACTATGGAGACAAAATTGTCACAACTAAGACAGTACGACGAGCTAGCAGTCTTAAAGCTATCCAGTTCGCGAACATACCAGCAGTCAGTAAACGGGACACCTTTGTTGATCCATAACGTCTGTGCTGACTGAGAAAGACGTTAAGGGAGCGTTACCATCGAGTTTAGACGTATTTAAAATGCCACCTTATCTCAAATATCCAAGATATTCAATAAACTGTTAGCATAGAGACCTGGGGTTTTGTCATTTACTTAAAAAGTAAAAATTATTTAATCTGCTTGCACATGCTAATGTTGTCTAATGACGACTGTGAGGTAAGCTGTGAGGGGAATACACCTCAAGACATGGGTGACAAGTCAGATGTCTGCCGGAATATGTTTGCAACTAGTGTACGCCCAAAACTAAAAAGACACGCAAATGTATACAGAAAGGAAATACCATGGAGAAGACCCAACAAAAACAAGTGTAGTCAACCCGAGGACAACCTCAGGAACTGGTGTTTTGCGAATGTCTGAGGTATTGGCCCATGTGTTTACTTAGCGAGCCAAAAAACAAATGCGAGGGTGAACGAGTAGAGTTTTACGCCGTTTGAACAATATTCCAGCAATACCACGGCAGGGGACGCCAGAAAGGGCTTCACACATCGTATGTATGACCGGAGTGGAATCTGGGTCTTCAGTGTGACGAGCGAATGCTTTAACCTCTGGGTTTCCAAAAACGCCCACAGTAGTTTCAAGCGATGCTCTTATTTACAAATATAACTTGTTTTCGCGTCCAGTTTTAGAATCTGGACATATTTCGAATTCTACACTCGGGGGGAAAGAAACGAACGTAAAATGTCTACGGCGACTAGTCAATAAAATGTCGATTATAATAAATCTTGATAACAGCATTCTCAAATACGTCATGCAGTGTAAACAAAAAGCAAATAGCTTGCGCATATGACAAACAACGTACAGTTTGCACTATCGGAAGGTTCTAAGATCCTAAGGTCCTGTGTAGTACCCTTTTATATATACATTTGAAACAAATTAAAATAAGAGGTATCTACTCACCAGTGGGACATTAAATTTCAAAACGCAGTAGCTTTATCTCCGCTACAGAATGCACTTTACGTTTAACAATGACATGGCACATCTGTTGGTGATTGAGTGAGTATGGTTTATGCCGCTTTAAACAATATTCCAGCAATATCAGGGTGGGGAACAAAAGGATTTCACACATTGTACCCATGTCGGGAATCGAACCTGGGTCTTCGGCGTGACGAGCGAACGCTTTAACCACTAGGCTACCCGACCTCCCCTCCGCTGTTAGTGAGAGACGAGTTAATATTTGACTGCAATAGTTCAGTCATATAGCGACGTGAACATATACATTCACGATCAGCGTTCACAGAAAAGTACAAAGTTAAATATCAAAGATGCTAAGTGTAAAACAAACAAGGTATACATGTCAAGAAGAATGACGAAAGCGATGCCTTCAACTGTAGAATCACAATTTTTTTGTTTCCATGCCAAAGGTAAAACATCTGTGAAAAAAACAGAGGATTAAGACTTTCTGTATGTTGGTATTTCTCCTGAATGCGGGACGTTTTATGTACCTTTCAAACACAAGGATGCATAGCAAACGAGCCCTCAGATACCTTTACAAATAAAACATATGTGTCAAACATCACATTTTGTTTCACTCAGCTTTTCGAGGTCACGTCATAATCAACTTCATTCACTACCACAGTTAATCGTGGACGGGACTCAACCCAAAAAAGTACGAGAATCTGTACTTTACTAAAAAAGTGTTATCCCAAATATAACATTTGTTACATTTGACCACTTTCTAAATGACATTGTGTGTTCATACACAGTTAATCGATTTACCCGCAACACCTACTCCCTGTCGCTATAGTCCGTGAGTCCATTAAGATGTAAATTGAATGGCTGCTACATTCAGACGATCTGTTCCTGCTGATGTCATGTTTCAGTGCCTCAGTTGTTGAGACCACGAGTCTGTGTCAGGCGAATGACCTTTCCTGCCAGCTGTATTTTTCTTGCAGATCGTGTGACAGCATCACTTACAACATGGATCCTGGCTACACAAATATAATAGTCAAAGTCAAAGATATTTATTGCATGTAAGGCCTCCGGCCCGTATACAAAAGAGTTACAAATAAATAGTTTACATATTTGGATATATACTCAATTTAACAATTTGTTTCTGAGGGAAATTGCATGTTTAACATATATAGCCAGTTTTAATATGACAGCATCATCTTTTGAAGAAAGAAGAGAAATAAAAGCAGGTACGGGATAAGCGTCCTGGTATAAACTTGTTTCTTTGATCAGAATAATAAGGACGTACAAAACAAAAATGAATTTCATTTTCTATAGCTGAATGACATCATGGGCACAGCCTCTTCGACTTTTCAGAGGACATTTTTCTTCCTTCATTTATCATGAGATCTAACAATCCGAGCCTAAATTGAATAAATGGACGTCGAAGGGTTCTTGGTGTTAATGTAGATAAGTATTTTTCGGGTTGAATGAGACTCTTAAAGTTCTATACAAGTCTAGAACTGTTTTTGAACTGTTTTCTAGAGTGGAATGCCATTCCTGATAAAACATATTTTATAGATTGTTCACGAAATTGTTTCAAAAAGAGTTTAACATCACCAACTGCTTAGTTTACCCATACAACCCGTAGCCATGTGAAAACAAAAGGTTTCCATGTGATGCCCATGTTCCTTTGCCCATGTCGTCTAAAGGTACAAGCATATTATAAGCAAGTTTGGGGATTCGGCGTTCATGCATTCCAAGAATATTAAACCAGTATTTCAAGCATCTAATTTGGGAGTTGATATATAACTAGTATCTGCCACACTCGCCACAGACCATACAATTGGGGGTTGATGGACCAGCGGATAGGAATTTTTTACAGGATAAAAACATGTAGCTTTCCGAGACTATCGTATCGCTGAAATCCCCATACTTCTGGTTGGATTTGGGCATCAAATAATTCAAAAAATATATTCGGTGTAAAATCTCCTACATACTGCGAGACAGACATACATTGATTAAGGCCTTCTTCGCACGTGATATATACATGATACTGGTGAGCCAACGTTGAAACCAGTGGTTGCGAGACGAACTGGGAACCTGTCTCTTCGTAGATGACAAAGGTTGATGCTTTATTGACATTTACCCTGTAGGACGACTTTTGCAAATATAACAGAGTAGTACCGACTCTGTAGGAATCAGAATATTGATGGTGGAGTTGATGTTGATTTAGATTTTGATGATGATGATTATTATTATGATGTTGATTTAGGTTTTTGAATTGACATTGGCGTTGATGGTATGATGGACGGTGGCGTTTATGACGGTGTTTGTGTTGATGTTGATGAGGATTATGTTGATGAGTGTGTTGGTGTTGATGAGGTCGATGATGTTGATAAGTATGATGATGTTGATGAGTGTGTTGGTGTTGATGATGTTGATGAGTGTGTTGGTGTTGATGATGTTGATGAGTGTGTTGGTGTTGATGTTGATGAGTGTGTTGGTGTTGATGATGTTGATGAGATCAATGAGTGTGTTTGTGTTGATGATGTTGATGAGTGTGTTGGTGTTGATGATGTTGATGAGATCAATGAGTGTGTTGGTGTTGATGATGTTGATGAGATCAATGAGTGTGTTTGTGTTGATGATGTTGATGAGTGTGTTGGTGTTGATGATGTTGATGAGATCAATGAGTGTGTTGGTGTTGATGATGTTGATGTGTGTGTTGGTGTTGATGAGGTTGATGAGTGTGTTGGTGTTGATGAGATCAATGAGTGTGTTGGTGTTGATGATGTTGATGTGTGTGTTGGTGTTGATGAGGTCGATGAGTGTGTTGGTGTTGATGAGATCAATGAGTGTGTTGGTGTTGATGATGTTGATGTGTGTGTTGGTGTTGATGAGGTTGATGAGTGTGTTGGTGTTGATGAGATCAATGAGTGTGTTTGTGTTGATGATGTTGATGAGTGTGTTGGTGTTGATGATGTTGATGAGATCAATGAGTGTGTTGGTGTTGATGATGTTGATGAGTGTGTTGGTGTTGATGATGTTTATGCGTGTGTTGGTGTTGATGAGGTCGATGATGATGAGTGTGTTGGTGTTGATGGTTGTGATGATGTTGATGAATGTGTTGGTGTTGATGAGTGTGATGATGTTGATGAGTGTGTTGGTGTTGATTGTGTTGGTGTTGATGAGGTCGATGATGTTGATGAGTGTGATGATGTTGATGAGTGTGTTGGTGTTGATGAGGTCGTTGATGTTGATGAGTGTGTTGGTGCTGATGATATTGATGAGTGTTTTGTTTGTTTGTTGCTTAACGCCGCACTTAGTAATATTCCAGCTATATGACGGCGGTCTGTAAATAATCGACCAGACAATCCAGTGATTGACATCATGAGCATCGATCAACCAAGTCAGCGAGATCTATTCTACTCCGGACCTTCACGGGTCTGCTCATGGGTCTGTTGGTGTTGATGATGTTGATGAGTGTGTTGGTGTTGATGAGTGTGTGTGTGTTGTTGTCGAGGGGGTTGATTTTGATAAAAATGTTGGTTTTGATGAAACAATTCTAGTGAAGAATAAATAGATCAAAGTACATGTTTTGTTGTCGAAACTCGTGGACAAAGTTATCACTGTGTAGCGTAATCAGTACGAATGTCCCCCTGGAAACCGCTATTGCACCGTTTGTCCGAGGGTCCTCCTTCGGGGCACTGGCTACACGCCCAGCAGTCTGAACGGGTTGAACAACCTGAAATACTGAAGTCAACCCATATTTAAATGTTGGTGCATCACTATAATGTGGATGGGTTGCTGGGGGGTGGGGTGGGGGGTGGGGGTGGGTGGGGGTGGGGACATTTGGAGTAAATGAGACAAACCACTGTTTCACATTTACATTAACTTATTAACTTCATTTTATGCACATATTCTAAGGGCTAGGTGACATCATTGTCTTTGTGCTCTTGCTTGTGTTTGAACTCACTTATAAAAAGAAGAGGTGAGGTGAGATGGGTTGGGTTTAACGTCGCGTCCAAGATGATTACACTTACATAGCGACGTGCATGCACGTGTGTGTGTGTGTGTGTGTGTGTGTGTGTGTGTGGCTGCTTGTACTAATACGGACTGATGCCGATTTATAGTGCTAGCACACTGAGATACCATGGATCAGGTTAACATGAATACCCCACTCAGACACAGTATACTTACTCCGAGCCGACCAGTCCTTGTTTTAGCCCCTTAATGCCGAGCGTTAGACAGGGTGACAACAAGTACCATCGTTTAACGTATTTTGGTATGACGCGGTCGAGGATCGAACCCCGGACCTTCCGCTCTACCACTAGACCACTGAGGCGGTCTATATAAGGAAGAAAAGAGGCTCGGTACTTACTGAAAACTCCTGACACTGTGGAAGGTCATTTGTCGCCCACCCATGCAGGTTGCTGTACACTTGGGACGGTGTAGTCCGATCATGCAGAGCTCCACACAGGGAACAAAAATAGGACTCCAAATCAAAACAGTGCTCGTTAAACTCCTGATTGCACGGTGGCAGTTCATACTCCCTCATCCAATCAAAATAACTGTTGTATAACGTTCTGTTCGCAGCGACCTTGATCATATATGTCGCTAGTGCTGATAGGTTAGTGAAATCTCTGACGTTGATATACGAGCGCGGAAGTACCAAAGACTCGTAATCAGCGCCACCATAAACAATAGGGATCTGTCGCCTTCTCAGCGCCAACCAATACTTCTCCGTCACGTAATCTCGACAGTGGCTGTTCTCGAATGAAAGTACAAACTTGTAGTCCGTTAACTTCTTAAAACACTCTTTATCAGTCTTATCACACACCAATTCCCCACATCGACCATACGTATCCACATCGACATGTTTCTTCAGTTCATGCACAACCTTGTATCGATGAACTGGATCATCGCAATTACTAGCTGCCCAAAACGCCATTTTGGATTTTTCTGCGAATATATCTATTGACAGTTCCATGTCTCTTCGAGGCCTTTTCAGAGCATACCCATATACCATGGGTACAGTTGAATCCGTCCTGTACCAGGTTGTCCAATTGAAAAGACCATTAAACTGTTTGAGACTTTGTCGTATGTTTGGTAAAGCTTCCATATTGAAAATCACCCAGATCTGACCCGTCCGTCTAATCGAAGGCAGCTCATCAATGTCCCCTGAGTGAAATAGCAGCACATCGCTTGTGACGAGGCGTGTTCGATCAGTTGTCAGTTCACATCTGTTTGGGTAATACTTTGGACAGCTGGGTATGTTTAAATTTGGCAGTGTCCATGTGTTGTTATTGAAAAGTGAGGTCCAAAGAAGTATGGTTTTATGCGAGGCGTTTGGAACTTCTTCAGAGTTGAAAATATGAATATATTCGTTGTCAGTTATTTCTGACATTGAAAATATTTCCAGAAATACAACGAATGTGATTAGGCACGCGCCACATACTCTAAGACGGGTGTTTAGAGTTATTCTTGAATGTCTTAATATCCGTTTCATATCGCTCATTTAGTGACGACACACTGTCATAAGTGATTTGGACTTTTACGTCATACTATCACCAAGACAACTTTCGCGCATAATCCCGCTGCCCTGAAAAAATAAAACAGAATATCATATTTCACAGTTGCAAGATTTCTAAACACGGGACATGCAATAGATTATCGTTTTGTAAAAGGCGGACCCACATCGATCATAAGGGCTAGCAGTGCCGTTTTGTCCTTCGTTTTCCCATCAACAAATTTCTCTATCAATTCAAGTTTATCTCAAGACCAGACAAATACACGGACTAGAACTTGGGTTTACGGGTAAGCTATCCAATCAAGGGACCATGCAAGAGGCATCCGGACCTCAGCCGCAGCTTTGAGTTGCGTCCCCTAACCGTGCCTGGATCCGCTGGTTGTAGGTTCGAATCAAATTTTATCTTGTCCGCTTCATGAACCACCACGTTGGTTTAACCAAACTGGTGCGATATTTATGTATAGGTAAAAGATTATTTTCTTGCTTGTTTCTGCACGACAAAAGAATTTATTCTTGGGGAAACTTTTACAATCTCGTTAAAATTACATATTTCACTCCTCCACAGGGGGTCTTAGTAACATTCGTCACCACTCGACCTTTTCCGTAACCTGCAAATAGAGCCACCTACTCTTGTCCCGCAATATCACGATTTGGTGACGAACGTCTCGGAGTGAGCAAGGGCATTCAAACCAGCTGATATCTGTATCTCGAGAACGAAGTCAAACGACAAGTTCCGAAAGTAGAGATAGCGGCGCCATTACGTTGTTGTGGATATTTCATACATTCTGACCCGTGAAGATCCGGGTTAGAATAGATCTTAGAGCAACCCATGCTTGCCATGAAAGGCGATTTTGCTTGTCGTAAGAGGCGACTAACTGGGTCGGGTGGTCAGGCTCGCTGACTTTGTTGATGCATGTCATCGTATCCCAATTGCGTGGATCGTTGTTCACGATCACTGGATTATCTGGTCCAGACTCCATTATTTTTCAGACCTCCGTCATAGAGCTGGTATATAGATGAGTGCGCCGTTAAACAACATACAAACAAACAAATCCTACATTCTGTCGTTTCTGAGCGCCACCTGCATCCAAATGGGAGTGCGATCGAAGGTACATTTGTGTCTTTGTGGCTTTCATTTGTACAAATCGAAATTTCCGAATCGATGGGATAAATAAACGAAGCCGACTCGTATTAGAAAGCTGAAAAGAATCCACGCATGATAGCTCACTCAGGGTTTGCCTCACGCGGCCTTCTACGGGGGTGTCCCCAGATATTCACGCAAAGAGGTACCACATCGAAGTCAAAATCCGAATTTAATGAGATTGAAACTCTGACATCATGTTCGAGGTCAAATCAAACAGTAACGACGTTGACGGACTGACGGAATTTACTGGACTTCGGACTCAAGTCCACTTCTGTATCAAGTGACTCGGTCAAATAACGGTATCTCACATGCCAATACCCAGACTGAGACACGGGGGCAACACTGACACTGACTGCTCACGGTATGACATTGATGGGCCTGTTTACCTTGCGTGATGTATGGACTATTTGACTAGCCATTACAGTTGTAGATAGATTGTCGACAGGTTGTAACTGAACGTTTGCCAGTGCTTTTGGCGCTATCGTTCTCGTACACGAGACCGACCATTTGATATTCTGTGGGGGTGGGGATAGGGATATAGGGGTGGGGGTGGGGGGTGGCCTGGGATTGTTAATCGAGATGAGAAATTTGTTCAGCTAAGGCTACAAAACCAGATATTTTTCTATTTAAAACTATCACACCTTGCAACAATGTTTTTTTTTGTGGCAGTCAATTTCTTTTGTTTTCAACAGTCGTAAGCATAATTTTTTGTTTGGTGGTCGGTCCCAAACACCATAATTATGCGCGTTGGTTTCAGCAAAGTGTAGATATCGTACACCAGATCGTTGCTATGTATGGCTCAAATATTGACTGCGACGTAGATTATTTATTCAATATTAATCCGCATTACTTTGGGCTTTACTCACACACTAAGCAGACATACCGTGTTGTACTGGTCAACCGGCACTGGAGCCAATGCAGTCTCTCAGTTAATTGACCACCATGAGCTTCTGCCATTGAACGTTCCAGTGTTCGGCGACAGACTCGCCCGGCCACCGAGGTTTCCGGTATAACAGGGTCCTACGTTATGAAGGTTTTTATCTTCCCGAGCCAAGGAAGTTAACTGACTGTAAAAGTCCAGTTTCTACTTGGCTTTTAAAGTCAGCTAATTCCCTTGCCTCGGGAAGATGGAAACATTGTTTTAACGCACCCTTATAGCATTTCTGGATAGCTTGGATCAAATTGAAAAATGTTTTCCATCTCAATATAATTCTTGAAATGATTATATTGTATCATTAACATCAGTGAATAATTTCTTTGATTGCCCAACCGTTCATCTCAGAAACATCTGCTTTATCGTATCACCATCGAAGTCTTTTACTATAAACAACGTGTTTCACAACAACGACACCCACGACAAAAATCCATAGGAAGTGTTGTACATACCTTGGTATGACGGCGTCTTTCGTCCACATAACATGTTTATAATCAGGCAACGAAATACACACAACATGCTTTCTCTCATGGAGACGTAAATGTGTGCAAACCTTGAGTCCTTTCAATACCGCGACCCAGATTATACCGTCAATGACCAGTCGCGATCATGGGCGGGGTCAGCGGAGCACTCAGTGGAGGAAATAGGGGAAGCTTTATAATCGATCATGTGGTTTCGAAACACCTGTAAAGGTCGTCGTCATGGCGAGGGGTTGCGAAATATCTATTTGCATACGGAATTTGCCGATACGTTGTTAAAAAGGGGTGTTATAAGAGATGGTGTTGGTGGTGGTGTTTACTATTATGCTTTATAAGGACGAACTGTCTCAATAGTTAAATACGGCTGTTATCAATGGAAGTTACACGGGGATGCTTCTTAATGTTTGTATGCCTTCTAAAAGCGAACTGCCTTAACTACACCTATCAGGAGGGTATAAAGGGGTACCCCTATGTTTTGAATCATAAATCAATTTACATAATGCTATGGTTTCACAGGTCATCGGGTAAATGTCAACGTATTTCACCGATATACCTTAAGAAGTTGGACATGTTTTTAACGTTGAAACACGACCACCAATAACACTGTTTTCTGTTATTTATATTCCTCTAGCACCCGTATTAAAGGAATCACAAAATTCCCACCACACCCAATCCCCATCCCCGTGTGAAAAACTGATATATCCTTGCATTGTACCACGAGAGTCCAAGAGGCGGACCGTCAGAGCGTGTGTACCGTAGAGTGCCCACACACGACAACAGCTGTGTTCGACAAAAGCGCAAGCCCGTAGGCCCGTGGCAGGTAGATGTCGCTTCGGGCTCGTAGTTTCAAATTTGTGTGGCGGCTTATGGCCTGCAGAAACAATGTGGACTTGTTTGTCACAATAAGCTGCAGTTTGTTTTTTAAATGAGGGACAGAAGAGTTTGGTCAGGGCCTGCAGCTAATTAAGTCTGTGGGACCCGATGGCAGCCAGGCAATTGTTTTTATTTCAAACACTGGACAATAGACCACAATCCACAAACCTTGATGCGAAGGTCCACGTTTTTCAGTCACTCATCGGCGGTTTGAGAAAAACAAAATCGGGATCGCGGGTATCTGATTCAAACTTTATTTTCATACAGTGAAACCTTTATAATGATTAATTATATGTTTAAATACATAATTACATCGACTATAACTCTGGTATGCCTCACTCATAAATTTACTAAGTGCTATGACTTGAGTATATCTCTTTATGGACATACAGACAGAGCTGAACCAATTCATCAATATATTTAAAAGTCGTTTCATTTGTTTTATTTAAGTAACTGGCTGACTCTCTCACTATAAGAAACAAAGACTGACTAAATCTCGATACAGTGGCCCAGTCGTCTAAGGCACCGCGAATCGCTGTGCAGAGTTGCGTCCCTTTGACACACCAGAAACCTATGATTGTGGGTTTGAATTCCGTTTCGCCCCGATTATATTTCTAGGTTTGTCAGCACTGTACCCGTGCTCGTGGGTTTCACCGAAGCGCTAAAGGTCTGAGACCTGCATCACTTGGGGCTTTCCCCGTGATACAACTGGATTACTGTTAAAAGCGGCGTTAAACCCAAGTCACTCACTCATGGGGGTGGGTTGAGTTGTCTAAAAACAAATGTCTCAGAAAAATTTTAAAAAAAAATTTAGGCTTCAGAATGTTGAAAAGAAATTATATTGTTGAAAGGACCCTTCGTCCCGCCCAAACCTAACGTGTTTGACACTCTCCTAGTGATCTTCTTCAGGTTACTTTGTCGTGTCATGTACGTGTAAACAGCACGTGTGGTCTACACACCCGGGATCTATGTAGCTTCCGATTGATCTGTACTTAGCTATGATGAATAACAGTAGAAATGTGGACCCGTTCCTTCTTCATCACATGCACAAGATGTTTTCTCCTGTGGCCTGTGCTATTTGTTTCATATCCTGAGGAAGGCGTATTTCTTCCACCCTGTAACCTGTTAACTCCTGAGTGAGTGAGTTTGGTTTTACGCCGCTTTTAGCAATATTCCAGCAATATCACGGCGGGGGACACCAGAAATGGGCTTCACACATTGTACCCATGTCGGGAATCGAACCCGGGTCTTCGGCGTTACGAGCGAACGCTTTAACCACTAGGCTACCCGACCGCCCCTGTTAACTCCTGCTTAAGTGAAGCTCAAGAGCATTAGCGTGGCTCTTGCAGAACTAGGCGACTTCATATTGTTCAAAGCAGTGTTTTACACCCAGCTCACTTACTCACTCACTAAAACATCGCAGTACCGTTCTCCGACTCAGGAGGCACTGAGTTGCGCCCCTTAGCCATGCCAGAATCTGGCAGGTCATTTCCGCACTCGGACTCAAGAGGCACGGGTGACACACACTTGCCTCCCTTTGTACTACCAGGATCCTGCAACGCATTCGCCAACCACAACTCTCCCCGCAAGATCCCATCTGACAGCCTGATCTTTGTTATGTAACTGGCATGTTTTGTTTGTTTGTTTATTTGTATGTATATTTTTTAATGTCACTTTCAACGATATTCCAGCAATTTGACGGCGGTCTGTAAACAATCGAGCCTGGACCAGACAATCTAGTGATTGACATCATGAGCATCGATCTACGCAATTGGGATACGATGACATGCATCAACCAAGTCAGCGAGCCTGACCACCCGATCCCGTTAGTCGTCTCTTACGACAAGCATGGGTTGCTGAAGACCTATTCTAAACCGGATCTTCACGGGGCTATGGCATGTAATGGATCTTGAACATGTTTACAAGTGCTCCACATGTCAAATGAATCTAGAAATTGTTGACTCTCTCCTTGTTCAACACCGCTCTCTAGAGTAGATGCACCGGCGAAGATTCAGGTTAGAATATAAGTCTTCAGCAACCAATGTCTTCCGTAAAAGGCGACTATGTTTGTCGTGAGAGGCTAACGGGATCGGGTGGTCAGGCTCGCTGACTTGGTTGATGCATATCACTGTATCCCAATTGCTTGTGACGTTAAACAACAACTCCAGAGTAGATGTGTAATAATGAATAAACGATCTCAAGAGATGGTGGGCTCTGTTATCAGTGATAAGCTGTGTGAGGACTCTCTCAGACAACTCTCCTCGTCGTGTCAAAGAATACATGTATGTCTGAACCGTTACAGCACAAGCTGCGTGACCTTGACCTATTATCAAGAGATCAACAAGCTGTACTCCATATTTTTTGTTCGTTTCCTTTGCGTTAACTCGTCACGCCGAAGACCCGGGTTCGATTCCCGACATGGGTACAATGTGTGAAGCCCATTTCTGGTGTCCGTGATATTGCTGGAATATTGCTAAAAGCGGCGTAAAACCATACTCACTCACTCGTTTCCTTTGTATTCTTATTCAGTTTTGTATTTTTGAATTCACTGCGTACCTACCCACAAACGTGCGACTGGTCTTCAAGAACATTCTCAAGCACGCCTAACAGACCCTTCAACCCAAACATTGCCTCGTTATCAGTGCAATCTGTTGCCCTTATCTCGACCGCACGACATGTCAATATCACGGGACAGTTAGTCAGTGAATGTTATCAGCTTCGCGGCTGCCTGTAAACAATCGAGTCTTGACCAAGAAAACCGTTTTTTTACCGTGATAATATATCAACTACAATGATTACTACATTGTTAGTTACTTTTAAATTCTTCATAAAACAGCAGCTGTGCTGTTGATAGTAGTATGTACCAATCTCATTATATAGATCTCTTACTCCTGGACATAGCCCTTAGTTTTAATGAGATGTTAATAGTCCTAGTTTCGTTATCGGTAATATGTTTTTTTTTTACTTTTGGGGGAATTGTTGATATTTTTTGGAGCGTTTAAAGAATAAATATAGAAACATAATTGTTCCCAAAATTGTATGCATTCGGAAACCCAGGTCGATGAAAAATATATTTAAGTATTTTTATGTGAATACTTCTCATTAATATTGGAAACGTGCTGCTGCCAGTCTAAGATAAGATGGACAATAGTCACACATATTACTAACATATAAAGCTCGATGGAAGCCACAGTGTGATAAACGTCCAGTTTCCACGAGGCAGGACAGTCAACAGACGATAAGCGTCCAGTTTCCAGGAGGCAAGGCAGTCAACAGACGATAAACGCCAAGTTTCCAGGAGGCAGGACAGTCAACAGACGATAAACGTCCAGTTTCGAGGAGGCAAGCAGGTCAACAGACGATAAACGTCCAGTTTCCATGGGGCAAAACACACCTTACTTGTCTGTAAACTCAAATTTTATCATTTACTTCTCTCTATCGGTTGGTGATTATCATAACTGCTTAGAGACAAAACGTGTGTAATTGGCCAAGAGTTACTAATTACAAGGCCTAGAACCAGTCCGACAGTGGGAGCCGTTTCGTGGAGGATAGTCCCCCTTTAAAACTAAGAAATGTCAGAAGTTGATAAACGATTTTGTGTTAGGTTAATACAAGTTAATCGATAGTCCCTTTGGTACGAAATTAGCCAGCCGCTGGGAATGTTCACTTATATTTATACATGCACATGCGATAACTTTTAACTCAAAAGGCCATAGTCCATAGTCCATTAATTGTGATCTTGACACACCCGTTTACTGTCGTTGGAAGACCCTGCTTTACTGATATAAAAAAATCATATGCCTCACATTGTAGAAACAACATAATGTGCCTTTTTCTTGACGACAATAAAATTAGTTATTATTATTATTGTTGTTGGTGGTGGTGGTGTTTTTATTATTGTTGTTGTTGTTGTTGGTGGTGGTGTTTTTATTATTATTGGTGTTGTTGTTGTTGTTGGTTGTGGTGTTTTTTATATTATTATTATCATTCTTCTTATTATTATTATTATCATTAGTATAATACAAAAAATAATGGTGCTCCTTTATAAATAAAAACATGCCGATCTCAAACCACTCCCTGGAAATAAAATAATTGCTCCCGGTAAGTATATTTTCAACGAAGGTCATAAATATTTGTATTGTTAAGATCATCACGTTCTATATTTATGAATGATGAATATAGTGAGACGAATTAAAATCGACAATTTGGTTTCAAATAGTTTCAGTTTCCGATTTTACAATGTACCGAATATTTGCAAAGGGCAGATAACTCCCAAGACCCAACATGGCGACATGCAGTGTACACATGGCTGTGTAGGTAATACTTTCGGTAACTCAACGCGAAGTTTTCAACTTATTGGAACTGATTTCAAGCAGTAGTGCCAGTGAGTGTTACAACACTAGTGCCCAACACAAGGTTTGTTAATTTTTGTAAATGCCAATTTATGTTTAGTGACGTTCAAAATAATTTTAAGCTTAGCTAAAAGTAAAACATTTTTGTGAACATTTCACCATGCTGCGTCAGCCAACTTGTGCTTCACCGACGGTAGCCTCGAAATCGTATGCTATGTACTACTCTGCTTTTATTATCTGATACCTCCCGATCGCTGTGATACGTAATACAGTTGGTAACCTCCTATTAGAGATTCCGATACTAAGTTTGCACCTGCCTCCTCAACTTCAGTGTGTGCGAGTGCTACGGATGTGCAATATAACTGGTATACCAGTGTGTTGCAATAAGTCCATATGCAATACACGTATCGCAATACAACCCTTGCGTATTAATTTTCCAATACGGCCACAGAAGAATTAACATGTAAGACAGGTTTCTTATTGATTAAAGAAGTACCCTTTGAACAATAGAGATATATTATTTGGGCCTTGATACTTATTACAATATGTATTGCAATACAGCTCTGAGTTTACCATGTTTACAGCCTCAGTTGTTGTTCCTCTTGTTAAAGGGTCCGTCAAAACACTTGACTCCTACGCATTTACCATTCGTTTACTGGTTAGTAACTAATTTTCATGCAACCCTGGTATTGTGCGCACATGATTGTTACTCGTTTTATTTTTGCTTGTTTTCATTAGAAGAGTGACATATTTATCTGGGAAAAATAACTGAAATAATTCTGGGTTAAATAAAATACAGGATTTGGACCCTACAGAAAATAAAATACATAAAATCATGAATGGGGGACAAATTCTGTGGTTGTACAGAGATACATACCACATTCTTTAGACACAGCAACAGTGCATGAATGTGAATTATTTTCTCACAGCGATTCCTAAAAGTTTGATTGCAGGAGGATATAGTAATTTAGTGTTGGCATATCTGTCAGCCAAGATAAGAAAAAGTTGGCCTTTGCATAGAGGATATTACCATATTTTCTTGAGTATACAATGGTATAGTGCACACTTTTTAAAAAAAAAAACACAGCTGTGTAGAAGGGGGCGCGCATTATACATGTTATACATGCCATAATGAATTTTTTAGTTTTTTTCCCCCAACGCAAAGACATTACTGTGAGCATGCAACACCCGAAATACCATGTCAATAAATCCGTACTGGAGTACACAATGTAATCTTGTAATTACACTGCCTGGTCATAAAAAGTGTTCATTGTATATCTGGACCATGTGGACTGATGTTTGTAACTTATTTCATTAATTTTATTCAAAATTACTTTTAATATTGTTTTAATTAATTTTGGCGAAATCGTGTGTGAAGAGATTGGAAGATCACACAACTCACCGTTATTAACAGCAACCATGGTCAGATTACAGCTATTGGTGCCTTGAAACAAACTTTAATTAGAGAATGGATGTATATCATAAATGCCATACTTTGACTCATTAAAAATCATATTTGTTGTAGTTTGACAAATCTATGTCAATATGTAGTTCTTGCGATCACGTGTGCGGAAGCGTCGATGGTGACTGGTCAAATTGTTCCATGTCAAAAAAATATCCGACAATAGCAATCTGCTGCATCGAAGTGCTATGTTTAGGGTTATTATTATTTTAAATATAGTTAGTAAAAGCTGTAACTAAAATAACATGATATTGGAATACTGTACTGACCAAGTTTCTTATCACCCATTCGTGTACCGGAATTCGCTGAAGGGGTATGGTGTAATTTGTTTCTGCACATAATATTGGAAAATCATTTTTCCAAAATACTGAATCCACTAGAGGGGAAGCACATTATACTTAGGTGCACACTATACTGAAGAAAATATTGTATCCATGTGTGTATCCATATCATTAATATCCTATATTTAGGAATTTAAAAAAATGGTTTATTCAAACTGTTTTATATTCCTAATATGTTCCTTATCGCTTTGTCTTATAATGTCAGAATTATGTGATAATATCATTTATATGATTTGACAGGAGGGGCTTCAGGAAAAGCAGATACGGATGCTTCGACGTCTATCAGCTTCTCTAGCTAGAATTATCAAGAAGACAGCAAATATGGCAGAGGCACTGGACCTTAGTAAACATGTGGGTATCCCAGTATATTATAATGTATACGATACACCAAGAACATTGAAGAATGAAGCATGGTTTATTTCACAATAAAACATTGTTCCATCATGACATCATTTCTGGAGATTCAAACATACAACAACAAACATACATTCAACCCCTGCAATTTGATGACGTAAATTGGATGACGTTATTTTTTAGAGGGAAGTGTCTTAGTTGTTCCCCATAGATGTAGCTGGGCAACGCAAATAAATGCAATGGCCGAATGGTCACTTCCAAATGTGAGCAAGATATCATGGCAATCTGTATTGGAGAAACAACAACATCGCTGTGACAATTGTGAGACTATCCGGGAGATACTAAACTTATCTTCCTTGTTCATAAAATGGACTTATCGTTCATTGCCGTGATCAAATTGTATTCATGGAGTCAATATTTAGATATGGGTAAATATTTTCAAATCTTGGACTTTTTCTAACACCCTTGAAGAGACTGTACATACTGTTGATATCTCATGTATAAAATAAATGAATAGACTCTTGTTCGATGTTTATCGTACAATAAAATACTGTCGGGAGAATAAACCACTCGGCGCTGTTCCCTCATGGTTTACTCTTCCTCCAGTGTTTTATTGGACAATAAACAATGACCAATAGTCATTTATTTCTTAAATACATCATGATTTGTATAAAACTTAACAGTCAGTCCTTTTATTGTGTAGATTGTGATAAATTAATGTTCTTATCATTCCCTCCATGATGGACAACAAGATGGAAACTTGAAGTGATTCAGTGCCAGTATTCGTGTGTCACAAAGTAATGCCACAGGGCAGCACATGGTACTGTGCACAGGTCACAACTCAGGTGAAGTTAAGCAACAATGGTCGCAGAGAGTCCTTGGATGGCTGACCATGCTTGGCTCCTGAGAGTTTCGAGGACTTTGGTCCTGACTTTGTTCAAAATGTGCCTCTTTTCACCCAGCAGTGAATGGGTACCCGGGAGGATGAGATAGGAATGTGGTTATTAACGTCGTACCGCCTCAGGGGCAGCATGGGTTGTATACTTCCTAGGGAGCTGAGAATGATGGTTAAGTGCTCACTGATCCAGTGACGGGGGCAATAATAATGTACTTAGTGAATGGAATTTGACGCTTACACTCCTCTACAGTATTCAGCCCATCCTGACACATGTCCACTACTATTTCCCAGGCTTCCCCAGAGCTAGGTATGGAGAAGAGGCCGTTGGAGAAGGACGAGAAAGATGCCCCTGACGAACAACCTGCACAGAAGAAAGTCAAACAAGAGGTTTGTTTAGCTCAGTCATCTTCCCGAGGCAAGGGGGTTAACAGTTTCCACCCTTGCAGAACTAGGCTGCAATTATGGAGTAATATTTTGGCTGGACTAACAAGTCTATGCATAGTCCAATCAAAATCCTGTAACAAAATCAACATCTGGTTCGTAAACTGCATTGCAGACTTCGGTTGATTGCAGGATTTGCAAAGCATGTGTACCGTAAACTTAAGAGTCAACAGATATTTTCCAAATCTTTTCATGTTTTTAATCACCTGTTTTGATGCACTTTGCAAAATAAAACTCGTTTTATTACAATATAGATCTTGATTATCGATCAGATCTTCTTCACTGGGCACCTCCATTTTGTTTGAAGCAAATGCAAGAGGTATGAGAGGTGGAATCTGATTGGTCAATAGGAGGGACATAAATCTTAGAGCCACTGGAGGCACTATGAGTATGATCAAACCCTATTTCAGCAAAGGCGGAAACTAGACTTTTACAGTCAGTGAACTTCCTTGCCTTGGGAAGATGAGCTCAGTGGGTGTTTAATATTCTAAATATAATACTTTAGGGTCAGTTCATTATATCAAGTATGGTTTTAATCCTAGTTACCCTGTCAGCATTAAGGGGATAAAACATGGACTGGTCGACCATGGAATCAGTGTCCTGAGTAGGGTGTCCATGATACACAGCAGCATGGTATTTCAGCACCTTAACCTGTTTAATTGTTAAACAAAGGCTTGTTTGTTAGTATTTTTTTAATTGTATTACAAAGTAAGATAATATCTCTGCACTGCAATTATGCTAAAATATTCACTGTGCTTATATGGCAGGTTTTTAACAGGTCATGGAATTGTCAGTGGAAAATGGGATTTTCATGAAATGTCTGTGCCTTTGACAGGCATTTCTAAGAAGTAGACAGTTTGGCCCTCACTCTATGAAGGTTCATACTCCAATGAACTCTCACAAAGTGAAAGTCATTTCTTGAATAATGTAGTTGTTATATGTAAACTGTTGTCCACTTTGACCCCTGTGGTGTTTCAGCAGCAGGTTGCCCCCATGCAGGGTCGGGCAGACAGGAAGAGGAAGGTGGCCATCTTGCTGGCCTACTGTGGTAAAGGATACTACGGTATTCAAAGGTATGAACTGGCCCGATAATAGTTACCATGGTTACGTTTGAAATGAGTCAAAACACTACATCTATGGAAGCCCTAACAGTGAAAATTGCTGGATGTCATGTTGTGTGTGGTACTTTGCTCATGATATCAACCACTGAATGTTGACGTATCTGACCCTGATTTGACTATTTACAGACTATTGAAACAGGTGGAATATTGCTGACTGGCATAAGGCAACATTCACTCACTCATCCTTTTTAGCCTAAGTTATAATCCTTTGTCAGCATTCAGGCTTGCTAACCTGGTTGATTGTGTGTCATCATACCCTAATGACGTGGTTTGTTGTTCACTATATCAATCACTGGAATGTCTGATCCAGACTTGGTATTTACAGACCACGTCATATATCTCGAATATTGCGGAGTGTAGCATTAAACAAAGACCAGATAAACAGTGTCTCAGCAGATATATAGTAACTGTGAATAACTTTGGCTTTACCCTGAACTATTATGATATACATGGCATATAAACTCTTATTAATATTGCAGGGCCAAGTTTGGTGTAGATATCCTCATTTTGTTAATTCAAGGACTGGGGCGGTCGGGTAGCCTAGTGGTCAAAGCGTTCGCTCGTCACGCCAAAGACCGGGTTCGATTCCCGACATGGGTACAATGTGTGAAGCCCATTTCTGATGTCCCCAGCAGTGATATTGCTGGAATATTGCTAAAAGCGGAGTAAAAGGTTCCTCACTCACTCACTGTTGCCAGGAGATGACTAAATGACATAACTACAAGCATTGTGTTACATTTTCTATCCTTTCTGCTTTCCCATAAAGGCAATGTGACAGTTAAATTTCCGGTTTAATTATCTCCATCATGTTTTAACAGAAACAAAGGATTTGACACCATCGAGGAGGAATTGCTGAAAGCGCTACTCAAGAACGAGCTCATTCCACAGGAACATTTTGACTGTCCTCAGAAGGTGAGGTGGACGTCCGTGGCAGTATAGGGGAGACCACTCTTGCCTCACTGTTTGGTTTCAGGGCAAACTAGGGGAGATCACTCCTGTATCTCTTAAGGTAACCCTACTAGTGTTTCAGGGCAGACAGTTGTAGTCCATTCCTTTCTTCCAGTTTGGTTTCAGGGCAGACTATGGACGCCTACACCAGTCTACTAATGTGTCACGGCCAAAATATGGTCGTCCACTCCAGTCTCCCCAGTGGGATTTCAGAACTAACTAGGGAAAACCACTCTTGTCTCGCTGTTTGATTTCAGGGCAGACTAACAAAGATCACTCCTGTCTCCCTATAGGGTTTCAGGGCAGATAATAGGAAACCATTCCATCCTTCCTATTTGGATTCTGGGCAGACTAGGGGAGACTACTCCTGTCTATCTGTGGTGTATCAGGGCCATAATATGGACGCCAACACCAGTCTCCCAGTGTGGTTTGAGAACAAACTAGGGTAGTACCCCTCTTATCTCAGTGGGTTTTATGGTAGAATAGGGAGAGACCGTTCCAATCTCATCATTAGGTTTCAGGGCTAGATAAGGGAGACAACTCCTGTCTCCCTGAGGGGTTCCGGAGCAGAATGGAGTAGGTCCTTCCTGTCTCCCTGTCTTTTAGAAACTTAGGGACATGAGGTTCTTTTTATCTGAAAAAAGAAGATCATAATTTATGTATTGGAGTCAATAACAAGGGTCCTTTGACAACAGTTTTTGTTTTTTTTTCTTCCGTTCCTGTTCTGTTCCCCATGGCGCCCTGGGTTAGATTATTTCCCCTGTAACCTGTGCATGTAATAAGTGACTAAATGGATCTGGTGGTCAGGCTCTGTGACTTGGTTGATTGTGTGTCATAGTACCCCGACAGAATAAGTCATTGCTCATGATATTGACCATTGGTTAACTCGGGCTCAACTATTTACAGGCCGTTGTGATAAAGCTGGAATATTGCTGACTGCAGCGTTAAGCAACAAGTAAACCATTATTGATGTTGTGTTGATTCGTCCCCTGTCTGTCTTACAGATGTCCTTCCAGCGAGCAGCCCGAACTGACAAGGGTGTCTCAGCCGTGGGAAATGTGGTGTCACTGAAGATATGTAGCTCGACTTTCATTCCCAATGATCCTTTCATTCAGTGAAAACTGTGACTTGAGCCAAGCTTGTCATATCAAGGTCCTAGTGACATTAATGCAAAAACCCTTAGTTTACCTTTGACCGTCCTATCTCAATGAAGGATGCACAGGTTCTTGAGCCAATCAGCTTCTAAATATACTGGCTTCATTTTTGTACCTCCTCAACGTGGATTGGCTGGTCAGAGAGATCAGCTGACTCGACCTCCAGTGGAGGTGCCCTCAAATCTTCACGCATAAGAGGTATCGCAAAATTGGAATCAAAACCTGTGTCTTTGGCAGATAAGCAAACAACACGGGAAGAATATTCTTCCACTATTAGCAAGACATTTGTAGCTGTACACTAAGCCGGATTCCAATTCTGTTTGGGTTTTATGTTCCATGCGGATCCAGGTTAGAATGGGTCTGCAGCACTTTATGGCTTGTCATAATAGGCAACTACATGGGTTTGGGTGGTCAGGCTCGGTGACTTGGTTGACGTGTCATCATACCCGACGCTATGGGATTGCTCATTATATCACCCACTGGTTTGTCTGGTCATGTGATATACCTGGGTTATGGCTGACTGCAATGCACAACAAACAAACAAACAAACAAACAAACACACTTTTACAATTAATTTCTGTTATATTTTCCATGATGATATGTTGACCTTGGTATATTTTTTTTTACATGTTGCTCAATCAGGACACTTTAGTGGACAACATCAATGCAAGCTTGCCACCACAAATCAGGGTTATTGGTGAGTAAGACAGTCAGGATTTGGACAAACCCCAGTCTGGTTTACACATACACAAGTAGTGTGTAAGCATGACCTGCAGATAATGGTTTACACATACACAAGTAGTGTATAAGCATGACCTGCAGATAATGGTTTACACATACACAAGTAGTGTGTAAGCATGACCTGCAGATAATGGTTTACACATACACAAGTAGTGTATAAGCATGACCTGCAGATAATGGTTTATACATACACAAGTAGTGTGTAAGCATGACCTGCAGATAATGGTTTACACATACACAAGTAGTGTGTAAGCATGACCTGCAGATAATGGTTTACACATACACAAGTAGTGTGTAAGCATGACCTGCAGATAATGGTTTATACATACACAAGTAGTGTGTAAGCATGACCTGCAGATAATGGTTTATACATACACAAGTAGTGTGTAAGCATGACCTGCAGATAATGGTTTATACATACACAAGTAGTGTGTAAGCATGACCTGCAGATAATGTATCTCAACATTACATGGCAAGCTGTTTCTTTAAACCTGCCTCATTGATATGTTTATGAAATCTTTGGTTGATAGGGAAATAAAAACAAAAATAAACATGAAATTTCAGATTTTTTTTCCAACTTTTTTTCAAGTCATATGAATATGTTGAGCAGTGCGTAGCCAGTTTGTCTTATTGTAACCATATTGAGTGCAAATGTATTTGGGGTACCCAGTAGATATTTATGTTTTCAGGTAAATTTCTTTCACTTTATATTTTTTAAGGGTTGGAAGATCGTAAGCCAATTTAAAGTCAGGTCTTAATATGAAAATGTATTGGTACTTTTCCATAGCACCAGGTGTGAGATAATCTCATTAAAATCAGATCTCAGTTCTCGCTATCGCTAAACAAGATCTGAGGACATCCCATTACGGGTCACGTCAGAACGACCTTTCATCCAGCCAATCAGAGTCGCTTACCAGATCATGAAAGTGACAGTCGGATTGTGTTTTCTAATCATGCAACCTCGAAATATTTAACAGAGGGTATTCCGAACGACAGTTACGGGTTTTATGATTATACCCATACAATCTAGGCCATCTGTAAGCCATTCCAGAATGTTCTTTTTATCAGTTTTAACATTTTTTAATTGAGAATATGTCAAAATATGTTTCGAAGTGTAGTCGCCAGTTTGAAACTAGTGTCCTAAAGCTTGAGAAAGCTGCCTTATGATTGGCTAATATCAATTTCTTGTCAGTCATTTCATTGATCGGTCAACGTTTGCGAAAGGTCGTTCTGACGTGACCCGTAATGGGATGTCCTCAAGGGCAGTATTCATAAAAGAACTTAAGTCTGAAAAAAACCTTAAGTTTAGACTTAAGAAAAATCTTAGTTTTTTTTATGAATACCGCCCCAGATCTTTGTTTTGCGGTAGCGAGAACTAAGATCTGATTTTAATGAGATTTGGTGTGAGACAGAATGATGTCACACTGGCATGACATCATGATAGGAGGAATGATGGTAAATGCTTATATGATAGTTGAATTGCTTTAAAAAAAGAAGAGGAAAAAAAAGGCAAAACAGGTAATCATGCCCCGTAAGCATGGATCGTTGCTCTTTGCTTTCAGTGACTGGTTGCCTGGTCCAAACTTGAATATTTTTATGCTGCCATGACAGCTGGAATATTGGTGACTACATCAATAAACAGAATTCACTCTCTCAGTGAATGTTTCAATATTTTCAGCCTACAGGAGAGCGACGAAAGCCTTCAACAGTAAGAACCAGTGTGGTGGCCGAACATACGCCTACATGACGCCAACGTACGCGTTTGCACCGCTCAAGAAGGTGGGTTGTTATGATGGCAGTTCACTGCCAAGTGACTTGGACTGGTCATTGATTATGTGACACAGTTCTATGTTTTGTGACGATGATAAAGATTTAGGGGCATGAAAAATGTTACATGTATTTTCAAGAGTCCAATACTGTACCAGACACACACATCATTCTAATCACTGTCATATGTTACCATGACATCACTGTAATTAGCTAAAACATTACATTACTTACAACCCAGAGGACAACATTCAATATGTGTAAAACAGTTATCTCCCTTATATTAGGATCTATTCTATCTGAAATAGGAAATGGATGTGCCAACAGACTCCAAACTGTGTATTAGGTGGCAACATATCATATCTTAACATCCCGATCCAAGAATCTGTGATAATGGTATGAATAGCAATACACTTTGATAATGTCAAGTAATCAATTCTGTTTTAAATCTATTAATCTAGAAATAATCTTGATGATAAAAGAAAGTCTGTAATGATATTTCTGTATTTTTCAGTTCATAACAGCAGAATATAGAATCACAGGTAAGACAAGACATGCATCATAAGAAGTGAGTTGTGTCTCCAGGCGTCATGCCTGAAGAATAGGTTGCCAGTACCAATGCTTGACATTGAGTCATACAAACAGTATCATGGGATTGTTCTAATGTGTGATCTCACTCAGTGTCGCTGTACCCCGGGTAGAACCAATCTCATTTACCAGTAAATCAGATCTTGGACTTGTGCTTTAAAAAATGAAAGCATTGGTTCTCAGGCAATGACTTTTGAAAATATAGTGAGGGAGGGTGGTGGTTTTTGGTTTTTGTTGCAATCTAGTATGTAACCAAATAAACAGTTGTGTACCATCAAACTGGGAAAGGGCCTCCCTACATAAACAAGCAAACAAACTCCTATTGCCGCCATTACCTTAACACAAGATGTGCAGTAAAGCAGTGCGCATGTAAAGGGAAGTAACTGCGTGCTATATTGGATCGCATTGTTTTTAAGTATTAGGATTTTGTTAAAAAAAATTTTTTTAAGGAAATAAAAATGAAACATACGGCAGAATTTCTGATAATGCAGGTGGTGCCTAAGAATCATGACTTTTATTATTTTTTGCCTTGGATACGATACCTCTCTGTGTGATGATCTGAGGACACATTCATAGGTGGTTGCATCAGTGGAAATTTCAAGTAAGCCATCAGTGTGGACTCTAAATTCTCAGTACGAGTGAGCGATGCATTTAGACCAACATGTCTGATTTCTGTATCTTGAAACACGAACTGGAACTAATAGTCCTGTATTTAGATATTAAGGCCATACCATTATATTGTGGGTTCTTTATACACATCCACTACAGCATGGCATGGCATCTACATGTGACCCGTAATGGGATGTCCTCGGGTCTTTGTTTAGCCATGGCAGGAGCTAAGATTTGATTTTGATGAGATTGGCGTTTGCCTAGTTTTGGAGTGGGGATAGGTTGCCAAGGGGTCATGACTTTGTATGCAGAGTTATGGCCCTTTAGCCGCAATGCGAGGCCACAACCAGGCTGTTGCTCTGATTCAATGAATGATGATGCATAACCTTATGAAAACCCTCCCTCCATCTGATTTGAATGAGTTTGGGCCATAGGTTTGTGTGTAACGTTTAGCATACCGGAAGCAGCATATGAATCATAAGTTGAAGTGGTGCTTTGGTTGAAATGTAATGTACTGTCCGACATGATTGCTGCACCAAACATTAGACATGCTGAGAAGTAAATTTATAACATTGGCATTGGTGTGAAGTAATTTGACTTGAAATGTAGAAACATTGGGACAGTAATGATCACACTTCAGATGATGTGAGGTGAAATTGGGTTTAATCTTGTGTTCAAGGTTTTTTCACACTTGTGTGTGGTTGTTTATACTAGTCTGGACTGGTTTTATAGTGCTAGCCCACTGAGATACCATGCTGCAGTTGTATGTCATGGATACCCCAGTCATGCTTGTTATACTATCTGGGGGCACGGTTTGCCCAGTCATCGCATTTCGCTGTGCAGAGTTGCGTCCCTTGGGCACACCAGAAACCTATGATTGTGGGTTCGAATCCAGGTTCGCCCCGATTATGTTTCTAGGTTTGTCAGCACCATGCCCATGCTCGTGGGTTTCACCGAAGTGGTAAACGTCTGAGACCTGCATCACTTCGATATAACTGGAATACTGTTAAAAGCAGCGTTAACCCAACTCACTCACTCACTCACTCACTCACTCACTCACTCACTCACTCACTCACTCACTCACTCACTCACTCACTCACTGTTATACTATCTCTGAGGACTCATCAGTCGTTGTTTGTGCTATCTTTGTAAATCTAGCACACCACACACTTGTCAATAAAAAACTTTAAAACTTTATTGACAAGTGTTCATAAATTTTGATATCAAAAGACAAAAAGGTGGGATTCTTTTTATTATCCAAAATCAACGTTGTCTATTTTGCGACAGTAATAACCTGTGTCTTGAGTGAAGAAGGTACAGCTGAACAGCTTCAGTGAAAGAGAGATTAGTGATGTCATTTGATTGTGATATCATGGTTACTGATGACATCACAATGACCTGAAAAGCATTGATACACAATTTCATTGTTGTGATATCTCTTAGATGTTGCTTGATCTCATCCCAGCGATATCTCCTGTGCAGACGTCAGTTTTGGATGATAAATACATACAGAACTCAAATACTGTTCAAACCAAGGCCACTTACTTTAGACAGAGGAAAATGGTTGATTCACTAATTGTTTGTTTCAGAGGATATCATCACAGAGGTCAACAGAATTCTTGCTATGTACAAGGGAACTCACAACTTCCACAACTTTACCTCCGGCATGTAAGTCTGAAAGCTGTGTACCAAAACATATTAATGTGTCCCCAGCGAGTTGTGAGAGGCGACTATCAGGAACCCATGGGGATTCTGAGCTATGCTATCAGTCCCCAGCAACCTATCCTGGTTGTAAGATCATTATATCAGTCCCTGGATAATCTGGGATAGACATAATTAGCAGGCCTCTGTCATGTAGCTGGAATATTTCTGAGTATAGCATTGAACAACAAGCAAATATACAACTGAAGAAACAGCTTCCTAAGAGGAGCTTAGATAATTTCCCAGTTGTTTTCTATTTTGAACAGACAAACATGTTTTCTCAATATGCCAAGAGCCAGGAGAATTATTTTTGTTAAAATTGATTTAATGTTAATTTACTATCAAACAGTATTTTCATACATCTACCTGTATAAATCTTTTTGAATTGTGCAAACTTTAGTGTTCCAGCCTTGTCATCCCATTTCATAAATTGTTATGTAATTTGTTCCAGAAAACCTGATGATCCTAGCGCCAAGAGATATATCATTAGTTTTGAGGTACGTTCCTTACTGTATTTACGTAGAGGGGAATGTCCGAATAACTCTCCATTCCTCAAAAATAATGGAGCAGAGGCGCCGCAGGAATGGAGAGTTATGAGGATATTCCCCTACTTTTACTCATTCCTACTTTTACACTTTGACAAAATATTCTGTTGTGGAAAATATTTGAAAAATAAACCAGATCTCTTTGTAGATTGTATTTATACTGCGTGAGTCAACTTGCGTGATGCACGAGGAATAAGTTCTCTGGCACTTTTGCACGTGCACCAAGCTCCGTCACGAGCTGACATTTACAATGCATGGTACACGGCTCTTCATCATTTCATTGTGTCCTGAACTAGTATTTATCAATCGCTTGCACATTGTCAATTCATGCTGACAGGAATAATAGGAAATATGGAGTCCCGAACAAGGATATATATATTACCTGATTTGTTTTTCTCGTCAAAGGTTTATCTAATTGCTATAAATATGAACATTATTGTACATAACCTGCTCTAACACAGAATATATAATTGCTATAAATATGAACATTATTGTACGTAACCTGCTCTAACACAGAATATATACTAGCTTTTAAGCATTATGCAAAATGATGAAAATATTTAATAGTTAATTTCACACCATACCTTTATGTGCCGCCGTAGCTTAGGTTGACAATAACACGTTCTCAAATCAAACAATGCGGGTTTGAACCCCGCTGGCGACACATGTTTTTTCTGAAAGAAAATGAAAATATTCACTTGACAATAAATGTTAAAAAATAGTTCCATCTATTCCAAGTGGAAATTAATTCAAATGTTGATTCAAGATAATGTATAGTTGACAAACAACTCTTTCTGAAAAATAATGGAGCGTTCAAACAATAGAATGACGTCACAGATGTGTTTTAAATATGGGGTAGTGGGTAAAGTGTAGACTGTTCCTTACGTGGGTACAACATGTGAAGCCCTTTCTGTTGTCCCCTGCTGTGATATTGAGGGAATATTGCTGAGAGTGGGGTAAAACCAGAAGCACTCTGTCTACATTTAACTTAGAAAGAATGCTAGATCCCCAAATGCCCGATGTGGTATGGATGTGTTTATACTTTTTGCAAGAACCTATCTCGCATGTAAACAAGCAAACTAAATTAAATTTGATGCAAGTACGTTTTGTGAAGGGATAAATGAATGTTGCATGGATTCCTGATTAGTACCCCCTTTACTACCTTACTAATGAAACGTATCAGGTGTGCAGTGTCACCATGACCACGATCCTTCTCTCACCTTCCAGTGTGGCCAGCCGTTTGTAACAGATGGCACCGAGTTTGTTGTCTTGAGGGTCAAAGGGCAGAGCTTCATGCTTCATCATATACGGAAAATGATCGGTAAGTAGACCGTGATCACATTGACTTGAGTAGACCTTGATCACATCCACTTGAGTAGACCGTGACCACATCCACTTGAGTAGATCGTTATCACATTGACAGGCGTAGACAGTGATCACATCCACTTGAGTAGACTGTGATCACATCCGTTTGAGTAGACCGTGATCACATTGACTGGAGTAGATCGTTATCACATTGACTGGAGTAGACCGTGATCACATCCACTTGAGTAGACCGTGATCACATCCACTTTTCACTTAGTTGGTGTTATTGTGGGACATGTATATCATTTATCAATGGTTACAGTTAAAAACTGTTTGGTTTGGTTGTCTTCTTGTCCCAAACCACTAAAATGTAAAAATGTGTTGCCTCCCCTAGATGTACCAGGATCCTGTGATCGTGGTTTTGATTCACAGATTTTCTCTGGCTATGATTCTTGGTTGATCAGCACAATACCAATACTCAAAAGTTTCACCCAAGTGGTTAACAGTTACTACTAGCGTCATGTCAGACTTTCCTCCCACACTTAACTGACATGCAGTGATATAACTTATATACCTCTTGAAAGCAGAGTTAACAAAAACTCACTCACTCACTCACTTCAGGACTGATGATAGCCATTGTGAAAGGCTACTGTGGCGAGGAGGTGATGGAGAAAGCATGGCAGCCGGACAAGGTGGGTCAACATGGCGATCTGTGGCACTCGCATTGCTCCAGGGAATCTAGCTAATGGTCACTCACATAACACCAAGATACTAGCCAAAGTCACTTATATTTTACCACAGATACCAGCCAATAGTTAGCATCAGCCCTAAGATAACTTGCATTAGATATTTCTTTAATGTAGAATTCCAGTTAAGTCTAAGTGTTCAGTACCCAAAATATGTCATGTGAATATATACACTAAGTTCATAGCTTAGGCTAAAGAAAAGGAATGAATTGGTTCTCAGACAATGGCTTTTAAAAATATAGTACGGGCGGGCGTTTTTCTTTTCTTTTCTTAGTTGTTCAAACTAGTATGTAACCAAATAAACAGTTGTGTAACCAAATACAATCAACCTTGGAAAGGGCCTCCCTACATAAATGTTTTCCTTGATGAGTAAATTACTGGAATACAGTATTTGACTACCATTGGAGTTGGAATGTTTAAGGATTTTTTTTTGATTTTTTGATTTTTTTTTTTAAATGGAAATAAAAACGAAATGTGCAGTGAACTTCATGATGATGCAGTCAGTGCCTGAGAACCAAGACCATTATTTTTTTAGCCTTATTGCTGACATTGTTGTGCTGTGACTGCATTTGAGTTAGTTTGACCATGTCTGGTGTGTGACTGCAATAGAGTTAGTTTGACCATGTCTGGTGGTGCTTGCAGGTTGATGTACCGAAGGCCCCTGGAGTTGGTCTCATGCTGGAGCAGGTATGTTTTTACGGGATATGTCGACTCTAAAATATTGATAAGTTGAAAAAACATACAGAAACACTATATATTTTATTCCAGCTGTTGTGCAAGCCTATGAGTTGATCACAAATAACTTATGTTGATCTACAGCACTGGATTAACACTTGGCTGGGTGTGAGAACTGATTCAGCTGTCGGTGCATTGCAATAGGCAATAATTTTTTAATTTGACGTTTACACGATATACAGCTTTTCCATTGGACGAGAGGTCGGTCACATGACTGCAAAGTTGACATTCATAAGTGTATGAACGACACAATTTGACGTTCATACGTTTTTCACGAGAACTTGAAATGACATAAACACTGATGGACTACTTCCACATTCCTGGGGAAACCCCTGGGAATTCCCTAGCATGAAAACATACATAAGCATTATTTCTGATCATTTAGAACCTTTAATCTTGGTCTCAGCATTTCAGTATACATTGAGAAACCTTGACCTTGAAGAGAGCTTGACTGCATGATTGTTCACGAATTTCCTCGCTACGGCCCATCCTAATGAACAATGAAAAAATGCACATCCAAACTATCGTCAGTATCGACTCAATCTGTGTCTAGGCTGACAGTGACCGTCTCCAGCAATCTACGAATTTACCTTGGTGTCTGTTTGACGCATCTTTAATCACCTTTCAATAATCGGTCAGTTGATCAATGATGACTAACACATGTAACCGCCACAGGTTCATTAACAACTTTGGAAATCCTCCCGTCACGTTTATCGTGTCGGCCATTTTAACGTCTTGTACTTGATGTAAATGTATTACGACGCGCTGTCATTGTGACTAACTTACTGAGGTAGTTCATTACAGACCTTTCTCATCTAATGGGGATATTATATGAACATATGTGTTGCATAAGATGTTTCTGAAGAGCAATTTCTGCATCCATACGCTCACCTCTCTTTTTGGGGAACTATTTTATTCCACGATATAGCTGGTTGTTGTTTGGCTGTCAGTGTAAACATGAAGTCACACGTACTAAATAAAATTGTGTTTAGATCTTGGCCTACGTCCTTTGAGGAAAGAAATTGTGATAAAAAATTATAAGAATTGACTTTCACTTTGTGTGAGTTCATTGGAGTATGAACCTTCATAGAGTGAGGGCCAAACAATGTATGAACGTCGTTGCAAGCTCCGACGTTAATACAGTTTGGCCCTCACTCTGTGCAGGTTCATACTCCAATGAACTCACAGAAAGTGAAGGTCAATTCTTAAATGACCCCATGGCAGTACATCAATTACAGGTTAAAAGAACCAGTGAAGATACGGGTTAGAATTGGTCTTCAGCAGCCCAAGCTTGTTGTAAGAGGTGACTTACGGGATTGGGTGGTCAGACTCACTGACTTGCTTGATGCATGTCATCATGTTCCAATTACGTAGATTAATGCCCATGTAATCAATCCCTGGATTGTCTGGTCCAGATTGGTTTATTTATGGACTGCCATGATATAGCTGGAATATTGCTAAGTGCTGGATTAAACAAACAAAGTACTTGTTAAAAGTATTAGTAGATGTAATAAGAGTGAAAACAACTCCGAATCATTTAGTTTTACTTCGTTTTGATACCAAATACACCAGTCGTGAAGAGACACATGGTTATCAATTTAAGAAGCCAGTGGGTACTAGAAAGCTCCGGGGGAGAATAGGTCTTCAGCAACCCATGTTTGTCATAAAAGGCAACAAAGCTTGTCATAAGAGGCGACTAACGGGATCGGGTGGTCAGGCTCGCTGACTTGGTTGACGCGTGTCATTGCATCCGAATTGTGTGGGTGGATGCTCATGATGTCAATCACTTGATTGTCTGGTCCTGGCTCGATTATTTACAGACCGCAGAGTTAAACAACAAACAAACAAACACCAGTTAGATCAAGTTAATAATGTTAAATTCAGTTTACAACTTTCAACTTTCAAAGCAATCTGCTGAATCCCCTCTAAGAAATGTGAAATGTCTTTTGATAAAGATGTTTCCCCAAACAATCCGTAAACCAAGAAAATATATTTCTTGCCAAATCTATTGGAAGTCTTGTAGAATCCATTTGAGCTGCTCGTTACTGCCTCCATGGTGTAGTGGATCAAGCATCTGGCCGGAGAGCAGGTCAGTAGTTTGATCACCAGGCGCATCATACCAAAATGCTTTAAAAGAAGATACTTGTTCCTGGGATAAAACAAGGACTGGTCGGCTCGGAGTCAGTTATACTGTGTCTGTGTGGGGTATTCATGTTAGACTGCGGCATGGTATCTCAGTGGGCTAGCATTATAAAACTAGCACTAGTCCAGACTAGTACAAACAGTATATCAATATGAGTGAAATAGTCTTGAACACGGCAATAAACATCATATAGCCCATTTCATTTTGTCTCTTTTGGGGCAGTTTGGATGTTCCTTGTCCCTTGTCTCATCTGCATCATCAAATTTGATCATTTCTATGATAGCTCCATTATGACGGCTACAACAAGAGGTTTGGCAAAGATGGAATGCACGAAGCGCTGGACTGGTCAGAATACGAGGTACAGTAACACCACTGGGAAGGCAAAAGGTGTGAGAGTGTGGGTGACCTCACCATTTAGGCAAGTGTGAGTTAGGTGTGCAGAGTTACCTCCCATGGTCATATCAGACCAGTGTGGCCCTGATAATGAGCCATTCTTAGCACAGGGATCTCCGCAACCACAGTAAACTCTGTGGCTGCATCCTTGATGTGATCATGGGTTTCGAATCCCAGATTTCCCCTCATTATGATTCTTGGTATGTCGGCATCATGCCCATACGTGCGGGTTTCACCCAAGAGGTAACAACTACAGCTCAAGTCTCATCAGGCTTTCCTCCAACATTAAGCTGACTCACCGCGATATAACTAGAATACTGTTCAAAGCGGCATTTAACCCAACCCACTCACTCACTTTGAAAGTGATATGTTGTAGAGTGATGTGTTAAGCAAAACAGAGGACCAGTGAAGAACCGGGCAGAGAAGAGGTCTTCAGAAACCCATGCTTGCCGTAAGAGGCGACTATGCTTATCATAAGAGGTGACTAACAGGATTGGGTTGTCAGTCTCGCTGACTTGGTTGATGCATGTCATTGCATGGATTGATGCGCATGATGTCAATCACTGGATGTTTTGGTCCAGACTCAATTATTTACAGACCGCTGGAATATGTCTGAGTGCTGCGTTAAACAACAAACAAACAAAAAGGGATAAGCTGAGTGAGTACATAGGGGGGTCCCCTATGCACTTTTGAAAAACAAATATAGTATGTTGTAGGCAGTAAAATTATCTGTTAGAGTATTTTGATATTTTGGTCCCCTTTTCAAAATGCTGGATCCGCCCTTGGAGTAGGTTGTGTCTTGATTGGTCTTAACTGTTTTTCTTCCACAGGACGTGCTGGAAAATTTCAAAAAGGAGCATATTCTCTCCCACATAGTCAAGTCTGAGATAGAGGAAAGTGTGTATCCTTTGTGGGTTCTGTGGTCAGGCTTCCCCATGAGGCGCAGGAATCTCCTCTAAAGGCATCATCCGTACTTCAAGGGTCTGAATACCGTCCCTCCATCACCTGTGAATACGTATGGCTGCAGTTGTACTTCAAGGGTCTGAATACCGTCCCTCCATCACCTGTGAATACTCATGGCTGCAGTTGTACTTCAAGGATCTGAATACCGTCCCCCCGTCACCTCTGAATATGTATGGCTACAGTAGTACTTCCAAGGGTCTGAATACTGTCCCTCCGTCACCTGTGAATACGTATGGCTGCAGTAGCACTTCACGGGTCTGAATACAGTCCCTACGTCACCTGTGAATACGTATGGCTGCAGTAGCACTTCACAAGACTAAATACCGTCCCTCCGTATACGCAAAACTGGCCGTCATCCTACTGAACACGCTCTCCACTGCTGTACAGCTCTGTGCATCACATCTTGATCATCCCATGTGTCTGTCTCCATTCAGTGATCAGAGTTAAGGGGGTTGTGGGGTCCTATTGTATTTGATTCAGGGGACCCTCTAAATTTTTAATTTTTGACATTAGGGTTACTACATGTATCCCTTGAATCTCATGCTCAACTTCAGAAACTGCCATTCTGTTTTGATAAATACCCTGGACCCTTTCAAACACAGCTTCGTTTCAGAAGTGACATTACCACTCTCTCATCACTTAACACGGGTAGCCCAGTTGCCTAAGGCGCCGCGATTCGCTGTGCAGAGTTGCGTCCCTTGGGCATGCCAGAAAACTATGATTGGGGGTTCGAATCCCAGTTCGCCCCGATTATGTTTCTAGGTTTGTCAGCACCATACCTGTGCTCGTGGGTTTCACCAAAGTGGTAAACGTCTGAAACCTGCATCACTTCGGGCTTTCCTCCCACATTAAGCTGACACGCCGCGAAATAACTGGAATACTGTTAAAAGCGGCGTTAAACCCAACTCACACACACACACACTTAACACAAAATTTCTCTCATTCACAAATCAACCAATCAAAATGCCTTCTCTGAGGTATAAAACTGATTTCAAAATCAGGGCCTGCAACGAGCTAGCCTTTGATAGATAGTTCAACTATTTTTTTATAAGCTTTGTAGCTTTACCCAAACCTTGTTGACCTTGACCTCCAGTATGTTGAAGTGGCTCGGGACGATGCACTTCCACAAGTTTGACATAAAGGAAGAGGAAGTGCCTCGGTGGAAAATGTTCAAAATCTATGGTGATCTCTCAAAGGAAAAGGGGGTGAGTAGGTAACATTAACCTGGCATTGATGCACATTGATTAGGTCAAGGTGACCAGTTCACCTATTACAAATAATCCATGGATGAATCAGCAAACAAATTATGATCGACTGTCTGTCATCTTCGCACACAATAAATGGTTAAAATGTTGAAGATATGTGGTGTAATGCATGATAGAGACAATCCTGTTACTATTTACAGATAGTTCGCCTTTGCAAGTAGGGTTCCATCTTCCCGAGGCAACGAAGTTATGTGACTGTAAAAGTCTAGTTTCCACCCTTGCCGAACTAGGCCTGAATTTCTGGGTTCGATCGAAGCGCCACCAGTGTTATGTCCTTTCTATGTCCCTCCTGTTGACCAACCAGATTCCACCTCATATCACTTGAATTTGCTTCAAACAAAATGGTGGTGCCCAGTCAAGACGATATGGTCGATAATCAAGATGTATATTGTAATAAAATAGGTCTTACTTAGCGAAATGCATCAAATCACATGAGCATCTGGACTAAAAACATGAAAAGATTTGACAAATATCTTTTTGATGCCAAGTTGACGATTTACATGCTTTGCGAATCCTACAATCAACCGAAACCTGCATGGCAGTTTACAAATCGGATGTTGATTTCATTATGCGATTTTGATTGGACTATGCAGATTCGTTATCTAATATAACTCCATTATTCCAGCCTGGTTCAGCAGTGGTGGAAACTGGACTTTTATAGTCAGTTCTCCCTTAGGAAGATGATAGGGTTCATTTGTGATATACACACCTGCCAGTTGTGCGTGATACTGTTGCCCTATGATGCAATTTTTTAAGAACATTGAGGTGAGTACGACAGCCTTACGTGTTAGTCTAGTAGAACACTCTTGCCTGCAGTTATCTAAGTTCTATGTCTATAGGGCAAGAAACAAGATGGTACCGATGACTCGTCCGATTCCGCAGACTTGACCGACAGTGGAACAACATTGAACAAGGACAACACAGTAGCAGCTGGGGATGCTACAGTCGTCACGGAGGACAAATCAGAGATGATCATGTCAGGTGAAACCAAAACTCAGGATCCCAAATCAGAGGAGACAACATCGGATGCCAAAGGTGAGGAGTCAGGTGTCAAATCTGGTACAGTGACAGACTCCAACTCCAAGAACTGTGGTGAAAAGGTAGACACCAGTCCAGGCAGCGTTGTCCAGAGCTGATGATTCAAGCCGCGGGGAAAGAAGCAAGCTTGGGGTTGAATATGCATCATTGAGGTCATGTTAATAAGGGGCGGTCAGGTAGCCTAGTGGTTAAAGCGTGCGCTCATCACGCTGAAGACCCGGGTTTGATTCCCGACATGGGTACAATGTGTGAAGCCCATTTCTGGTGTCCCCCGCCGTGATATTGCTGGAATATTGCTAAAAGCGGCTTTAAAACCATACTCACTCACTCATGTTAATTAGAATGTGAGCCCCATCCTCGATTATCCAGGGATATATCTTCATTCTATGATGATTAATACCCTGGATCCATTTGCCATCACGTCTTCTGAAAATGACATAAGCTTTTCAATCTCTCATCACTAACTTCTCTTGGGAGTGTTATTTGATTGGATGGCTGTTTTGGACGTCTTGTTATTCACATCATGCTTAAGGCAGAACTATGGATCTAGGGTATATGCAGTGGAGATATAATATCCATGCATCAAGGATGCTCGAACCAACTCCCACTTACACGGCCTTATATACTCACCACTAAAAGAAACGTGAACTATACCAAAATGTACGTTTAGATGTTTCCAATGTGTACCACTTAATGACAAAACTAATCTCTTGAAAATGAGCTGTTCTTCATATATAAACCAACTTGTATGGTATTCATGTTTCTTTTGGCGGTGAGTATAGAAAGTACCATTTAGGTCAAAAGAAATTATTTGCAATAAATGAACTTTTTAATCGCTTCATATTTATTACACCCCATGAAACATTTGATGGCTGTTTGTGTTAAGATACCTTTATATAACAAAATTTCAAGATATGATTTAATTATATTTTATCTTGTCAGCTAAATGTATGAATCTTCTAAAAATACCGTATTCGACTGAATAAGCGCCCAGAGTGATATTTGCTACGATATTGGCTAGTGAACAATCCCAATTAGCACCCCTTCCGATTGATCAATGTACACAAGACTTATTTATTCATGTATTATACTCGTACTGGTGTGTTATATGGGCGATTAAATTCTGGAAAATATATCTCGTGTAAAATACGCACAGACTTTTCTTTTGTATCATTTCAGGCTGTCAGCTTAAACCACAAAATTTTACAATCTTTCAACTTTACCAAAATTATATTCTAATAAGAGCACCCTGGGTGCTTAATATGTCGAATACGGTACATCCTTTTTCTTAAAAATTTCCACGCCAAGTGCAACTATTTGGAGGATGTATATCATGTGGATGGATATAAGAAGTATTTGTGCAATGAGGGACCATGGAGTCCAACATTATCTGTATATATGTCATTGTAATAAAACATCCTGAAGAGAGCGTCATGTGTTTGAAAACAGCTTCCAGACTCAGCTCCAACATCTTGTAGGATGTGGGAAACTCCAGCAATGACTGGGGAATCTGACGAGGGGGTAGTCGACCACTCGCACAGCCGGGTACCTTCACGTGCCGACGGATGGCACCTACTCATTGATCTACCAAGCACGAGGATTGGATCCCGCCCTCTAAATGCAGGATCTAATAGTACCATGTTCTCAGATTTAGAAGTTTGTTTCATAAACTAAAACTAGCCAGATCAGTTTATAGCAAAACTTTCTAAAAAATAACTTTTTGTAAATTGATACATGGGTAGGCACATCCATACGTGAGTGAATCTTATAAATCTACTGGCTGTTTGTGTAACTCGATATTGAGTTTTTGAAATTGTGGTAACACCTCGTAGGAGGTATTACAACGATTGTAACACCTCGCAGGAGGGCTTACAATCATTGTAAACCCTTGAACAGCCTACGAAACCCACGTGCTGAGGTTACCGGTTTCATTGAACCGAGTTCACGACTGCAGGCGATATTTCATATCTGATACAGATTATACATTTGAGAGTTTTTATTAGTTATTTTATTAAAAACGTTGTCTATGCGATGAGTCGGTTTATAAGTTCCTCGAGATTACTAGAGATTGTAAACCCTCACATTCGGGAACGTCTGTCATGTGAGGATTTACGATCTCTAGTAATCCCTCGGAGACATGGTTTCTCCTACACATAACACCCCTAAAGACCTATCTGTTCGTTTGGGAAGATTGTCCTTAGCATGACATACATATTTATACATTACGAAGACTGCACACATTTATTCCCACCAGAAGAGTGTCTATGAAGACGTCTCAGCTGAGTTTCTGCCTTTCCCATTGTGTTACGATACGGGACACAGAGCCATCTCTAACCCCACCTACAATATTTCAACAGTATGTCACACCTCAATCCATTGGCAACACACTGCCTAAAAAACGCAATTTGAATGCCATTCTTGGAGACTATTTCTTTCTCAACACACAGCCCACAATCATTTCTAATTTGTAAGGGGCGTTTCTTGGCACACGAAGGCAGCCTGCCTAGTCACTCAGAGATCAACAAAGAAATAGACCAATTTGTAGAAAATTTTATTGTCTTTATTCATAAAATTATATTGGAAGATCAGATCAGATATACTGGCATTTTCCGAATTTTATCTACATTTGTTTCTAGTCTACAGCTACTGAGATAGGTCTATAAGCTTAATGAATCGTAGACAATGCAATGAAGCATTATACTGACATGGGACAACAAACTCTCGAGAAAAAAAACCACAGCTTTATTTTCCTAAGTTATTTGCATTTGCTGGAAGCTGTTGGACAATCCAAATTCAACCAACAAAATGCATACAAATTTCAAAAAATAATTTCCCCATTTTGATGCAGGAGTTTCAAAATTCATTAACTGCATTAAAAAAATACTAACACTTTGTAAAAAATTCTCATACTTCAATTTAATTTCAATTTATTTTTTTTCTAATGTAAACATAAAATACATGGACACAGGCACGTGTTGATCAGGAAATATAAACGGTTCAATCCTTGGGTTTCAGAAAATACTACAAGGAATTAGAGGAACTAAAAATATGCCAATGGAATTAATTCTTCAAGAAAATGTGTCCCAGGTTTAAAGTAAGACAAGCACATACAGCCGCTACGAGGGGTGGCCGCCAGGAGCAGCGCCCTCTATGCATAGTCCTCATCTTCCATGAATACTTACAAAACATTATCAAACATTTCAATTTCAACAAAACATATCAAGCACCGACCGCAGTTACTGTTTTGAAAGTTGTATAAAAGAAAACATGCATGTCGGTTGTATTAAAGATGACGAGAGAGAAAAACAGTGTCTATCCATGTAGACATCCAGTAGAACTGCACACAAAGTAATTGGTCAATAAGGATGAGGATGAATCGAATGCACCATTGCCTGAGCGTTTCCACGTTATCATCCCAACCGCTTTTACATCGTGTTGAGCGTCCACCTTATTCCTACACCACATCCCGGCACAAACCTCTCTCAGAGCAGAATGATCTAAGTACATCAAGTGAATGTAGGTCCTTCGAGTGGGGAAGTGTCGCCACAAAGCAATCAATGCTGATTGTCAGAAAGCTTTTTGGATTAAAAGCCATGTGGGAAATCGCCAGTGCTAATGGATGAACATAATTATGATTGAATAATGAAATACATTGCAAAATGCAGTAATAATGTTTCTTTCTCACAGATGCTAAAATCTCTCCCATTATGAAGTGAAGAAATGCAACAAATGAAGTTACGTCTGTCAAAAATACTGCCTTCCTCTGTTTCAAATCTGTAAGAAAGCTTGGTAATGACCATATATCAAAAAATAATTGTATTCAAGTGAACAAGTTCATTTGCAGAAGTTCATCTGAATCCATCTTTGATCCGACCTCCACAAAGATGAAATCACCTTTGATATATGCAAAGTTACTACTACACCTGCGTCGACACTACACACGTTCAGGTAGGTGGAAATTTGGGTGAACATACGAGAAGTGCAAAGTTGCTATCTTTGGCTTAAAAACTTTCTTTGACAAAATGCGAGTAAAAATTCATGATGATGAAATCCTGAACACCTACCCACCATCATGGCGTCCTTATTACACAGACAAGATACATAAGTAGTGACCATGCTACACCTCAATTGTAATATCTTAAAATACAAAATCTAGCCATCCTTGAAGGAAGGTGTTTGCTGTCGATATTACTTATGTATAATGTCTGACCTAAGCTGCTTTGCACATGAAATGACACCTAGAAGCCAACTGGCTTGAAACCTTGGAGGCCACGATCATGAAAATATTCCATGTCCAATACACTCAACACAATTTTTCGGACGTGATTCTTGACGACAATACGAAGCTTCACACTCTGGTCTTCTAGACAGGTCGTTTCCAAACCTTTGAAGCAACTACACACAAATCCTACATGATTTTATCAATTAGATTTTAAAATCAGTTAAGTTGTCAAATTGCCTTTTGTTTAAACAGACACAAATCTCTACATTCTAAAGTTTCGGGTAGAAAAGACAATTGCTCTTAGCAACTCTAGGAGTCTGGTTTTGCACGTGGCTGAGATTGCGTCTGTTGCCATGGTAACACAATGGCCACCATTCTTCGCTCCTCTGAATTGTTCAATTTCAGTTCCTGCACCATCAGCTCTCAAGACGCAGTAACGATCTCGGCTGCTTCTCTCATCTCAAATTCCCTCATTTGTCAGGGCCTGATCCAAGAATAAAAGTAACAGCATAACCTATTTCCTTTTGAGCTCAACTTCTGAAAATCCAGCTTGGTTGTTCCACAAATGAACCCTTCCTGGTGCGGTCAAGCACTTTAGTTTAGTTTACAGCACAATTTGTAAAAATAGGGTTAATGGACGACCTCGGAGCTTTCTGCTTTGGCCATGTGATTGCCTGCTTCAGCCAGAGTGCTGTGAGCAGTCGTGTGGGCGGTACTTAGTGGGACGACGGAGTGGGTGTCGGTTGTCGAGTGGACACCCATGGCTGCAGCGGCGGCAGCTGGGTTAAATGCAGGGTAGCCAGCACCGTTCATACTGTCAGGGTAACCAGTTGGGGGGAAAGGGTAGCGGACACTACCAGGATCTGAAACCAAACAAAAGTTATTGTAATAACATCATACTGGGTTAAGTAACCGCTTTGTCGTAAGAGGCAACTAACAGGATCGGATGGTCAGCCTCACCGACTTGGTTGATACATGTCATCATATATCCAATTGACGTAGACCGATGCTCATGAAGTCAATTATTGATTGAATTGTCTGGTCCAGACGTGATTATTTAGACCACTGTCATAGAGCCGAAATATTGCAGAGTGCGGCAAGCTAACAAAACCAATCGCATGATATTGTGTCCTTTATGCAAGTGAGCTGAGAGAGCACATAAGAAAGTCACATGGGTGCAAAGCTTTCGCTACAATCAGTGAGTATGTGTTTACACTGCTTTCAGCAATATCACGGTGAGGGACACCAGAAAAGGGCTTCACACATTGTACCATGTGGGGAATCGAACTCAGATCTTCGACCTGACACTAGGCTACCCAACCGCCCCTCACTACAATCAATCTAATAATAGACAAAGTAGCATGCACAGTGAATGTCAATGTCACTGTCAATGTTTGATCATCTTTACTCCAGTTTTGTTTTAAACAAAAAGTCAGTGTCATACAAGATCACATGATCCTTATTCAGTTGCCTCTCATGAGTTGAGGTGAGGTAAAATGGGGTTTAAAATGACGTGACGTGACGTGATGTGACTGGACGTGACGTGACATACGTGTGCATTCGCTTTAACATGAATAATCTACTCGGACACAGCATACCAACTCTTAGCCGACCAGTACTTGTATTAGCCCCTTATGCCAAGAGCCAGGCAGGGAAACAGGGAAACAACAAGTACAACAAGTATCTTTTAACATTGTCTGCTATGATGCAGCTGGGTATCCAACCCTTGGCCTTCCTCTCTCCAGGTGGACACTAGACCACGAAGGTCGTTGTGTCACATGACAGTTCACGGAACCTATTGTGGTTACACTGGGAAGGACTCACTCTACCAGTCACGCTACTTTCAAGGTGTCTGGGGAGGGGGAAGACTCACTGGGTGTGGGTGTGAAATACTCCTTGTTTACACAGTTCCTTAAGCTATCCGGTATTCGACCTAGGATAGCTCTCCTGATCTCGCCCGCTGCCATCTCCCTGAGCTCAGTCACACTTTGTTCGCTGTAGAATGAAGCGTGGGGAGTGCAGATGAGGTTCGGGGCATCCTTCAGAGGGCCACCTGGGGACAAAGGGGGGTAACTGTCAGATTCAACATGGTGGCAATGGAGGCATATTGGTAAAACAAACCTTAGTTAGCGTTCATCCTGCACTCTAGCTGCTGAAAAGGATGCAGAGAGAAGTTTCCCAACAAAACAAAACCTACTCAAGTGTAAAACAGCCAATTTGTTCATATGACTGGTCAATCTGTTGTGGCTGGTTGGTATTGCAACACACAGCTTTCCAATTGTGGGTGTCCTCTAACTTTCTTGATAAAATTATACTGTCATATCTTGTATGTCACAATATCATGTGGCCTGGTAGGTGTCCCAAATGAGTTGATGCTGCTTTGAATAGAACACTACTGAACAGAAGTTAAAGAACGTCCTATTTTTCAATGTGTGACTAAAATAATCTGTCATGGTCGGCAAAACATGATCAAAACTTGATGTTAAGAAGTGCTCAGATCATGCAGTTTCAGATCAGCTCCTATGTCCATGTTCTTTCTTAACACCAAATTGTGTTGTTTTTTTAATCCAAGGGGTAAAACTTTTATCTACAAACCGAACAATTCATTTAACAGAAGTAAACCAAATCCCTCCAACTCACTTAGGGAATTTAACGGTTCATTTTCATGAACATCAAGTGCACATGCACGTATCCTCCCATCCTTCAACGCCGAGGCTAGAGCATGCTCGTCTACAAGTCCTCCGCGAGCTGTGTTGATGAGAAATGCACCTGCAACATACCAAAGTCACACAATATACCACCTGCTGAATACCAGACACACTATACAGTTAAACACCATGTACAAATACCATCTGAAAAATACTACAGTGCAAACAAAACTCTTTTTTAGAAGTTTTCCATGATACCATTATCACAAAGCCAATGGATTAGAACTGGTTTGTTTGTTTGTTTGTTTGTTGTTTAATGCCGCACTCAGCAATATTTCAGCTATGTGACGGCAGTCTGTAAAATAATTGAGTCTGGACCAGGCAATCCAGTGATTGACATCATGAGCATCGATACACGCAATTGGGATCGATGACATGTATCAACCAAGTCAGCGAGCCTAACCACCCGATCCCGTTAGTCGCCTTTACGACAAGCATAGTCACATTTTGAGGCAAGTATGGGTTGCTGAAGACCTATTCTAATCTTCACGGGTCAGAATTGGTGTGAAAGATTCTGCCACCAACATTGGATACAGCAAGGGGGACAACCATCAACAGATCATGTTCATGTTGACCAGTGATAATACGTGAGTGAGTGAGTGAGTGAGTGAGTGGGTGAGTGGGTGGGTACTTGTGACTGATTTTGCGTATTTTACACAAATACGAGCAGATCTGGAGCATTGCCCTGTATGTTTGTAACCCCGCAATTTGTCTACTGAGGAAGCATTCCAAAGTGTCTTCGTTGCTTTCCCAACAGTGCCAATTTTTTCTTGGCACTGAAGGTGAAAATAGGATTGCCATATAACCAATATTGGCTAGTTATAGGGCATATTTCACAAAAGCGGAAGATAAAATTCAATATGTAACCCAGATTGTCATCTTCAAAATGTTCTCAAAACAAATAGAAACAAAACTTTGCCAGAACAAAACAATGACTAATAATCGATTTCAATGTGACTTTTGACTCTTAAACTGTCAGAAATTTAATCAATATTGCAAAATTTCGAAAATTAAGAGAAATAATCTGATTTTGGTTCCCAGGCAACATAAAGCAACCCAATAAAAGTATTAAAGTATCATTTGTGATTATTATTTTTTTAAATTTAAAGTTCATGATCACATAAACGCTTTCCCTATGAAAAGGGGAACACACAGCTCCAATTTCGTGAAGTTGCCTGGTAACCAAATGTCATATTTTGTTCAATCTAGATGAGCAGAGTTTGATATTTTTTTATAAAATTTCCACACAAAAATGACAATGGGTAGCACTACAGATATACCCCGCCTGGCTTTGAGTTACTGCTTATCGGGCCACAGAGAAAAGACCATTGCGGCATTTGGATCTTTTTCTCCAAAGACAGGTAAGCTGTAGATCCGAGCCAGTGGTGGCATAATCTATGAGGCCAGTTGAAAAATATTCTTGTTTTACATGACCATTTTTAAACATGGGTTGGACAGATGTGGAAGTTTTGTTTTTTTTAATGGTTTTTATATTTTAAGAGGATGTTAATTTTTATATTTTTTCAGATTACAAACATCTTAAGTTAACCAGCTTCTAATGTACTACGTGACCTCAATGGCCAGGTTCCATGCCACTCTAAATGACAAGAGATGACCGAGAGCAATGGTAAATAACACCTCGAAAATTACACACTATGAAGAAAATGGGTGGGCAACAAAAAAGTCGGAATCCATTGCAAAAATTAAACTGACACACTATTAACATAATGGGTTTGCAAAAACAGTCAGAATCCGGTGTAAAAACAATACTTAGTTTTTAAATCACATCCAAAAATATGAGGGTAAGGCCATTTATGGGGTAAGTCATGTGAAACAAGACATTTATTTGAACTCGCCTTGATCCCTGAGTTTTATGTTGTAATAACGGTTTAGATACCTTCATACTTACCAGGCCTCATTTGTTTTATGGTATAGTCGTTAATCAGGTGATGGTTGTGTTCATTGAGGTTGCAGTGTAGTGATACGCAGTCACTTTGGAAAAGTAGTTCCTGCAATGTGTATACACGCGTAATGCCTGCAAGAAAACAAGAGCACCATAGTAACACAACATTTATTTCTTTTCTGGAATATTAAGTTTTTCCTGATCTCCCATCACAAAAATGAGTGCGTGTGAGTTTGGTTTAACGCAGCTTTGAACAGTTTTCCAGTTATATCACGGCGTGTCAGCTTCATGTTGGAGGAAAGGATACAGGTCTCTGACGTTACCATTTTGGTGAAACCCACGAGAATGGTAAGGTGCTAACAAGCCTAGAAACATAATTTGGCCGACCTGGGATTTGAACCCATGATTGCAGGTTTCTGGTGTGCCAAAGGCTTGCAACTCGCTTTTGACAACTGGGTCATCTGTGCCCCATCACGAAAATGATACGACACATTAAACAGTTTTTCAGTTGTATCATAGCGTATCATGCCGTATTGGAAAAACAGTGAGACATTTTTGGCATCAAACTCAGAGAATGTCATTTCACCAAGGCTAGATAATAAGCAGTTGTAATTAACGATCATAAATGTGGCGCTGGCACTAAATAGTTGTAAAATACATGTAATTTCACATGACTCATGTGGAGAATCAAACCCAGGTCTGTGACAAGCAAACACTAAGCTACCAAATCCCTTGCACCTCATCTAACAAGAGTCATCAGAAAGATGACATATCCCCCCGGCAGCTGTCTGTAAAGTAACCACTAGTAAATGTGCAATTCTGTATGTTATGAGTCAACAGTTGAATGTTCTTTAAGAAACATACATTGTTTACCCACTGAATGGTTTTCGAATTCTTGCCCGGAAACGAACCCGTTCCCCAATGGAGTCTAGGTCCAACTTCATTCCATAAAAATTTAAAAAAAATAAAAATTAGAAAAATCCCAAAAGGCACCACTTCAGTATGTGCCTGATAGCTTTGCCATGTTTCGATCAATAACTGAATGGTTTTCGAATTCTGCCCCGGAAACGAACCCGTTCCCCAATGGAGTCTAGGTCCAACTTCATCCCATAAAAATTTAAAAAAATAAAAATTAGAAAAATCCCAAAATATCAAAAGGCACCACTTCAGTATGTGCCTGATAGCTTTGCCAAGTTTCGATCAAATACACAGAATGGTTTTCAAATTCTGCCCCGGAAAAGAAAATGATTACGGACGGACAGACGGACGGACAGACAGACTGGCTGATTGCTAAAAAAGTCAACAATCTGTCATCCTTCCTTTTCAGGTTTCTTACCCAGGGATTTTTCTATACCGTCTGCGAGGTAGGGGTCATAGAAAATAACGTTAAACCCAAACACTTTGGCTCGTATTGCAACCGCAGTTCCAACTCGACCTGAAACATTAATTCATGCTGTCAAAAGGCTGGAAACACAAACACATGTTTGTCAGACATTGTCAATACACAAGGGCAACTTGTACTAAATCAACTGTACTTTTCCCTCAGAACATGCATATGATAACAATAACAACAACAGCAGCATCAGCATCCGCCCTTGTGCACATCTTCCACACATGATGAAGCATGAACCATTTATCTCCTTCCTCACTGGAGCTTATTGCCAACAAACATTTTCTAGCAGTCTCAATATAAGCAAACAAGGAAACAAGTGTTGACAATTTCGTTAACATTATATCTACTTACCAGGGTAGAAATTAACTTAAGAAATCAAATAGCCTGAATGGTGATAATGTCGTCAAAGCTAGTGTCAATATCTATCTCTGATTATCAGTGCTTGATACTCGTTAGGCTGGACTGTTAGGCAACATTATTTATTATATGGGCTCACAGACTTTTTGCGTTAAAAAATATTGCAATTTCTGAAGACTGAGGCGAATCAATAAAAATGAGACGAAAAAATGTGGCCTAACTACTGCATCTCGTTTGGTGAATGTTTCATTATTATTCTAACACTCAGTTATTATTATTAGTCTAGAACAAGGTTGTCAATATCAGCTGAGTCAGACTAGGACCAATACTGCAATTTCTTACCGAGACCCACAATTCCTAGTGTGTCGCCACGGATACGTGCTGAACCCTGGGCTGCATCACGTAACTGTTCAGGGCCATTTATTTTCTTGCCCTCTTTGACCATATTAGCGAGCCAGTAAGTCCGTCTGTATAAGTTCAGTATTAAACACATAGTAGAATCTGCTACCTCCTCCACACCATAGCCCGGCACGTTGCACACGGCAATACCTGCAACAGTAGAAGATGGTTAGATGTCTAAGATGGACTTGGGATCCTGCATCAACGTCAAGACTAACCAATAACCCTGCAGACACTATGCAGACCTGTACATGAAAGTCATCTTAGCGCAATATCATCTCCCATACATCAACTTCTGATGATCATAGCTCAAAGATCGCTTTGTGGACCTCTCCGAACAGAATACTGACAGAACAACACTTGTCAAGGATTTATCTGGATCAACCTATTCTAGTCCAGAGGACTCTCAGTAATAACTTTGGGAGGTCCAAGGCACAAACATATGGAGAAAGTTGGCATGCTTCCCTTAGTTTCCAAGACCTTAACAGGTACAGTGAAACCCATAAGCATGGGTATGGTGCTGACAAACCTATGATCAAGATGGGTATGGTGCTGACAAACCTATGATCAAGATGGGTATGGTGCTGACAAACCTATGATCATGATCAGAACGAATCTGCGACTTGCAACTATGACACCTCAACTAGTCAATACTGCATGACTCGTGACCACCTCCACTCTCCAACACTATCAGTACAATTGGTTGTTTGGTTGTTTTGTTGTTTAACGCCACACTCGGCAATATTCCAGCTATATGACGGCGGTCTGTAAATAATCGAGTCTAGGCCAGACAATCCAGTGATTGATACCATGAGCATCAATCCACGCAATTGGGAATGATGACATGCATCAACCAAGTCAGTGTACCTGACCACCCGATCCCGTTAGTCGCCTCTTACGACAAGCAAAGTCGCCTTTTACGGCAATCATGGGTTGCTGGAGACCTATTCTACCCCCTATCAGTACAACACAAATGAAAATTCTGTGTTCAGTTGGTCATGGGGACCCAAATTTCCAACCTTGATTCCTCGATGGCATACTGAACACTTCTGACTTACTGAATTGCTAAAGAACAGTTTCGCCTGTTTGTCCAGTGAGATAATATGGCATTTGCTCTACCTTACATTACACAATATTCTTCACACATGTGAATGTTGGTAAAATCATTTAAATTTTTTCACATGAGTTTTATTATTGAAAATTTCACAAAACTATCAGTTTTTTCAAAAGCCAACCTTTTTCTTCATAAAAAGGTACACAACACTGTCAAAACAATAAATAATATCTTCAACAGCTGGCTGTCAGTTTGTAGAGTTCAAACTTATTTTGCCTGGGAAACCACTTTTCCCCACCATAAGAACACAATATCTTCTCACAGATTTTTACAGCATGAAAATCAATTTTTAATAAGAATTTAAGCTGTTAATCTTGATATCTTGAACAGAAATTCTTTTGGCTATTTCATTAATAGACACAAACTCCTTGTTAGCCATGTCATATTTGCCAAGGAAACCTTCAAACCCATAAAGATTGAAGTTGATAATGATAATACTTCAGTGGAATATTCTGGTTGTGAGAGGCTCAAGAAATGTCAGAGTGTGGAGCAACCATAGACATTAGCATAGATGACTGTTTAAATCAGCAACTTATTGATTTCTGAAAGAAAAGTTCAACACGACATCTGCGATCAACTTAAGCTATCAAAATTCACATTTACGACACACACAATGGCACTAACAGGGAAAACACATACATAATGAGTGACTATCTAAAAACATGAATCCACTAAAATTGATAACAGCTGTAATGACATAAATATTTTATAACTAAAACCTGATGGAAAGAAAAATCAATTCAGCATACCCATTTCTCCAGCAGCCTTGACATCTATATTATCGTAACCACTTCCAATTCGCACTATCACACGTAAACTTTTGAATTTTTCAAGATCCTCTTTAGTGAGTGTGATGGTGTGCCACATCAACGCCCCCACTGCTTCGTTTAGTACCTGCAACACAGACAGAAACATGAACCACAACTTCAAACAGTGCACAGTATGGTTTTAGGTCGCTTTGATGTTTGTTTTGCATGTTTGTTTTTTAAATCCCCACTCGGCAACATTCCAGCTATATGAATGCGATCTGTAAATAATCTGTAAACAATCTAGTGATTGAATTATAAACTTCGAACTACGCAATTGGAATACGATGACATGCATCAATAGTGTCAAAAAGTAACATTTGTAGTCCACTGGTCTGTATGGAAACACAGCAAAACCCTTAAAAAGGGCAAATTTATACTTGTCCTTATGCAGTGTTCTGCCCCCTGAAAAGTGGGAACAGGGTCCCCTTCAGCATACATAGTGGGGTCATTCTCTAGACTTCTGGGGCCACTCTGACAGATCACACAAAACTTAAAACCTGATATATGTGCAGGTTATTGATGGAGAATCACCGTCCACAAGTCACATTGGCGATACACAGCATGTTTCGCATGGCATCTTTCTCAGATATTGCAACAATGTTCGATGTCATATAAGTAGTTTGGTTGTGATCACTGCCCCGCTTATGATATGTCAATATTGGGCAGTTTGGCAAGGACTTTCGCTGATCAACCAAGTCATCTAGCCTGACCACCCGATCCGATTAGTCGCCTCTTACGCCAAGCATGCATGGGTTGCTGAAGACCAATTCTAACCCGGATATTAACAGGTTAACACCTCCTTGAACACTATCAGTTATATCAGATTTGTACAGACTTGTCCTCAACTAACTGAAGGCTTTTCAAAGTGCTTGTAGTCAAATTTAATGCAAATGATATTCTGGATTGCAATCACATTTATTAGGTAGAACACTCGTAAACAATACAATCAAAGATCATTTATGAAGTTTAAGTAACTTATCGATCAGCATTATTCCATTCATTTGAGGACATTCACAAGCACATTTGTACTTTATATAATTCAAGGTCTTTTCAAGGGATGTATATTTTCAAATGCCGACTTAAGGCCTTTCCTAGACAAACTCTAAACATCAAGGCCTTTTCAAGCCCTGTCCGCACCCTGTAAATCAGTATTTCTAAAACTACATCAGCTTCATTTGGTGGAAAAGCCAAAGTAATGCAGGTCTTAGATGTTTACCACTTCAATGAACCCACGAGCATGGGTATGGTGCTGACAAACCCAGAAACAATCAGGAACAATCTGGGATTCAAACCCAGCATCATAGTTGTTTTTATGGCCTGACACCATGAAGCAATGAATTTCTACACACTGATTCTTAATACTTAAAAACAATGTTCTTTCAACTAATTTAATATTTTTTTAGCAACATATTTCAGTGATGAGTACTTTATACATAGGTAACCAAACATTAACATTTCAAATTAATTTATACATTAGAATACAAAACAATTACATATAACAGTCAGATGGTTGCAAAAGTTTACTGGTATTTACACCTATTAAACTGAATCCTTAAATTTCACCTAAAGCTGCTCACTTAATAAACCATGGACCTTCCAATATATTCCCAACTTGTGTGTTGCCAAGGTGGCTTTTTTTAATTATTCAACAGTTTTTTACAACATCAATGAATGACAATCTCTCATAATAAATATGATTTTAGAAAAAGGAGAAAATGTCTTAAGGTTGCCATGGTTTCAGATAAAGAAATCTTTTAAACAACATCTGCCATAAGAATTGTTGACATTGTGGCCCCCAGCAAATGTCATTAAATTCCCAGGCTGGAACAAAATTGCCAAGTCATGCAGCAGTAGAAACTAACTGTTTTAGTTCATTAGTCCTTATAATCATAACATATAGCAAAATCCTTAAAAATGGCCAATTTCTACTAGAACTTATCATACCTTAACTATTTGGCAGTTTGCCAAGGACTGCAGGACTAGTGTCAATTTCTAACCATGAGTCATGGTATTATAGTAGTAACTTATGTTATTGCTTAGCAGGGATGATTTTCATTTCACTGGTGTTTAATGTTCAGTTTAACATTTTAGCAACGAATGAAAATTACAATACCCCTGAATCTTAAATCAGAACAAAAAATGCTTTTCCCAATTTATCTGCAAAGGTATCCTAGACAAAAAACATCCCTGGATACGAACATTTTTTATTACTCGGCTTAAAGATTGATTTTTTTCCAAAAACAAAAGGTAAGACGTCAAAAAATAAACTGCATATCTGAGTGTAATGTAATCAGCTAATGAAAGAATAGCCAGTAGTGTAACATTAAACCAACTTTGAAAAACATAATGTAAAAACAATGCTTGGAGTTTTTCAATGCAAGAGTTACTTCCCTTCCAACATCAATCCATTCTTAATTTTTTTCATTGCAGAAATTTGATTTGTGCTCTTCTTGAAATTATTTTATATATGTGAAATGTTTGGTTGATATAGCAATAAAAAGAAAACAAACTACTCCCTCATGTCTATAAATATGCATCTAGTCACTAGATGTAGGGGCAATGTGAGATGCAGAAACATGTGAATCGTTTACAACTGGATACCTTGAAGCAGGCATTTACCTAGACCTGTTCGCAGAAGCATATTCAGCCCCAAGTCTAGAGCAAGTGTCACTAAACATTCCCAAATTGGAACTAAAACTTGTCAAATTATTGATAAAATATATATAATTAATAACTACTTTTATCGCTTTGTAGAGATAAGCTATATTTCATAGATAAGAGTGCCAATAAGAATCATCTTTAATGATTAGTTTTTTATTATTGTAGTGAATGCAATCTCAAAACACAATGTTAAAAACCTCTGAATATAAGAAAGTAAGAACTCCCACTTTTGACCAAAATAACATTTTTCCCCAATTTGAATGCCAGAGGCACTAAGAATAAGAAAAATCCCTGTTTGAAGCTGTTGATTCCAAAGTTATGATCAAGAGAATTTGTCCTAATTTTGCGCTAAGAGATGTAGCTAATGATGCTATTGTTGCGAAGGAGTCCAGGGTATATATATGATAAAACCGAAGATATAATACCCCAGATAAGCGAGGATGGCGTTATGGCGACACCTACCTTTTCATGTATTTCTGTTGTAGATTGGGCATCACAAAAGGCGACAGTAGCGACGTCTTTGAGGATGGGCATCTCGATGGAACAGTCTCGACCGTCCAGGAGAGCTACCAAGGGACGGGGATGCATCGGCCCGTTAGGGATTGGTCCACGGATCGACACTGGAATAACAGCGGCAAATGTGAGTCAGCTGTGGCTAACAACAGAATACAGTATTTCACTCATATCGAGGCATGAGAACTTATTGTGAGGAAGGAAAGTCATGATCATCCATATACTGATAATACTAGAGGGTAAAAACACGAAAATAGGGCTAGGGCTTCGAGTCAGAAGCTAGGTCAAGGATATGCAGTATGAATGGATTTATCTTTTCTTGGCTAAGTTTACAGAGACAGCATTATTCAGATAAGACTGATTGACATGCTTGTGTCAGAAGTATTGCAGTAGTCCCAACACATCCTGAGGTAATAAAATAGTTAATGCAACCACATGAGGCCGCTATACCTCGTTTACGAGGTGTTTTATGACAAGTTGAATGAAAGGCAGGAAGTCATGACAGATGTAGGTGTGCAAATGACAGCTCGGGTGAGTGAGTATGGCTTTATGACGCTTTAAGCAGTATTCCATCAGTATCATGCGAGGACACCAGAAATAGGCTTCACACATTTACCCGTGTGGGGAATTGAACCCGGGTCTTCATCATGACGAGCAAACGCTTTAACCACTAGGCTACCCCACAGCAACGCCAATGACAGCTGAATGTCATAACAAAATGATAATATTCTCGTATATCAGACACACGCTATAGCTTCTCAGATTACAAAATTATCTTGACTGCTGGTCTGAGACTAGTGACATTCAAGAAGGGCTAGTACCATTTCCTCGTGAACTACCACTTTAGGAAGATGGCAACTTTAGGAAGATGGCAACTCGGTAGCAGATCTTTTTTTTTTACGGACTAGTGGAAAATTAAACTACATTTCCAGCCCTGGCATAGTGTGTCAAGTCTAACCCTGGTGCAGGGATCTACTCACTGGTGGGAGTGTCTATTCGTGGCTTCTTGATCGGCTGTACCGGCCGCCTTTTATCCATGAGCTGGATAGGGACACCTTGATTAAAGTGTATATCCCACGATGCCTCCTGACCGCGAATCCTGCTAGGTGGGCTGGTACCGAATGGAAAAATGGTTGTCTAAATCTGAAAAGAAAAAGGAAATATTAAAAGAAAACTACAAATCTCGCGAATCAACGTATTTGTGACAAAAACCATCCAGAGAAACCCTGTTTATCCAGCTTATTCCCAGTCAAATTGTACAACAGATCTTGATAAACGAATCATGGATACAATACAATACCCTTTGTATTTATTAACTTCAATCCTTCCCTACAGCATCAATCTAAAAGGCGTTTTTTGACCCAATATGGTGTCGAGCAAGCGCCAGCCTCATTAAAATCAGATTCCTAACGATATGATACCTCACTACATGAAGATCTGATAACCCCTCCATCACATGACAGTTCTTATCAGCCAATCAGAGTGGAGGCTTCAAAATAGTCTGTACCAGGAATCCCAACATTCAGATCAGCAAATCTGATCTCAAAAACAAATATAAATAAGTAAGTTACAAGAGCCGAAAAAACACACCTCCATTTTATTTTGGATATTTTATAAACCCTGCCATTTTTGTGCACCAGGTCCGAATGCAAATGATAGGTCAATCAATAAAACTCTGCATATCTTAAACATCTTGTTGTTTCTCAGCGTTCTATCCAAAAGGGATTACTGTGTTGTGTGTGGGATGTTGATTTTTATTTTGTCTTTGAAATAAATGAGTTCTTCCCATTATTTGCATGTTCTATCACTATCTTCTATCACTGTTGTAAAATCAAATATTCAGTAAACATTTCTAAATCAAACTGGTACAGAAATAAGGTTGATCTGTTTAAGACAGCTGACATTTAATTGCCACGACCTTCTATGGAGGGGTCGTCAGACCACGCAGCCAGGTATCTGAATACAAGACACTTTGTATGGATTGCAACTTCTTACATTCTTTGTCACGATGTTTCAGAGCTACTTCTTGCCCTTTTGAAGGCTGAGAAAGTGTCTACAGTTAATACATACCGTTTATGAAAATCATTATATGTTTACACAACACAAGGTGGGGCGAATGCTCAAAGATAACAATATAATGGGATTAACAGGAAAGGATTCAATTAAGAACACTGGAGGTGAAACGCGATATTCCATCAAAATACATAAAGACGTGATTACATTCAAATGTATTCGTGCTATCTTGACCATCTCGTCTGTAAGTTGCAGTCACCGGAAATCACTGAATATTTGATTTTACAACAGTGATAGAATGATAGAAGATAGTGATAGAACATGCAAATAATGGGAAGAAATCATTTATTTCAAAGACAAAATAAAAATTAACATAAGTAGTTTTAATGAAAATGACCGTGCACTTGAGGCACTACACAAAATCAAGCGTGTCAATTCTCATTTCATGTGTGCTTTGGGCACGCGGCACAAGTAATTTTGAGCCCTGTAGTCCATATATAAACACTAAGATCTAAAATGCTACAATTCATCAGTGCTTAAGAATGAAAGTCAAAGGGCCCTTGTCATAACCCTAATGTTTGAAGTGTCAGTTTATGGGGTCCCTCAATTCCAATATTATAGGAGTGATCTTCAAGGACCCCAGGACCCCCTAAGTTGGAACAGTCATAATAACAAGCGTATAGTTGACAAAGTCATCTATATCCCCCGCCCATTTTAACACGTTATGGTCCCAAACCAGGTAACTGACCCAACATTTCTCTTAGCCCATGTCAAAATAGCTGCAAAGGAAATTCTAATATAAACATTTCTAAAACTCCTTAGTATCAAATGGCACTAGTTCAGTATGCGCTTTATATATAGAGATGCAATGTTTGGCAAGGAAATATTTAACAATTTATTTGTTATACACCTTAAGTAAACCAATCCTACATTAAAACTTAAATCCAACTTGTTGTCATGAAAACATAAAACAATATAAAAGTGCTTTATATCAAAAGGCACCAGTTCAGTATGTGCCTGGTAGACATGCAAAGTTTTGTAAGAAAGTATTTAACGTTTTTTGAGTTACGCTCTGGAAACGAACACCACCCCTGTAGAACCTAAGTCCAACTTACTGCCATGGAAACGTGAAAAATAAAAATTTCTAAAATTCCTAAATAGCAAGAGGCACCAGTCCAGTATGTGTCTGGTAAACATGCAAAGTTTTTGTTTGAAAGTGTTGAATGGGTTTTGAGTTATACTCTGGAACCGAACAACACCCTTATAGAACCGAACAGCACCCTTATAGAACCTAAGTCCAACTTGTTGCCATGGAAATGTAAAAAATAAAAATTTCTAAAATTCCTAAATAGCAAGAGGCACCAGTCCAGTATGTGTCTGGTAAACATGCAAAGTTTTTGTTTGAAAGTATTGAATGGGTTTTGAGTTATGCTCCGGAAACAAACTCTACCCTATGGAAGTCCAACTTGTTGCAATGGAAACGTAAAAAATAAAAATTTATAAAATTCCTAAATAGCAAGAGGCACCAGTTCAGTATGTGCCTAGTAGACATGCAAAGTTTTGTAAGAAAGTATTTAACAGTTTTTGAGTTATACTCTGGAAACGAACAGCACCCTTATAGAACCTAAGTCCAACTTGTTGCCATGAAAACGTAAAAAATAAAAATTCATAAAATTCCTTAACAGCAAAAGGCACCGGTTCAGCATGAGTCTGATAGACATGCAAAGTTTCGTAGAGAAATATTTAACGGTTTCTGAGTTATGCTCCGGAAACGATTTCGGGACGGACGCACACATGCACGCACACATGGACGGAACCCATTTCTATATCCCCTGCCAACTTCTTTGGGGCGGGGATAATAACAATTTGTGGTGTGCAGTTTTCCAGTATCTGTTGTGTCAAACAGTCAGGAAGAGTAATAACTGGAAGCAAATGCTGTCTAGCGTACCATTGATTGTAAGGGTAAAACGATACATTGGTGGAGCGTGACTTCGTGTCGCCATACAATACATGATACGTTTTTTTCTGTATCAATATAAGACGATACACTGGGTAAACTAAATTACTTACTATTCATCTAAGGACCCCCAGCACCTGTCAAACATCACAAAATGTGTTGTAAACAGGGCTATCAAGTTCACTCCTAGAAATAGCCAATACGAACATGTGCCTAGAGGGAAGTTTCAACTTTTTCTTTTGAAACTGCTAAAAAATATGAATAGTCAAAAAGTTTCAAAGCAACTTGATGTAAATATACATCCCCCCCCCCCCCCCCCCGGCAGTTGCAACATATAGTACAACCAATATAGTAAATGACCAATCCCTTAATCATATTCAAATTCATAACTGTTTTTTGTGTGTATATTTTCAGTTTAGTCAAAGAGAGCAAGTTCAGCACAAGCAGATCACCCATGTCCATCAATATTTTCAACTTCATTCAACTACATGTACCTTGAATCAGCTCTTCCAAGGTCAAACTCTCTTCAATACGTAACTAACTTACCATGCTTTTCACTTTACCACTTAGATGCTCAGCAGACAAAAGGACTCCTCTTACAAGCACTCATGACTGCCAGCTCATTTTTAAAGTGTTTATCTTATTCAATCTTATTAAAAATTCTATGTCTTTAAAGGCTTTCACAGTTTGCGAGTAGTAGAAATGACAATCTGATTAAGAGGATATTAATTTCAGGAGTACTTAAATGACTCATGCCATTTATTATAAATACAAGTAGGATCAAATATTAAATAATCTATTGTCAATATTTCAAAAGCTGCATGTTTTAACCTTATCCTTATTACTAATTAACCAATGCATTGAATTACTGTTTTCTAACTGTTACCATGGTTACTGTCAACTATATCTCAGATAAATTAACAATATTGCACTTTAAACTCTTAATCTAAGGATTCTATCAAAGTCTTTTACCAAATGCGAAATTGGCACCAGTATATCACGGCGTGTCAGCTTGATGTGGAAGTTAACTCTTTCAACAAGCCGAAGCCACATCAGAATAGCACATAATTTTGGGAACCCCGGTCATATCATTCATTTATTAAATCTAACACATTTCATAACATCTGAAATCCGTATTTCATTTCAGGTTATCCAATTTTATCGATAAATTAAAAAAGTATTTTACTATTTTCTGCAATGTTATTGAAAATAAAATTCTTGGACACACTTTCGACAAAAGAACCACAATTAACATATCAAAGAGCAAAATAAAGATGTTTCAAGCAAATCTTTAAATATATTAATTAAAGTAATAACTAAAATCAACAAAAATATATCTAAAAGTTGTCAAACTTAAATCAAAGTTATTATATTCATCTTTTTGTGCGATCGCATGTAATGTAAGTCAAATGACATCTCGGCTTTCAATGCGTTGATTTCTCGGCTCAGACACAATGTTTAGTGCAAAATATGTGCATGAGAAATCTGTCACAGCTCGTCACCTATCATGATACATCCAGGAAGTTCCATATTTTTAATATAGATCGCTTAAAACTTTCAGAATAACACAATAACCAAAACCTTTCGTCAAAATCTGAAATTTGTTATACACGAGGACGGCACCATTGGTGTAATTTGATTGGCTGCCTAAGGTCATGTGCTTAAATTTGACCAATCACGACCTTGTAGTAGATTTTGACAAGAAAGCCTCATTAGAAACCAATTTTTATCCAATAAAATCGCATGAAACAGCTACGAAAAGACTCCAGTGGAGTTAACTGTCATTTAAGGGATGCCATAAGCTTTCTCATGGTACCTGACACTGAAGCCATCGACGCACGTTATTCATACGAAGCTTCATAAACGGAGCTATTTCCTCATCTTATTGAGCTGAGCGGACAGCCACTGTTATCAGGAAATGGATGATGACAGATCCTATATCAAATTCTTTCTAAAATATTTTTCCGATCACATAAACAATGAAAATGGAAAAAGAAATAGGTAAATGGATATCATGAAATCTCATATTTTCCGAAATTCTTCTAATTTTTAAAATTAATCTGTACACCATGAATGTGTTAGCTGTTATTTTTTGTAATTTATAACAAACTTAATTAAATACATTTTTGAAGTAATGTGATAAAAATAACGTTCATATGTAATAAGAGTAGGATTTTAAAAGCAGATAATTCCCTTGGTAGTAAAGGCTTCTCTATCACCCAGCACAGCAGCAAAAGCTTCTGGGTGACCGGTGTTGAAAGAGTTAACCCCAATGCAGGTCTAAGACGTGATGTGATGCCGGTCTCAGACGTTTACAAATTTGGTGAAACCCACAAGCATGGGTATGTTACTGAGGAACCTAGAAACATTATCAAAATGAACTGGGATTCGAACCCATGACAACAGGTTTCTGGCATGACCAAGGGACACAACTCTACCCAGCGAACACTGCGTCACCTAAGGTGACCCGCCTTGCCTGCGCTGTTGCATTACAGCCTTGAATTTAATGTGATTCGTTTGCAATTTAATGATATGTCTGTTAATGTTTTATTTCATCTTACACTCGGCATTATTCCAGCAGTTTCACAATAATCAACTCCGGACAGGACTTCAAAACTAAGTGCCCTTAGGTTTTTTTCAACCTTTATTGTTCAAGTTGGTCCGTGAAATACAAGCCGCTTGTACAAGGGAGTGAGTGAGTATGGTTTTACGCCGCTTTTAGCAATATTCCAGTAATATCACGGAGAGGGGACACCAGAAATGGGCTTCACACATTGTACCCATGTCGGGAATCGAGCCCGGGTCTTCGGTGTGACGAGCGAACGCTTTAACCACTAGGCTACCTGACCGCCCCCGCTTGTACAAAGACATAACACTAGTTATTACTGGGTAACATGAATTGGAAAATTTGTCATTCTGATTTTGGATTATCAGCCTCTAAGCAGGTCAACATAAATCCTGTATTAGGTCCAATGTTCCACACCATAGGTTTACAGTGACCTGCAATTACGGTTACAGTCTGCCCATAACCTTTGAGCCTTACTAGCTGGGAAACATCTTCATGGTACGACGACATGCAATCAACCAAGTAACCTGGTCCACACCAGGCCACACTATACATTATGTCTCTTAACCTGCAGTATCCAAGCAGTCTCTTCAATACAAGCATTTCAATGAAAACTCACCTCGTCAGGGGAGACAACTCAAGTGGTTATTCAACAGTGGCGTCAGGACAGTAGTGTCCCGATCACCAGGTCAAATTTTCTCAAATGGAACGACAACATCCTGAATACCTGAAACCAAGAAAACACACTTTGAGTACATTGTTATAAATCAAGTGAGCGCCGAAGTGAAAAAAGTTTTACCCAACGTTCAAAATAATTCAAATTATTATTATAAATGAAATCGGTACTAGTCAATCTGATCTTACATACCGTATTCGACGTAATAAGCACCCAGGCACTCTCAAAATTAGAAATGGGGGGCTCTTATTAGAATATAATTTTGGTGAAGAAAAACAGAGTTGAAAGATAAATTTTGTGGTTTATGCTGACAGCCTGAAATGTTTATATACGACCAATATATTTTTCCAGAATTTAACTGCCTATAATAAAGGGTGCATATAACACATGAGTGCGTATTATACGCAAATAAATAAGTCTTGTGTACACTGATCAATCGGAAGGGGTGCTAACTGGGACTGTTCACTTGCCAATATATTAGCAAATATCACCGTGGGCACATATTAGAGTGAGGCGCATATTACGTCGAATACGGTATGTGAGGCCAGATTGACAAGTATGGTTTTCACCATAATAACACCCCCAAGGCATAGAAAATTAAAACCATTAACAAGGTTAATATATTTTCAGATAGAGCAGTTGTGAAAAATACAGTTCAAACATCTACAGTTTTACTTAAAAGGTTAAAGTACTCATGGAAATGAAAAAACCCTGTTTTGCAGGATTTAACAGTCGACACAAAGCATTACATAGATGTAAATATGAAATAAAAAAACAACTGGAAAAGTACTAGTCTGGATTTGCTAGTTTTATCTCAGTGCTCAATACAAAATGTACTTTACAGGAGGTAATTTGTAGGCACTTTCAACATTCAAAAATATAACTAAGTCCAAATTGACATGGCAGAAACAGGCTATAGGCATTATGCAAATTAGCCTGGAAAAAAGTTATCAAAACAACAATAAAAATAACAGCTATGTTTATGTACATAATAATAATGACATGTAAGTTGTTGTTTGAGAACGGAATATGTTACTTTTACGTTCTGATATTTTGACGATGATTCACTATCCCACAATGCCACTGACAAATCACTAACCACTGACAAATCCCATGCACATGGGTTTCAAGCACCTGTTTTCACCTGTCGTCAAGGTGTCATAGGTCATGGACATTCACCTTGATCTACTATCACCTGGTTATGCTCAGTTTCACAATAGTCTGTTTTGTTCATATTTTTACACACTTTCACGTGTAAAAAGACATAAAAACCTTTGATACGCTGTATTTGTGCCAAGGCCCAATTAGTACTAACTGAGTTGTTTGAATATTTATATATTTTGTATATTAACTGCATTTATTTAAAATCTGAGATCGAAAAAAAAAATTTCATTTCCGTGAGTACTTTAGTAAGCAATTGTGAACCAATTCTACGCTTCTGTCGTCTGAAAAAAATCTGAAATACACACAAGAAAATATGGACTGTCACATCAAGTTTCGGTCTGACCAGGGGGCACTTACATAGATAATTAATCTAGAAGTTGGTTGGATATGCATATTGTAGCAGGGCTCTTAGTACAATGAGGTATTGTAGATCTTATACTCTACTTTCATGCTGTACTTGAAGACAATATAGCCTAGGGTACAGTTTATATATTTGTTCAAACAGTATTTCAGCACTATTACCACAAATCAGGATAATGCTAACCCTGAAACCCATTAGTACTGGTGCAGAGAAGCTAAAACCTGTGAACATCTGGGTTACAATAGGTCTTCAGAATTCCTTGCTTGTCGTAGGAGCTGACTTTGCTGGTCGTAAGAGGCGACTAACAGGATTGAGTGGTCAGACTTGCTGACTTGGTTGATGCAGGTCATAGTATCCAAATTGCGTGGATCGATGCTCATGTCAATCACTGGATTGTCTGGTCCAGTTTGGTTACTTACAGATCGCCATCATAGAGAGTTTGAATATTGCTGAGTGCGGTGTTAAACAAACAAAGAAACAAACAAACAAACAAACAAACAAGCAAGCAGAGGAACTTCAGATCATATTTGGGAAAATCTTGATTTGAACCTGGCAGTGATGGAATATGCAATACCTGAATAATATGCAGAAGAGTTCCTGCCCTAGCTAGACAACTAGATGATGGCTTCTGGAAAAGTATTATTCTTCCCTAATCACCAACTATATGATAACAGAAGATAACAAACATTTTAGGAGGTAACTTCTATAATCTATAAAACGATGAAGATGAAGGGAACATGATATTTAGGGTTTCATCTTGGATTCCAAGCTTAATGCGGAGGCAAGTTGGGAACATAAAAATGTTCAAACAAAGGACATGATATGCTCAACAGAAGTCATTTTAGCACAAGAGACTAAAGAATATGATTTCACAAATTGAAACCAAACCAAGGATAACCCACTAAAACTAAGATATGATATATATCTAGCAACGTGAAACTGAAAATATAGATAACCTGTGTGACAAACTACCAAAATGTGTGCTGTACAAAAACTCAGAAGAAAAATTCAAATGTGGACTCTAGCACACACAGGAAAGAATTGAGGCTTCCCACTTCCTGTATGTGCAAAAGCATTGGGCAGCAGGACACTATTATCTGCTCAACTGATTATGGATGGCTGACAGTAAAGAGGACTTCTGTTGAAAATCGAAAGATTTATATATTGTGATGACAGCCAATATACAGGATTTATGGAAATTGGAAGCGGTGTAATAGAGGAACAATATTCACAGGAATTATTATCACAGGATCTGCATCTAATAACGTGAAAAATTAACGCGAGAAATTCTTGTTTCTATAAATCCTGGTTAGTTACCGATAAGGAAGTTCACTGGGACAGATGAGACAATGACATTGCAGAGGATGTGCAGTACAAAGTACATAGCCGTATATATTTCCTACTTCCAAACAAGCAGGATATAGAAATCTGAGCGAGTGAACGATGTAGGGATCAGAACAGGAGTGATAGTGTCACACTGGCAAATGAAACAAGTGTCAGCATTTTGTACTTCCCAAGAATGTTGTATTGATCAGTATGACAAACAAGCATTTCATAACTTTATGTTGGATGGCATCAAATGGCATACATCCGGATTTTATGATGAATGATTTGTCTGTCACGCATTTAAGTAATTGGATCTCATGCTTTTTTTAACATTTGTCATATCGCCATGCTGCAGTGGCAAGCTAATTAATTGAATTTGTAACTGACTGCTTAGAAACAAAGAATTAATCATTTGTGCAAAAGCAATTTCCTCAAAATATGAGACCTTGCAGTAGGCGAGTGAGGTGGATTATAACCCACTATAAACAGTATTTCAGCTATATCACAGCGTGTCAGATTGATATGGAGGAAAACCTGAACTGAGCCAAGTCCAAGACATTACTATATATTTCTTATCACTTTGGTGAAACCATTCACAAGGGCTTGCACTGAATCTCACGAATCATAACCAGGGTGATTCTGTTATTCGAACCCATGATCTAAGAAGTGTGGGAAGACAAAGAGTCGCAATGCTTTTCAGAGAATTCCAGTGCCATAGACACACGTTTGATAACGTGGCCATCTGTGCACCTTCTGAAGAAGTGGTCTCCCATATGGGTCAGGATGCTAACAATGGCAACAGGATGTCATCAATGACATCTGCATTACGACTACAAGTTGCAGCTCAGGTGAAGTCATTGTGACATATGTGCTTTGTATGAATTTATCATTTCTCAGTATTAAACAGCGTTAGAAATTGGCACTAGTCCTGTAGTCCTTATCAAACTGCCCAATAGTAAAGGTATCCTACGGACTAGTAGAAATTGGCCCATTTTAAGGGTTTTGCTATATGTTATCATTATAAGGACTAGTGGACAAAAGCTGTTATTTTCTAACCCTGTTAAATCAATTATCAATAAGAAACCTATTCCAAACAATGCCTAAAGAGTATATTCAAACAACATCCCAACAGTGTAGATGGCCTCCAGAACTAATCTGCCATCTCACCACATCATTTAACCTTCAACAAAAGCCACGCCATCAACACTGAGAACACATTTAAAAATTACAGCTCCAAATGATAAAACCAATATGGAATCAGATCGATAACTTGATGAACATGTAAAGCACAGCAAAAATATTGAACAAAATTGCACAATCACTGAACAGTCAACTTAGATTGGTCAGGGAGTGGGCAAAAAGCTGTACAACTGCAAGGATTGTGCTGTTCCCCCCTTGTGTGTGTGTCGTATTGATCAGGTAAAGATTTAAATCAATAATTCACGAGAAAATTATAAAGTATAGAATATCACTTGGAACTGGTGGAAGCATTGGAATAAGAAGATATTAATGGGCTCAAGATTAGAAACAGGTTCATCTCCATGGATTTGAAAACTTGGAAGTTGTTTTTTTTATCCATTATTGATGTAGCCAAATACAAGACAGCTCACATTCCACTCAACAAGGCACAAAGCTAAGATATTAGGGGATCATGATACATTTATGTCGTGTATCGATACACATCACAAACTAGTCACGATGTGATACATTTAGCCATGCCCACATTGCAGCATTTTTGCATGAAATTCTCCATGTTGCCTGTGGTGCAGCTAATAAGAGATTGTTGCCGTCAAGACAGTGTTAAACTTGCATGACGGTTACAATTAGGTTTGTGTGGATAGCTTTATGCCATCAGATGTAGCATGTTGTATCGTGACATGCAGTAACTTAAGGCTAAGCTAAGTAGTCATCAGCATGATATAAAAGCAAAACGTCGCAAATGTTACTTTTTTAAATATCGACAGAGGAAAAACGTGAAATGGATACATAGATCACGTATTGTATCAGAAATAAATTTGAGAGGCATTGACAACACTCAGGGTTTTATGCTACGCAGAAATGTGCATCCATTACACGCTAATGTATAGGATGGATGCATAATAAAATTTATATTGCATCCAAAGGAACGCACAATACTATTCATTATGTAATTAAAGTAATTATTAAATCTTACAGTACAGTACACTACACTGTTTAGGGATGAGAATGGATATTTTCCTTTTCAGCTGAAATTTCTTTTCAAAGGAGCGGGATCCATAATTTGGGGGTGTTAAACAGATTTTTGGTCACTAAAATTCGTGGAAATTCGCAGAAGGCTCTCAACCCTGACTATTTAGTAATGCTCAGGAACCTCATATTATCTGTGAGGCACCATGAAATTAGCATTTGGAGTCCCCTGAACATATAGTTTTGTAGGTCGAGGTCAAGGTAAAACCCTGCACCTTGCAACATCCACAAGAAAACTCAATAACGGACATGTGAGTGAGTGAGTGAGTGAGTGAGTGAGTGAGTGAGTGAGTGAGTGAGTGAGTGAATGAGTATGGTTGTACCCAGCTTATTACGGAAGGGGACATCAGAAATTGGTTTCACATCATGCCTATGTGGGTAATAGAACCCGGGGCTACAGCTTAACTATCTAACGCTTTAACCACTAGGCTACCCCACCGCCCTACCACACAAGAATGAATTTTATGGTCCCAACAGAATCGATAGAGCCCCTCCTGCTAATATTGACACTCTATGGGCTACGGAAACTGGAAACGTGTGATAGCACGTGTATCAATCCACAGTCCAGATTTGACAGTCTCCAGTTCATAGATATTGCAAAACGCTCAAGATAAACTTGAGTACACAGAGTTCAAAATAAAGCATGAATGTGAAGGGGTCATTGTCTTAACCCTAATGTTTAAAGAAAAGATTTATGGTTTCCAAGATTCAGAATACCATGGCAAACCTCAAGAATCTGGACGCCACTTTAATTTAATTGCTGCTACATATTACATGATGCAGGATGAGTTTGCAAAATGGTGCTTTATAAAACATGCCAAATCAGTCTACAATTAACTAAATTCTGAGTGAGTGAGTGAGTGAGCGAGCGAGCGAGCTGGGTTCGACTCATCGCAACTAATCGGCAATAAATCTAACCATCAAACACCATGCATATAGACTATAAAATACTAATTTGCTACAAAGCAATATTTCTAATATTTCATCTGTAGTGGAATTTCTTTAAAAAAAAATTAAAATCATGTTTAGTAAAGTACAGTCACCAGTTAACTGTATAGTCTGTATGTTTACATATAATGTACTCCTACAAGATATCATAGAGGAAATACTGCTAAAATATCTATGGCACTATCTTGTCAGTCACCCCCAGAGTAGTCAATCCAGTCAGATAATCAGTCAATATTCTCTAGTTTTCACCACTTAATCACTAATATGTTTACAATAATCACTATCTTAAGTATCCATGATGTCCATTGCAGCTTCAAAACTAAAACTTCCTGAAAGAATTAACTTCTATCAGGACCTGCTAATCTGAGACAAGTAAACTTTAAAGGGACAGGCAACATTTCTACATAGACTACCACTTTTACCATGAGGTAGATGGCAGCTCAGCAGCAGACTAGTCAAAAAAATTATTTTCTAATTAAGATAAATAATCTGCCCAAATATTCAGGAAAAGAACTACAGGACGACCTGGATTAGAAGCTCTGTCCAAAGTTCCAACCTGTTATAATGTTTTAAATAAAAAAACTCACTCACCTTGGTTGTTAGGTGAATAACAAGAGATAGATATTTAGCAACATGACAATGACAGTAACAAGCCCTGGTGAATAACAAGAGATAGATATTTAGCAACATGACAATGACAGTAACAAGCCCTGGTGAATAACAAGAGATAGATATTTAGCAACATGACAATGACAGTAACAAGCCCTGGTGAATAACAAGAGATAGATATTTAGCAACATGACAATGACAGTAACAAGCCCTGGTGAATAACAAGAGATAGATATTTAGCATCATGACAATGACAGTAACAAGCCCTGGTGAATAACAAGAGATAGATATTTAGCATCATGACAATGACAGTAACAAGCCCTGGTGAATAACAAGAGATAGATATTTAGCAACATGACAATGGCAGTAACAAGCCCTGGGTTTCATATCCGTTCATTTTCTAGGACGTCCTAAAGCATGGAAAGATTTTTTCAAATTTGGCATTGACATAGAAGAATGTCCTTCCAGAACTTGATGTCATGACAAGTCCGGTCATTGTAAAATCACTGCAAGTCTTAATTTACTTCCTTCTGCCTTTAGTAATAGTCAAGATATCACAGTATGGGATACCAACATAAACTTCACACAGCTTACCCTTTTGGGATCTAACTCTGGGCTTAGGTGTGACATGTCAACACTCCAACCGCTCAGCTGCTACCCATCCTTTATGCAAATTGGTCAAAAAGAATCTGAAGACAATTAACCAGGCCTCCATTTAAGGATGTACTGTACTACACGTCAGCAAAATTGATTAATAACCGCAATTCCCCGAAACAGTAAATGCAGATGATATATCCTGTAGACTATGTGGAAGTCCTTCCTACTGTCGTGACAATAGGTCGCGGACTGAGAATGTGACAATCTGACCTAATAAGCCTGATAAAGGGCAGCCTACTCATAAGCAAGTGGCATAGTGATGTGGATGTCTCATGTCTGTAGCCCCGAGCAGTGGCTCGCATCAGGTCCCCAGCTGTTGTCATAACGGCATCACTGTCTATAAAATATTAATCACGTTTCCTGTATGGTTCAGTTGCATGTGACAGCATCACAGAAACAACATATTGTCACGCAAGGTGTGGCATATTCGCCATTAGTTGATTTTTTAACATGCTTGACCTGGAACTTCACCACTTGTTTGCGATAACATTTAACTATGTCAATGAACAGGCCTCAAAATTGAACGTGACATACATGTTGATGCCCTATTTTAAAGAATTTGATATTCAGTAAGGACTTACCAAGTATCTAATGATGTCTGCTAACAACTAGACAGAGGGTTTTAAAGCATCCCCTTAAAATTAACTCCCTTATTATTCATTGCATGACACAAACCGAGGTGCTGTGAGGTTTTCTGCTATAGTTACAAACAGTATTACCACACATGCCATCTTTTGAAAACTTTTGGCATTATTCAACCCTGCACTACAAAGTGTTAAACACAGACACACTGCTCTGAATAAAAAACGTAAGAACATGATTCATTGTCTGACAATGCTGAAATTGTATATTTATTTGAAACAATATCCCAGTTGTCTGCATCAGTGATACACAAGGTTTTGCTGGCCTTCAAATTCTGATAACCCCAAAACTTAATAAACGACAACTTAGGGAACTGTGATAAGGGCAACAAGGTAATATTTTCATATCCAGAAGTTTCAGTCATAACCTTGAGTAATCTGTCCTGGGCTAAAAGTATGCTTTGGATAAGGTGAATTTATTTTCTTTCTCAAAGGTTTCGGGCAGTTATTGGGGACATTAACTTGCTGATGCAGCTGTCAGTGTCATCACTAACTGCTCCAAAGCCTGGCCCTAGTAAGTTTCTGTCGCCACTCAGCTTATAACAGTCCATATAAACAGTCAAATCTGATGAAGATGCTGCCTAAAGCCAATTTAGGGCCATTAGGCTGATTCAGTAGTTTTGGCTCAGACTACACCAGAGTACTTGTGCAAGCGTGCAAGGGCAATTTTTTCACTCATCTTAACTCTGTAGCTAGCCCACTTCCAGCATATAAGGCCTCATTTTTAATCATTTGGTTTATAGTGAGTGAGTATGGTTTATGCAGCTTTTAGCAATATTCCAGCAATATCACAGCAGGGGACCCCAGAAATGGGCTTCACAAATTGTACCCACATTTTGATTATAGGTATATTTTTTTACAAACAAGAATGGTCAATATATTCTAACATTATTTACTAATCATCAACACATTATCAGACAGGTTAAAAAATTGAGGTTTCAAAATCCAAGGGTTACTTCCTGTGTAACATTGGTGTTTATTACCTATGATTGAAAACATATCAGGGTTCATAAAAATCATATGTGTCCTAGAGTCATATCACATCACGAGACAACAGTGTATTGTTTCCATCATCTGGACGAAATTGTTGATGCCATTCAAATCTTATTGTGACGTAAGGTCAGAATGACATCACACCTGAAACGACGCCATAGCTGAAGATTCTTGACGTCATTTGACCAAGTGTGGGTCCACTGATGTTCACCTTGCTGTCCTTACAGGAAAACACTAAAATTTGTCTCTGTATGCTGACATCTTCGGTAATAAATAGAGTAAGTGAGTGAGTTGGGTTTTTTGCCGCTTTTAACATTATTCCAAAGCAGGGACGAGCAGTGACCAGGCATTTTTGAATTTCTGCATGGGCAAAAAATATGTTGAAAGCCCGAAGTGATGCAGGACTAAGACGTTTACCACTTCGGTGAAACCCACGAGCACGGGTATAGTGCTGACAAACCTAGAAACATAATTTGGGCGAACCGGGATTCGAACCCACAATCATAGGTTTCTGGCGTGCCCAAGGGACACAACTCTGCACAGCGAATCGCGGTGCCTTAGACGACTGGGCCACCCGTGCCCCCGGGAATAAATAGAACACTCATATAATATCCTCTATACTGATTTTTTATCATTACAATAATAAGTTGCCATTCCTGGCTGGAAGACAAAAGAATTCAAATAAATTACTTTATTCAACATGTGACAAATGGACAAGTATTTAAAATACAACACCAACTAAACCCAATACTGGAAAAAGAGATTCACAGATATACATTAATATTTCTGAGGAAAACGCATTTGTGTCATATTTGAGTAATCATGAGAATCGTTGACAACTCAGATTGTGTCCATTACAAAAGATCCCCCTATCAAGGAAAGCCAAGCCAGACTCGATACATCATCACTGCCAGAATTTTCTACATGTGGACATTGATGGGTCAAGAAAAGGACCATAGCAATGCACTGGATAACCCTTTGATTAGTTAGGTCAATATCTAGAGCTCTCAAATCAGTTGTAATTGTGTTATTTCTACTCATGATCTAATGAAATTACATAACTCTTTCGTAGAAAGCCAGTTAGCAGCTCACTTCAGGCCGATATGAAGAAACTGAGTCAATCTGCAAAGATGCTGTATTAAATACACCGACAGAAATGTATTTGTCCCCAAGGACTTACAGGGATGTTTGGGTAAGCTCCAGATAAGCTGTTTATTTGCGTAAAATATGCAAAATATGCATAACCCAGCAGAAGAAGCTAACATTTATAGTCCACTAGTCCTCATAATGATAGCACATTGCAAAACCCTAAAAATGGCAAATTTCAACTAGTCCTTGTGATACCTTAACTATTGGGCAGTTTGACAAGGACTATAGGACTAATGCCAGTTTCTAACGCTGCATTACTCAATAAAATTTTAATTTCTTGTGTATAAATAAGCATGATTTTTTTAAAAACGTGTAAAACACTACTACCCAATGTATCCTTTTCAACTTGTGTACATGCAAGTCGTTACAGGTGTGTATTTACTGATTGAGAGCAGGCATCCCATATAAAAGAACCTGCTTAGTGTAAATTAGACATGAAAATCAGATTTATGTAACTCAGGGTTAGAATTGGCACTAGTCCTATAGTCCTTGCCAAACTGCCCAATAGTAAAGGTATCCCAAGGACTACCGGTAGTAGAAATTGGCCATTTTTAAAGGTTTTACTATATGTTTTCATTATAAGGACAAGTGGACTGAAACTGTTAGTTTCTACTGCTGTAACATGTGACACACTTGGGGCAGCACACGAGCAAATGCAAATTAGAAGTCACCTATTATAATACACATTCACATATTAATACCCAGCAGACCCAACCCAAGGGAGTAAAAATATACTGTGTACCCAAGGTAAACTATCTATACCAATTGTGAATGATAACGTGTGTGTCAACACTCAATGGCTCAAAAATTATCTGGAGCCCTGGGCAAAAACTTCTGAATTTATCCGTGCCAACAAACATCTCCGAACTTTGTGAATGTCATTTCATCACGACCTAGAGTACCCCTTCCTTTCCACTTAAACTGACAATCCATTTGTGAATCCATTGATTATTTTGTGACTCCCACTATGAATTCAGTGTGTCCATATATTTATCCTTGTACATGTGTTTGTCTTGTTTACTTCAAGGCAAAAGAACATTCATCACTGGCTTCATGAAACAGGATTTCAGACAGCTTTATTTTCCTTAATGACAATTATCTAAAATGTCAACTAGCAACAACATGTACCTTAGGATCTTTTTCTGTAATCTTTAGTTTTATCATAAGCACTACTAATAGCCAAGCTTACTAGACCGAACAGAGTGTATAGATTCAGGCATCAGACTATTAAGAATGGGCTGTCGACAGTTGATATATGGTAAAAATGTCCTCATGCAATATCTCCATCAAAATCATGATATAATAAACATCGTCACAAGGTGTTCTCCCTGAAACAAATAGAATCTCTGAATGTGCCCTTCCGACAGAGAGAACCTGTATTAATGATGCCAATGGCACTAACAGAATGAAAACTTGGGTATATTAAAAAAAAAAATATTCTTATATATATTACCCTCATACAGCTAACCACACCTTATGAATACATACCCAAATCCTATCAATCCATATATGCAACACCACATAACAAGTCGATTAGCCCACAAGCACACCAGCAAAATGTCTTTCAGTCTAGTAAACTCAACTATGATTTGACCATATACATGTATTAACAGTACAATTTACTGAAAAAGGTGCAAAAAGACAAAATCAAGAACCAGATTTTTTGTGCACACAGACTATGTAACATTGATCTTCATGATGTGGCACAAAGGGTCTTCATTAAAACCGATATACCATGAATCACTTGATATGACCTGCGATTAGAAGGAAACTGTCATTTCAGAATTATAAATTGATTTCACTCATGACAGGTTGGTTGGTTTGTTGTTTTACGCCGCACTCAGCAATATTACAGCTATATGACGGCGGTCTGTAAATAATTGAGTCTGGACCAGACAATCCGGTTATTGATATCATGAGCGTCAATCCACGCAATTGGGATGGATGACATGCTTCAACCAAGTCTGCGAGCCTGGCCACCAGATCCTGTTAGTCGTCTCTTACGACAAGCATAGTCGCCTCTTATGACAAGCATGGGTTGCTGAAGACATATTCTACCCCGGATCTTCAGGGGTTCATGACAGAAGTACACACATGACTAAAGTCAGACTAAATCTGATCAGAGGTTTGGGGCAAATTCATCACTATGGGACATGACCCATCCTTGAATTATGATCCGGTAAGTGAACCTACACTATCCTGTTAGCCTGAGGCTAGTAGAAACTCATTAGGACTAGCAAGCTGCTATTGGAAACTACTCAAGTTGACATGACATTTTTCATTGCCTTCCTTCAAAACACTTCACATGAAGCATATGTATGTTCAAGGCTCCTATTAAGTTTTCCATCACACCTTCAATGCACATGTCTGAGAGTCAAAAAGACTATAATCATAATGTAAGTGACTGATCTGTCAAAAATGGAATGCAATGGGGTTCTTTTTCGAGAAAATACTGTAAGACACATCCCAAAAATATAACTAAAAAATGTACATTTATTATCAGAGCAAGAAAACAGCCTTTTCCAAAAGTTAACCTATACCTTTTAATAGACTAATCAATCTGAATATACATATACCATGTATACATAATATAACCTTATAAATAATCGTGTCGAATCAAGTTAAAATTTGAGCATTTATAGTTATGAATCTGTATGCACAATTCGAAATTAACAAGCCTTGTGTGGTCCTCGACTTTGCTGAGGACAAATGGCATTAGGTTACTTTCAAAACGACATTCTTCAAAACCATTACCAACTTTGAATAAAACTTTTAGGGTATTTTGGATGACAATCAATGTCAAAGTTAATCGATCCCAAATGGGAAAATTAATCAATCTGAAAATTTGGTCCCTGAGATTTGCTGCTATAAGTATTTGAATCTTGGGACACCGCTAAATTCTTAACTTCAAAGTTTAAAATTGGGTCCCATGACCATAATGACTTATGCTTAATCTTGACCACTGTAATTAACATGCTTGGTCGTCGTGGGTCATTAGAAGAGAGTTGGCCCCCTTTCTTCTCCTGGCAGCCAAACGGATAATTCAGCTACAACAAATTTTGGACCCAGATCATTTCCTACACAAACAATGTGCCAATCACACCGTCAAATTAATAATGTCAGTCAAATTAATAATGTCAGTCAAATTAATGTCACAGTTACAGCATGATGTCGGTGCCTTAAAGGCACACTATCAAATCACATTGTCTTTAATTAAAATAACAATTTTCAGAGCTCCAGATAAGCTGCGTATCTGCGTGAAATACGCATCAGAAATGCAGAAATATGCAGTAAAATATAATCCAAGGGTATCAAATACGCAACGAACATTACAGACACGCTACAAAAATAAAACTTCTGCGTATCATCAAAATATTGTGAAGTAACCTCTGTATTTGATAAGCAAATCAGCAACTTATTTTGAAATTATAAACGGGCATTCCGTCAACCTTGCCAAACTCCACAATGACAGTTACATCATGATCATTTGCCATCACACTTTCTTGTGGAAGTATCGTGGTATTTTTGAGTCCAATAAAGCTCTCGAACCCACACGACACCAGTTTGCAGGGACTAGATGAATAGTGTTTTTAAATATTTAACTTAAATACCCACATCGGTAAAAACTAGTGGGTAACAGAAATTTGAATACGCAGGTAGAATTACTGATACCCAATGATTTCAAAATGCATGGGTAAAATACCCACAACACCAAAAGCTTATCTGGAGCTCTGATTTTAGTGCAGCCAGTCATAAGTGGAAGTAAACTGGACAAACATGGAAAATTATCAACATATGAACAGAATTTCAAATAACATTTCATTTTTCGTTGGAAAGGATTCTTCTGGTTGGCACATTTAAATCCCAATGGGCACACCTCCACATATTAGTGTAACACACTGACAAACAATGTGAGTTTCTATGCTGAAACTTCAAACAAAAAGATTGTACTCTGGGTTTCAACCACAAGGCATCTATTATCTAACATGTGGAATACCAACATATAAAGTGTTAATGGACCATTTGTTATACGCTACACTTTAGAAATCAAGAATACACACATGCACAGTGAAAATCAGGAATTTTGCATCAAATGGGAATTGGGAGAACTTTTAGACAAACTCTAAACACTACCTTGAAAACGTGTGTCAATTGACACTACACAAACAGTGATAACATTCACATTGTGAAATTACACCTCTTATGACATGCGCACTAAAAGATGACAGGCGTAGAAATTGACAGGATTAACACATCAACTTAAATGTTGCACTCAAAACAAAAACAATTAACTACTCCCACACATATGCCTTAAAGTTGGTAGGACTGCAATGTAGGTATCAGGACTCAGTTTCAAAAAGCAAATTGTAAAAATCCAACTATTGAAAGTCCTGTTTTTCAGCACAGACTTGGTCGTTCAGCTACAATCACTTTGTGAAACAGGTCCCTCGGTTTCATTTAAGATTTCCAAATGAAAAACAATCTTGTGCAAAATTGGGATAGTTTGAAAAGTTATTGAGAGAGAAAACCTTAATTAGGACCTTCTGAAATTCTAATTTCAGATTTTCTTCTGACATCTGATCATAAGCATATACACCTAGAAAAATAATGGACTGGTAATTATTTTTGTTGGGTCATATAAGATCCAGAAAATAATCGGAAACAATTCACCGATACACTTGTGCCTTACTAAAATATTAATCTCAATATCAATATGTGATGCTTCATAGTATATCAATAACTATCGTTTCATAATTTGTTGTTACTATCTGGTTTTCAAATATATCAACATTTGGGCTTTATTATGGTACTTAAACTACTCTCATTTAAGTGCATTTATCTTAAAAAGAAATATGACTATCTAACATCACAGAATGATTAAAATAATTATATAACTTAAAATTTCCTCAGTTGTTTCAAAACAAGATTAGTCCTAATTTCAAAATAGGGCTTTGGGCCATTTTTAATAACCCTTGTCAGAGAAGTACTGTACGGGCAGCAGTGACTGCCATATATTTACATGTGAGCTCCTTGTTTTGACGCAGAATGCCACTGTTTCCTTTGTTGGTTCTTTAACGCCACACTCAACAATATTTCATCGCAAGATATGTTCCTTTTTAATTTTAGGAGCATGGGTTCTACAACCACCCATACCCTCGATCTGTGCTGTTATAAAGAGACATTGATTGATCCGTGAGCCAATTAATGATAATTAACCAGAACAGTATGTTTCTCACCTAGTCACTCATCTCACAACAGGCAACTGCAGTAGGTTAGTGCATAATGTATGCCAGCAGTCAGTCCAAGTATCATAAAACACTCAGCCATGTGCCTAGTGGAATGTAGCATGTGAGCATGTGACACGGATTCAGAGTCTACGGCATGTCGCTTCATCCTTGTAGTGCCATATCAAGACTACAAGAAGATATTGCAACTTCAAGCCAATCTGTTTTGCAATCACTTGTAACCCATGAGTCCAAAATGAGGACAGTCCTGATTATTTCCTTGTCTGTCACAGGTAGGGCTTCATTTGCACTTCTTCCGAAATCACCAATAAGTACAATCGATGCTTTATCTATTCATACACATATCAGTGAATAATTTATGTACAGAAATGTCTCAACAAAATAAAAGTACCAAAATGTGAACATTACTGAACAATAAACGCAATTGAAGAAATAGTATGTTTCCTCACAGCATAGTGAACTCAATTTGTGACGTAAACACTGTTTGAAATAGAGTCAACTGCCATCAGGACCCACATACTTTAGAACATGCAGGCCTTGTTTAAACTCTTTAGGCCTTCAATTAAAAAACCCGCAGCTTACTGGGACAAATAAATCAACACCTAAGTTTACTGCAGGTCTTAAGGACCCCTACAAATTAGAAACTACATGCCAAACGCAAATCTACTTGCCACGGGCCAGTGCTTATTTTGAACATGATGTAAATGGCAATTGTCACATTTCCATTGTTGAAAGAAAGAGGAGTATATTTCCATCCTTTAATCCTACTAATACTCATGCCTGCTCGAGTGCAAATGGAGGGACAGGCTTTTGCAATCAAGTGTGTAATATTGGAGGTAATTTCCTCCTACAAGACCATATATGGAGCCTTTGTATATAGAGGCTCTGATGTATTTTGCTTTTAGCCTTTGAAACTGACAGACGGGACAAAGTGCAAATAACCTTATTAATGTGCCCCTTTTGATGTTTTGAATAAAATATTTGCATAACGATGTTACAGTGCATTCAAATCTGCAAAGTTGTATATACCCATGCAGCGTTAGAACTTGGCACAAGTCCTATAGTCCTTGTCAAACTGCCCAGTAGTTAAGGTATCATAAGGACTAGTAGAAATTTGTCCTTTTAGTGGTGGGCTGAATCAGTCAGAGACTTGCACTTTAAGTCAAGTGTGGTTGGTTGGTTTGTTGTTTAACGCCGCACTCAGCAATATTCCACGTATATGACGGTGGTCTGTAAATAATCAAGTCTGGATCAGAAATTCCAGTAATTGATATCATGAGCATCGATCCTATGCAATTGGGATCGATGACATGCATCAACCAAGCCAGCGAGCCATGATCATCCGATCCCGTTAGTCGGCTTTTATGACAAGCATAGTCACAAGACAAGCATGGGTTGCTGAAGACCTATTCTAACCCGGATCTTCATGAGTGAGTGCCACTGACCATCCCGGGAAAAGAACTTCAGTTGGCACCTTAAATTTGGGTTTGCCAGTTTGTCTGAGGCACATTGGTTTAGGCCATATGTTCACACAAGTTTACCCAAACAGCTGATCATGATGCAATACATATAGATCTTACGACAAAGTATTATGATACGCAAGAGGGGTATCACGTTACTCACATATCAACACATATCGTAAAGCTTGAATCATGATACTCAAACTTCCCTATATTTGTACGGCATTCTCCATGTTTTACTTTATATTTTGTGGAAATATAGATTTTTAATGAGATGTAGTCATCATGCTGGGTCATTGCAAAACAGTCAATATTACTTTGTGAAACCAATATAGAACATAAACATGAATCGATATGAGGCGTACTGCGTCGCCAGGTGTAAATCTGACATGCATCAATTTACCAGTGTGTCATGACTACTGGGCAGCTTGGCAAGGACCACAGGGCTAGTGCCAATTTCTATTGCTGCTGATACACTGGACATCATGATATCAGTGTGTCATGTCATCCCAAGCAATAACCGGGGAAAGTGACAAAACATTAGCCAAGAAAAACATTTATTGTGGTAATTGTAACACACACCACTATAATAACGAGTATGTAACATTTGCCACTATTATAACGAGTATGTAACACTTGCCACTATAATAACAAATATTTAAACACTCGCCACTATAATAATGAGTATGTAACATTCGCCACTATAATAACGAGTATGTAACATTTGCCACTATTATAACGAGTATGTAACACTCGCCACTATAATAATGAGTATGTAACATTCGCCACTATAATAACGAGTATGTAACATTTGCCACTATAATAACGAGTATGTAACATTTGCCACTATTATAACGAGTATGTAACACTCACCACTGTAATAATGAATATTCAACACTTGCCACTACAGTGATCGCTCGCTATTGCGCTCTTCGATAAATAACAAATATTTAAACACTCGTCACTCTTTACCTACAAATAAAATGGGGATATCAATACAAATATAGTTATCACAATAACGATTATCTCTAAGGTGTTTTTAGACCAATATGCATCCCAAAGTCTTTAGAGAAAAATGATGAAAAATGATAAAAATTCACAAAATTGCACTATGACCAATTTGTGTTGTTATCTACAAGAAAGACACTTGGGTAAGGATTCACCATTCGCAATTCATGCCTGTACCCAAAATCTAAATGAGTGTATCCTAACTTGTCACAAGACATTACATTCATAATGCACAGATTATGCACAAAATGCACTAGACCATGGTTTCGGAAACATGCCTAAACTACTAACCAGCTGGTTCACAAGTGTTTTTTAATACTTAGCTTTCCCTTTTTGCACTGATAACAATACATAAATACCTCCTAATGAAAATGATAACACCTTCAAAAAAATATTTTCTGACACAATATTCTTTTCGCTCAACATATGTCCTTTAACTTCAAATCCAAATGCATTCCATACAGACCTAAAACATCAGCGGTAGAAACTAACATTTTTAGTCCACTAGTCCTTATGATAACATATAGCAAACCCTAAAGAATGGCAAATTTCTACTAGTCCTTATGATACCGGTACCTAACTATTGGGCAGTTTGGCAAGGACTAGTGTCAATTTCTGACGCTGAAAACATGTTTGACAAGTTTCCATAATATATGTTGTATTATTTTCAACAATGGTACTAGATACATTATAGATACCAAAAACATCTCTGATTACATATACCTAGAATTGATTACCTAAACATGCTGAGTGTGGCACTACACAACAAACAAAACCAGGAAATGAATTTAAGACCCACAATGGGTATATTATCCATATCGCAGTTTCTTAAACAAAATGACACAGAACAGTTTTTGCTTAATAAATAAAGTGCATAAACACCAATGGTTCTTTGTCTAAACAAAAATAACCTAAACTGTATACATCTGTCACCTGACAAACAACTAAAGCGATCATGATGATAAATGACATGTGTAAGCAATTAGAATTTAGAGGTCACATGGGCAAAATATTTAACAACTTCAAAATGGTGAAAAGAATCAATGCATTTAACAATATCAATCAATGCTCTTTGTGCAACTGTTTTTTCAATGGTATGCAAAACAAGTAAAGGATTAAGGTAACCGAGTAAATGCATGACATTTGCTCAATTGCTATGAAATGTTCAGCATAAGACATCCAATTAATCCCACAATTACAGAGTCTAGGATATAATCATGACTTAGAAACTTAAGAAAGGGTGAAATTTTGAACGAGTCAAGCATATCAAATTCAGTCATGCTAAAGAAATCATTCACCAATATTGATTTCATTTGCCAAATTAACATAATCACAATCTATTTCTGACACAGAATAACATCCTATGAAAGTTTAAAATCAATAAATATATGGGTCAATATTGGCATTAAACTTAATCCATCTGAAGCCAAAATGTACCCTGTCAGGAAGAGTAATTTTATTCACCAGATTGTAGGGCACTGATTAATTTGCAAGTCTCCCAGTTAGCCGTGACACTTTATCAAAGTGTTAATTTATTATGTTTACACAGAGGCTGATTAATGCGATCATTGTTGTCAATACAAAAAACACCTGGACTACTTCAGGGACACAACCCACATATATATACGGGGGAAATGTTCAATGCTAGGAAACACCTGAAATGTGTTTCACAATTCCAACAAAATTGTGTAAATATTCATATATGTGGCCTTATTTGCTTGTCTACGAAACTATTTGACACTAGGAAGGAGCAAAACAAAGGGAGGAAGTACGGTCCGTCATCAAGCCTCGGCGAAATCGACACCCCTCTGCTGGGGGTCATTTGCATAAAATGCACCGACATGGATGTCCCATGGTGCAGTCTGCAAATAGTCAAAACTGGGATATTTTGAACACACGCGCCTGTCAGCTATGCGCTACATCTCGGCAGATGGAGGAATCACGACAGCCTCCTTCAACAAACATTGAGGAATCAATAATTGTCGATTGCCGAGAGAAAAAAATTGCACTGAAGCGTACAAATCATAAACGGACTTAGCGAGTCCATGCTCCCCGACAAGCAATGACCTAATTTTGTGCCAACTTGGCTGTTTCACAACTGAAAAGTTAAGAGTAAAATTACAGCACAAATGCAATCTGCTTGATCGATCTGCTGACTAATTTAATTCACGTATTATCTGATTTACACATCAAACTGCGACATAATGTTCGCCATTGGGTCAGCGCGACTCGATTAAACTCACCTTTCGGATCAAGACAAAGGCTCGCAATGTCCGCCACAGGCCTAGTCCGTCCTGTGAACACGATTCAATCACTCCGTGCGATATCCACAGTCACCTCCTGGGTAAACCGGGATGGTGCTCAGGGTGTTAGGACTTCAATTATTCGAAAAATCGTAATTATTATCGACAATTTCTGGAATTGAGTGGCTTTCTTCTCGAGTGTTGAAAAACTTTCAGTGGTCAGTAGTCCTGCCGCTAAATGGCGCGTGCTCTCGCTAAATCTCGCATCATCAGTCAGTGTGCCGCGAGATCTGGCTCTTCGGGGTTTTCCGGAATTGGCACGATAATTTACGATTTAACTTAAGAGATAATTGTTTTGGACAAAATCAAATATTTATGCATCAATTAGAAACAATATCATCATAAACGTTTTACTTTAAAAAAAAAGAAGCCCAAATACATTTGTTTCATGCATTTCCGGGTCAAACAATCATGGCGGACGTGAAGTCTTTGGAACATCCAACATTGAAGGTGCGATTGTTTTCAGACGATATCTGCAATAGTTTGTTTTAATTCACCACAAATCAGATTACAAAATAATTGCTTCTTTTTGTTTTGAAACATACTAACGTTTACACTGTTATTTCTGGATATTAAGAGGAAAATTATTGTCTCGACTCATTACTGATGTGACGTGACCCAACTAAAACCGAAGCCAGACCCTCACGACACATCGACAGTGTCAACCTCAGATGTAATTCAACGTTTAACGGGGATGGGTGAAGGTCATCATTTGACAACTTTCAAACGTTCCACAAATCCAAAATCATTTGGAAACATTTGATATCGACCATAGACATTCTTTCACGTTTTTTACGTTTTCATTTTTTCAATGACACTTATTTTCAAACCAGTTTATATGCCTTCGATCAAGTCATAATCAAGGGGGAATCTCTCACTCAGAGACAAAATGGTCAAAGACAACTTCACAAAATATAGCCATTACATATTTCAGGGAAGCTAGGAAGAGTACTATAATCTAGAAAACCTCACACAGATTCGTTCACAAGCACATTCATAAATATTAGCTGAACCCAACAGTAATCAAGTATCCTTTTGTCATGTGTTGTGGTCCTCCCCTTTCCCCTTTATCAAAGTAATTTGTTGAGATTGGCTAAAACAACATGGGAACTCTGCTGGAATAACAACCTCCAACACATCCTAGCAAACAGACTGATATCAATTTGGGACAATGTTAGTTGAAAGTCTGCATGCTGATATTGGGCCAGCATTGTATATTTACTTAAAAATTGCCAACCAGGTTAGTGGCTTATGTTTTATTTTTGTTTCAGAGAAAGGTATTGTCAAACTTATTATCAGTTTCAAATTAACTGAATCACTTACATCTCTAAAATTATCACAAATGTATTTAAGATAAACTTCTTACATCTGTCTTCATCTGTCTTATATCTCGGTTCTGTGATGAGTCAATCAGGCACCATCTTCTTACTGTTACATGATTTCGAACCCCTCCATTAGAGTCCAGTTTAAAATAGATGCACATGGGCAGTCACATAACATTACAGGAACTTTTCAAACATAAGCCGATACATAACTGGTACATACAATTGTTCCAATGCAAAATTATCATCCGATCAAGTTTGATTAAAATGTACGTATGTAAAAAAGGTTTGATGTATCTTTTCATTATTTTTTTAATATCTTTCCTTGTGTAGCATAATTTGCAACATAATTCAGTGGCAAGTGGCGAACACTTTGATGTCTTCAGTGGCCTTTGAAGTTTCTACCTTGATTACGTTATAAAGCGCGTGGTCACAAATTGTTAAGGGGCTAAAAAAATGTGCATTGCAGATACCTTTATTTTTATGCAAACTAAGAGCAAATTATGGCTGTATATGCAAATGAAATCTAAGGTGGCAATATTAACAGCACGGAAGTAAGTATTGTAGGTCATTAAGGTAAACTCCCCACTTGTGCCATACTGCACAGTTTCCTGCATATGGTGTTGTTTTTGTTGACCAGTTTAAGATAGGTTTACCATGGCAGTGATATTTTGTTTACTTTTCTATTAAGATTAAATGATTTTATGACCTTTTCATGTATTCATGTTATACAGGTTCCATATGAAGTACTGAACAAAAAGTTTCGCACAGCACAAAAAAATATTGACCGTGAGGTCTCTCACATACAAGGTGCGGGCAACGAACTTGAGAAATGTCTGCAGGAAAGTAGTGTCTCAGTGGGTGATGTCTCAAGAGTCCTTGACAACATGGTGGAAAAACTAACATTTCTCAAGAGGAAGGTAAGTTTTTTGTCAGTTAGGGAATATTTTTGTACAAAGCAATAATTTGTTCTGGTGATGGAAAGCCTGGTAAAAATACTGACAGGTTATTTATATTTATTTGATCTGAATGAATCTTGTGGTCAATCTGTTACCATAAATCTTCGGTGAAAAAAAAAGGTTTTATTTTGGTTCCAAAGTTTGAGGGTTGATTGATAAGTTCTAAGCCTTACATTGAAGAAATTACGAAAGAGTGAAATGGTTTGTTGTGGACATTACACAATGTCATAAATGTATGTACACAAAAACTGAGTCAAGTGAGCAAGTTGTGTGATGTGACATTTGGAAAATGGACAAAATTGAGGAAGGTGCAATTTGAGAGTATAAAGTTAAAAAACATCTAAATTTAAGAAAATAACAGTAGAAAATCCTGATTTTAAACAGAATAATTATATTTTTTTCCCTTTTGTCTGCAAGGGCACTTAGTTTAGAATCATAGATATGTCCTCGTATATAACAGTAGCAGATTATGTAGATTAGAAAACCACATCCGGGGAATCTAGTGATTAAAGCGTTTGCTTGGCTCGGGTTTGATATTTCTCATATTTTCCCATTTCTGGTGTCCCCCGCCGTGATATTTCCAGAATATTGCAAAAATCATCGTAAAACCATACTCAGTCACTGTGCCCATCGTCGTCATTCCTCTATTATTAGTCAGTGGTCCCCTGTGGGGATTCCTGGTTAGAATTGGTCCCCAGCAACCAATGCTGGTTGTAAGAGGTGACTAAATGAATCGGGTGGTCAAACTCGGTGACATGGTTGATTGCGTGTCATCATACTGGTCCACACTTGATTATTTGCAGGCCAATGTCATATGTCTGGAATATTTCTGAGTCAGTATAAGAACAAACAAATAAACAAACAGTGGTCCATATAACTACCCATTTTCACTTCATCTGTGTTGATTCCAGGAAAGTACTGATCCACATCACCATGCTTGTTGTTCGAGTTGAATATTGAGGATCAGGCAGTTGCAATGTGGGACTCAGCTGATTGTGTGTCATTATGATGCCCCTACAGTGTGGATTATTGCTCATGCATTCAATAACTGGTTGACCTGGCCTTACTTTGTTACTTACATGCTACAATGATACACCTTGATTATTCAAGGTTCGAACAGGCTTGATAAGGCCTTGAGTTTTAAGCCCTTTTTAAAAAGCCTTGATGATTAGTGTCAAGCCTGAAAATCCTTAAAAATCACCAAATTAACTTGAAAAGCCTTGAATTCTATAAAATGACACATACTTGTCAGAGCTTCAGATAAGCTGCGTATCTGCGTGAAATACGCATCAGAAATGCAGAAATACGCAGTAAAATATAATCCAAGGGTATCAAATACGCAATGAACATTACAGATATGCTACAAAAATATAATTTGTGCGTATCATCAAAATATTGTGAAGTAACCCTGTGTATTATTATAAACGGGCATTCCGTCAACCTTGCCAAACTCCACGATGACAGTCACATCATGATCATTTGCCATCACACTTTCTTGTGGAAGTATCGTGGTATTTTTGAGTCCTATAAAGCTCTCGAACCCACACGACACCAGTTTGCAGGGACTAGATGAATAGTGTTTTTAAATATTTAACTTAAATACCCACATCTGTAAAAACTAGTGGGTAACAGAAATTTGAATACGCAGATAGAATTACTGTTACCCAATGATTTTAAAATGCATGGGTAAAATACCCACAACACCAAAAGCTTATCTGGAGCTCTGCTTGTTTATGAAAGTACTGGTATTAAAATTTATGAGTTAATTTATTTTATTTTTTGGTTGTGAAAATAAATCTTTTTTGGAAAATTTGTGATGTTCATACTGCTTCTTAAGTCTTGGGACTGATACTGTATATAGTATTCTGGATTTAAGACAAATATTGACAGACTAAGGCAAATAAGCCAACTAAAAAAAGCCTTGAAAATGACAGGTGAAACCATTGAAAAGGCCTTGAATTAAGTATTCCACATCTGTATGAACCTTGATAATGCACACTGCAACATAAAACAGCTTTCATTCATCATTGTCCCAAATAAGGCATGATAGTCAATAGGTTCTTATCATGACTGTCAATACCTAATGACATAATATACTATGCTAATAAAGTAGAGGATAGTGGGATATGGTATTGGCAAATGGAAATGATATGATTATTCATATTTGCTAGGGGGTAGGCGATCAGATCTAATGAGTTCTAATGTGTGATGAGATGGTGGCACACAAGATCATTATGGAGGGCGGGGTCAAATTCCAAATTGCATGTTGCAGCCAACGTCACTTGTATCGGATCAGGGATTGATCCAGGATTCTAAACTAAGTGCCCATGGAAGGCAAATTGGGAAAAATCATTATTCTGTTCAAAATTGGGATTTTTGAAAGTTTTTATTGTCCTTAATTCTGAGCTATTTTAACATTGCATTCAGTGTGGTAATGTAAAGCTAAGCATTAATTCCTCTTCCACTTTATTGGCCCTGTTGTCAGTGATATACAAGTTACCTCAACAATGCCATACATTAGTTATAACTATATTAACATGAATTGTGAATTTCTTCATTCCAATTTGGGAAGTTTTACTGAGATTTGCTGCCGACTTGGTGCTGAATATCAGTGTTTGAGGCGATCTAGATACATCCCTGTGGTTAAAACCACCTCTGCTGGCCAGACATGCACGCATTCTTTGAGGCATCCTTCTGTCGAGTCGACCAATGTCAGCTTAACTCATGTGTTCCACTCATCAGTGAGAGCAATACCGAGTTCATTGAGAGTGATGGGTAGCTTTTGACGTTGACGTACAATGACATCCAGTAAGTGTTTTATGGAAGAAAGGTCAGGAATGAGTGCTGGCCCTGGCACAACATGGATGTTTTGCTCTTGGAATAATTCAGTCACAATCCTGGCATGATGAGAACATGCTTAACATCCTGAAAGATGAAACATTGCCTAACAGTTTGTGCAAATGGCACCAAGAGTGGTGCAATGATGTCCTGACAGTTGCCATGGACAATATTTAGCGCAGTTTGGCCAGTCTGTGATACCACTCCATGCCATTATGGACCCACCTCCAAAACTGTCATGCTGTAAGATGTTAGCATCCATGAAATGCTCCTCAGGATGTCTCGAAACTCGATTTCTTATTTGTCCTTGGGTGTCCTGAGCGATGCTGATGATCATCAACATTATTTGTTTGTTGGTATCAGGCCCCCAATCTTCTGATGACAGATTGTTAAACATGAAGTGTTAGGGCAACAATATTCTAATGTGTGCCTGCAACATGCCTATGACACATAAATGTTCAGCACGTTGCAAATGTCTCATGATCAATGCTGTGGCTTCCTCAAGTGTCTTTGAGTGTTTGGTTCCAAGAAAACAATATGCGTCTGCTCACAACCTAGTCATGGATTAGAATCCCTGGTTCATCCTGATTAGAATTCTTTGTTTTTCAGCACTGCATCTGTGCTCGGGCGTTTCATGACAAGATATAACTGAAATATTGTTCAAAGTAGTATTAAATTCAAGTCACTCACTCATCCATTGAAAAAGCTCACTCGCTCACTCGCTCACTCACTCACTCACTCACTCACTCACTCACTCACTCACTGCAAATGATGTATGATCTTAGGCTGATGAAAGTATCCAGGATGAGTTGGAAGCTGCGAGGGTCATCAAGCGCCGTGTGGAGCACCTGAAAGAGGCCGAGAATCTCCCCGAGGAGGCGCGTCCGCTATGGCAGAAGAAGCGCCTGGATCGCATGTTGGTGGAGTTCTTCCTGCGGGCAGGGTACTATAACACAGCTCTGAAGTTGGCGCGGCATTCGGAGATAGAGGTACATTTTGATTTGTTGCTTTGTCAAAGTTCATGTTCACAGATATGTTAATCTGGCTCCTAGTTCAGCTGATTTTTTTGGTTATAATATTTAGCAGTCTGCAACAAAATCTTTGAGTGCTCTTGTCCTGAACTTTTCTCTTATGTATCAGCAATTTTTGGCTGAGATAACTGGACAAAACCAAATTTTACCAAAAGAAATATCTTTTTAACCCTGATTTCTTTAGATTTTGTACCTTCACTTCCGCATTGTGACATTGTAAACACTAAAATTCCAAGTTCTCTGACCTAAGCATAAATTGGATTTCCCATATGTTGGAGAAAAATATTACCACAGTCATACTGGTGCTCTATTTCTGTAAATGTGCTTGAGCTTTCATGAAAGTCACATGTATCTTTGCAGGACTTGACAAACATAGAACTGTTCCTGACCTCAAAGGAAGTTGAGGAATCGCTGATGAGACACGAGACTGGGCCCTGTCTAGCTTGGTGCTACGACAACAAGTCCAAACTACGAAAGATGAAGGTTATTTTTTCATAATTTGTATGCATCATAGTTTATGTTAGAAAGTGACGTAGATTGGGATGATTGTACAAACACCACCAGATCTCGTTTACTTGTATATCTTAATATCCTACTTTGAAACAAGAGCTCTGTATTAAGATCTCATGTGAACTTTAATCCACCCAATCATAATGAAGGATGTGTGGGTTTGTTGAGTGGATCAGACATCACTTTTCTAAAATACTTCATTTCGTTACCACCTTTGTAGCTTACTTTGAAATTTGGGTATCAGGACCAACAAAACCTCATTGAAATCAGATCTTTTACTCGAATGTAATACCTCTACGTCAAGATCTGGGGACACTTCCACAAGAGGTTGTGTCAGAGTAACTTTCTAATCGGCCAATGAATGTCAAGGCTTCTAAACGCTTAATATGAGTGAAGCATTCAAACCATCACAAATGATTTCTGTCTCTCAAAAACAAATTAAAATGACAAGTAGAAAGTACCATTAGCATTATACTGTGGATATTTCCTACATCCTGTCATTTCTGAGAGCCATGGCATCTACACCTAAAAAAGAGTACCATCGAAGGCATATTTGTGTTCTATGTGGGTTTTCATTTGCACAAGTGGAAATGTCCAACACCTGATTGGTTAACCCACGTATCCTTCCTTTAACTTGGGCAGTCAGAGTTTTCCCTGAGGATGTCTCTGGAACAGGTCAGGTGGACCTTGAGTAAAAATTGAGTGTCCAAACTCAGAAAACTGCCACCGAGCATTAATATACCCTTGATAGTTCACCCTATTGAGATAACAGGATGTGTAACATATCCGCAACAATATATTAGCATGGCTTATTATTATCCCCCGCCACGAATTGGAAGGGAAGAAAACAATTACATATTATGTATGTATTATATTATATTATGTAATTGGTGCTAAATGCCATTCAAAGACTTGAAAGTTAAAATACCTCTGAATTTAAGAAACTAAGAACTAAATTTGAACAAAGTAACAATTTTTTCCCAATTGCCAGCAAGGGGCACTTATTTTAGACTCTCGGATAAATCCCCGCATCAGCAATTCCTTTCTCATATTTGTCACATGAAAGAAAGAAAACCAAGACCACATGGCAGCAGCAGCATCTTCATCACTTGTCACTTGGTTTCAGAGTACCCTAGAGTTCAAAGTTCGCAGACAGGAGTTTATTGAGTTGGTTCGCAGTGATAAGAGACTGGAGGCTGTCAAGTAAGTCAAACACCATGATCATAAAGGGTTTAATTATTAGCAGAGTCGGCAGATCCATAAATAGCAAATAAAGATAGGTATGCCCTCGGTCTGATATTAACCGAATCATCCCAAAAGCAGCATAAAACCCATCTCACTCACTCACTCCGGCTGATTCCGAGATTGAGTCTGAGAAACACTTCCTGTGTTGTACTTCATGCTGCTGCAGCTCAGTGGATGCGGTCATGTGATATGATGAGATGTCAACACTTCTAGTAGGCGGATGTATGTTACCATGGTTCATATGTCATTCATTGCTATGGCTGCACGATGGTGGTGGAAGTAGCGTCATTACTGAGGCTAAACATTTGTGACAAAGTTTTTTTAAGCATCAATGTGGTTGAATATGGCTATTGAACTTTGTTACATGTGGTTTACCCTAAACATACATACTTAATGAACACTGTTACCTCCCTTCTAGCATGCTTAACCATGTCAGTGCTAACACTGTAACTGCCCTTCTGTCATAGTTAACCATGTCAGTGCTAATAATGTAACTGCCCTTCTGTCATAGTTAACCATGTCAGTGCTAACACTGTAACTGTCCTTCTGTCATAGTTAACCATGTCAGTGCTAATAATGTAACTGCCCTTCTGTCATAGTTAACCATGTCAGTGCTAATAATGTAACTGCCCTTCTGTCATAGTTAACCATGTCAGTGCTAACACTGTAACTGCCCTTCTGTCATAGTTAACCATGTCAGTGCTAATAATGTAACTGCCCTTCTGTCATAGTTAACCATGTCAGTGCTAATAATGTAACTGCCCTTCTGTCATTGTTAACCATGTCAGTGCTAATAATGTAACTGCCCTTCTGTCATAGTTAACCATCTCTGACAGAAGGGACGTTACAGTGTTAGCAATGAGATGGTTAAGTACCTTCTCGACCCGTGAAGATCAGTTTTCACACTGTTTCCTCCCTTCTGTCATAGTTATCCATTTCAATGATAACAGTTTTGTCCCTTCTTTCACAGCTAACCATATCAGTGCTAACACTGTTTCCCCCAATCTGTCATTGTTAACCATCTCAATGCTAACGCTGTTACCTCCCTTAGTCATAGTCAACATCTCAATGCTGATACTATACACCCTTCTTCCACAGTTAACCTTAAAGCTAACACTGTTACCGCCAGTCTGTCATAGTTAACCATATCAATGCTAACATTGTTACCTCCCTTCTGTCACAGTTATGCCTTCATACACTTACATCGATGCCTGGATATCTATCACTGGATTGTCTGGTCCAGACTTGATTATTTACAGACCGCCGTCATATAGCTGGAATATTGCTGTGTTCGGCGTTAAACAGCAAACAAACAAATCATACACATACAACCACGATGAATACACATGTGAATCACAAACTTGCTTCCCCAAAATCTAAGGTTGATGTTCCTGTGGTAAAATCAGCGATGTTAGGAATTAGAAGCACCACAGTGGTCCTGGGAGTTTGCTGCAATAGCAACAATAGAAACTACCGTATTTGACGTAGTAAGCGCCCCGCTCTAATAGGTGCCCACGGCGATATTTGCTAATATATTAGCTAGTGAACAATCCCAATTAGCACCCCTTCCGATTGATCAATGTACAAAAGACTTACTTATTCACGTATAATCCGCACTCATGTGTTATATGCATCCATAATTATGGGCAATTAAACTCTGGAAAACATTTCAGGATCTCAGCATAAACCACGTTATTTATCTTTTAACTGTTTTTTTTTCACCCAAATAATAATCTAATAACAGACCCCTATTTTTAATTTTGAGAGAGCCTTGGGCGCTTATTACATCGAATATGGTAACTGTTTTAGCCCACTAGTCCTTATAATGATAATATATAGCAAAACCCTTAAAAAGGGCAAATTTCTTCTCGTCCTTAGGATACCTTAACCACTGGGCAGTTTAGCAAGGACTACAGGACTAGTGCCAATTTCTAACGCTGAATAGTATTTGAATGTAAGGTGAGGTGAGGTGAAATGGGGTTTAACGTGGCTTCCAAGATTATTGCACCTATATAGCGACATGCATGCACGTACCATGCCACAGTTTAACATGAATACCCCACTCAGACACAGTATACTGACTCCGAGCCGACAAGTCCTTGTTTTAGCCCCTTAAATGCCGAGCATCAGACAGGGTAACAGTAAGTACCATCTTTTAACGTCTTCTTGGTATGACGCGGCCGTGGAGAGAACCCTGGACCTTCAACGCTCTGGGCGGACGCTCTACCAGTAGACCACAGAGGCGGTCTTTGAATGTAGGGACCCTTAGTGGTTGAACGTTTAACATTAACATAGGGTTATTTCTAGGAGCCATTGGCATGGACAAGTTCCAACAGATTGGGTGAAGTTGTTGCCACAGAACAAAATAGTTGCTGGTAGGCAGGTGACATGCTGCCTGCAAGGGTAGCAACCAGATTTCGTCTGTGGAGGTTTGATTTGCCCAAATCAATAGGAATGAAGTAACTTGTTGAATCTCCATCCTGACATGTTAAATGTTCCGTATGTGCAGACATGCCAGGAAATACCTGAGTGGTGTCGAGGACGACCAGATCCCAGCGGTGCAGAAGGTCATGGCACTCCTGGCATTCCCCAGTGATACACAGATAGCTCCTTATAAGGTATGGCACCTGGGGGAATGATGGAATATTTTGTTGATCTGTCTAGTAGAAACAGTTATCTGTAAGAATGTCTGAAATTCATGGACCCATGCTTTTCGTATGCTTGTCTATGCTGTGGTGTTTCAGAACTAGTTCGTGAGTGTCTGCTGTAGTGTTTCAGGACTAGTCAGTGAGTGAGTGATTGTATGCTGTGGTGTTGCAGGACTAGTCAGTGAGTGAGTGATTGTATGCTGTGGTGTTGCAGGACTAGTCAGTGAGTGAGTGAGTGTATGCTGTGGTGTTGCAGGACTAGTCAGTGAGTGAGTGAGTGTATGCTGTAGTGTTTCAGGACTAGTCAGTGAGTGAGTGATTGTATGCTGTGGTATTGCAGGACTAGTCAGTGAGTGAATGAGTGTATGCTGTGGTGTTGCAGGACTAGTCAGTGAGTGAGTGAGTGTATGCCGTGGTGTTGCAGGACTAGTCAGTGAGTGAGTGAGTGTATACTGTGGTGTTGCAGGACTAGTCAGTGAGTGAGTGAGTGTATGCTGTGGTGTTGCAGGACTAGTCAGTGAGTGAGTGAGTGTCTGCTGTGGTGTTGCAGGACTAGTCAGTGAGTGAGTGAGTGTATGCTGTGGTGTTGCAGGAGCTGCTTGATGTGAGCCGGTGGCAGGAGCTTGTCCAGCAGTTCCGGGAGGAAAACTTCAAGTTGCACCAGCTCAACTGTACGTCTGTCTTCACCGCCGCCATCCAGGCCGGACTGTCTTCACTCAAAACACCGTATCCTTTACTGACCCACCTCACATTGGTGTGAATACTGTGGACATTACCTGTGACACTGAGGTGCACCCATATGGTGAGCCAGAAACCTATGCCACTGAGGTGCACCCGTATGGCGGGCCAGAAACCTGTGACACTGAGGTGTGCCCGTATGGCGGGCCAGGAACCTGTGACACTGAGGTGCGCCTGTATGGGGAGCCAGGAACCTGTGACACTGAGGTGCACCCGTATGGCGGGCCAGGAACCTGTGACACTGAGGTGCGCCTGTATGGGGAGCCAGAAACCTGTGACACTGAGGTGCACCCGTATGGCGGGCCAGAAACCTGTGACACTGAGGTGCGCCTGTATGGGGAGCCAGAAACCTGTGACACTGAGGTGTGCCCGTATGGCGGGCCAGGAACCTGTGACACTGAGGTGCACCTATATGGCGGGCCAGAAACCTGTGACACTGAGGTGCACCTGTATGGCGGGCCAGGAACCTGTGACACTGAGGTGCACCTATATGGCGGGCCAGGAACCTGTGACACTGAGGTGCACCTATATGGCGGGCCAGAAACCTGTAACAATGAGGTGCACCCGTATGGCGGGCCAGGAACCTGTGACACTGAGGTGTGCCCGTATGGCGGGCCAGGAACCTGTGACACTGAGGTGCACTCGTATGGCGGGCCAGGAACCTGTGACACTGAGGTGTGCCCGTATGGCGGGCCAGGAACCTGTGACACTGAGGTGCAGCTATATGGCGGGCCAGGAACCTGTGACACTGAGGTGCACCGGTATGGCGGGCCAGGAACCTGTGACACTGAGGTGCACCCGTATGGCGGGCCAGGAACCTGTGACACTGAGGTGCACCCGTATGGCGGGCCAGGAACCTGTGACACTGAGGTGCACCCGTATGGCGGGCCAGGAACCTGTGACACTGAGGTGCACCTATATGGGGGGCCAGGAACCTGTGACACTGAGGTGCACCCGTATGGCGGGCCAGAAACCTGTGACACTGAGGTGCACCTGTATGGCGGGCCAGGAACCTGTGACACTGAGGTGCACCCGTATGGCGGGCCAGGAACCTGTGACACTGAGGTGCACCCGTATGGCGGGCCAGGAACCTGTGACACTGAGGTGCACCCGTATGGCGGGCCAGGAACCTGTGACACTGAGGTGCACCCGTATGGCGGGCCAGGAACCTGTGACACTGAGGTGCACCTGTATGGCGGGCCAGGAACCTGTGACACTGAGGTGCACCCGTATGGCGGGCCAGGAACCTGTGACACTGAGGTGCACCCGTATGGCGGGCCAGGAACCTGTGACACTGAGGTGCACCCGTATGGCGGGCCAGGAACCTGTGACACTGAGGTGCACCCGTATGGCGGGCCAGGAACCTGTGACACTGAGGTGCACCTGTATGGCGGGCCAGGAACCTGTGACACTGAGGTGCACCCGTATGGCGGGCCAGAAACCTGTGACACTGAGGTGCACCTGTATGGCGGGCCAGGAACCTGTGACACTGAGGTGCACCTGTAGGCGGGCCAGAAACCTGTGACACTGAGGTGCACCCGTATGGCGGGCCAGGAACCTGTGACACTGAGGTGCACCTGTATGGCGGGCCAGGAACCTGTGACACTGAGGTGCACCTGTATGGCGGGCCAGAAACCTGTGACACTGAGGTGCACCTGTATGGGGGGCCAGGAACCTGTGACACTGAGGTGCACCCGTATGGCGGGCCAGGAACCTGTGACACTGAGGTGCACCTGTATGGCGGGCCAGGAACCTGTGATCATGGGTTTGAGTCCAAGATTCACACTAATTATGTTTCCACGTTTGTCAGCACCATACCAGTGCACGTGGAATAATGATTAAATTAAGTTCATCTTATTTAGGTAGGAAGCCATCTGTAGAAATTCATTGCTTCATAGTGTCCAGAACTATGACCTTGGATTCGAATCCCAGACTGTCCCTGATCATGTTTCTATATTTGTCAGCTTCGCCAAAGTGGTAAATGTCTAAAACCTGCATTGGCCTGTCCTCCCACATCAAGCGGACACATTGTGATATAAGTTAATTACTGTTCAACAGGCCTCAACATTGCAACTAATTTGGTCACCATGGCAATATATATTTTCAGCTTGCAATCAATATTATTTTAGCTGTCGACACTTGGCTTATGAAAAAATCAAGCCGTGACCTGATATTACTACTGCATAATGCAAAAATACAATTTAAATAACTATTGATCAACTGAACTAAAATTTCATTTTATGATATCTAATGATCAGCTTGGGAATTGTATGGTAAAAATTAATCGATAATCTTGTCAAGTATTTTCAAAAACGTTACTAACAACAAAGATTGTTACACCGAACAGAGAAATCAGTATAGCTCCAACTAGGCAGATTAGGTTTGCCTTAACCGACTATTATCTTGGAAGTTTTCCTCCATAATTTCTCACCTAGCTTCTTGAATTTCACATTGGCTCCGTGAAAACAATGGTTAGGAGCCAATGGCTCCTTATGTAAAAATTAAACTTTGAGGCCATATTCAAGGCAGTGTTACACCAAACTCATTCACTCACTCACTTTGGCTTGATAAGCAGCCTTGATATGTTTGATTCCATGATAGTAGGTATGAATACATGACTTGTTTGACTCATTGACACCAGGTTTGACTCCATGACAGTTACAAGTGTCTTAGGCTTGGGCACTGTCTTTATTAAAATACAAGATGGGATGAAATTGGATACAGCAAAGAGTCCACTATTGCAAAACATTTCCCCCGAAGTTTTACTTTTGCATGCCACAGGGGGAGAAGCACCAACTTGGGATTAACAGTTTGCATCTTCAGCCACTTGCCTGAAGCTGGAGTCTAGTAAACTTCTGTTTGGTCATGTAAGCTCTGATAGAAATTGTCAATTAATAACACTGAATCTCCTGAAAACCATGCTGATAGCCAAGTATGGACAAGTAGACTCAAAACCTTTTGACACAGATTAGTGTAATGAACTTACTTTGCAGGTCCCCTGAAGTGCATTAATATTGGTTTCGGGCGGTGGGGTAGCCTAGTTCACCCTCATGCCTAAGACCCTGATTCGATTCCCGACAATGTCACTCACTCACTCACTCACTCACTCACTCACTCACTCATATCACTCATATCACTCACTCACTCACTCACTCATATCACTCATATCACTCACTCACTCACTCACTCACTCACATCACTGGACTATGGTGGATTCAGTTTTTTGTCAAATACAGTAAACTATGTTTATAACGAACGAACTGACGGATATAACAAGCTAATTTTTTGGTCCCGGTAATTTGTGTATATATGCTGTATATATGCTTATAACAAACTACAATGTACGGATATTACGAACTAAATGTAGTGATCCTTTTGAGTTCATTATAACCGTAGTTTACTGTATGTCAATATGTCAGTTCCACAATACAAGTGCTTCCCAGTGATATCCTTAACTGTCACAGTCACTGTTACAAGTCTACATCTGACAACAAGAACCCCAACTGTCCCGTGTGTTCCAAACACCTGAACGAGCTCGCTAGACCTCTGCCGTATGCCCACTGTGCCAACTCCAAACTTATCTGCACAATTACGGGTGGTTCCCTCAACGAGAATAACCCTCCGATGATGCTCCCCAATGGCCATGTTTATGGATACAATGTGAGTAGATTTCTACCTTTGGCTATGAGCTGCTCTTGACATACCGTATTCACTGTACAAAGCATCCTAGGCTGTTAAAAACTTAAGTGGTAGTTTAAGTTTGACTCAAGTTTAATTCTGATGTCCAGTATCAATTTTATGCTTTCAATATTAAATGTTTTCACTTTCACAATATATGCTTGTAAGATATGTTGTCACTTCTACACAGCTCTGGTGTTCTTGTAAAAATAACCATGTTAATATATACGCAAGGAAATATTTACAGGCAATTTTGAAGATTATACACAGTTTGGTCTAAAATTTGGTTTAGTGTGCTTATTAGACCGGGGTGCTTAATATAGTGAATACTGTTTCAGGAGCAACATGTTTTTTAATGTGAAAAGGTGCCACTCCGTTAGGGTCCTGGGCCCTGTTCCACAAAGCGATCGCAGTACTAAGACGATCTTAATTCCCATACTTTAACATAGGCTAACGATAGTCGTAGCGCTAAGATCGCTTTGTGGAACGGGCCCAGGCAGGTTCTTGAGTACATGGACTTGTCTGGCAAGGGGAGATAACTCATCTGTGAATTGTGCTCTCAGGCAGTGTTGTGTGTTTAATCAGGAGGGAGTGCTGTGTGGATGTGTGTTTGACTGGAAAAGATACATCCAGAATTTCAGCAATTACTTGTAAATCAGCTGACTATCACCATGACTACTGGTAATTTTGTACATCTTTTATATGCAGCAACATGTGTTGCATTGATATTGATACAACTTTCTGTTTTTGAATGAGGGATTCTTAATTTAAATTGATAATTAAAGAAGAATTTGCATTGTGTGCTCCCTGGGAAGAATGTATGCATCTGTTTTGTCAAATGTTTAGGGAATTCGAGGGGCACTAGGCTTGGGCAAATTGGCCCTTTTTTATTTCTGTGTTTGATTTGATATGTGTTTTTTTTATTATCCTAAATACATAGAGACATCAAAAACATGAGGTAATGACTGACAACTAGCCTTTTTCAATCTTACATGTGTTTTGCAATGCTGATTTTTTTAACTTAAAGAGAAATCTATGTTTGGGCAAGTCTTTGAATTCTGTACCATGTATTTATGCTGTTTTAATTACATCTCCTAAGAAAATCACCATTAGTCGAAGACTTGCTCATGATCAACTATTTTAAAACACTACCTGAAACCCCTAAATACAGACTGTTGCACACATTTTAGCCTTACTTGTTTATTTAAACCTAAACATGCAGTTATTGAAATGAAGAAAGTCTACTTTCATAATGATTTTAAATGGTTTCCCTCAATTCACAAAATTGTGGGCAAAAGTGCCCTCCATGCTTTGTCCTTTCACATTGTGTACGTACGAGATTGTCTTGACTTCAACAGGAAATTGGCACCAAAGATTGGAGCATAGCCTCCATTTTCAGATTTAAAAATAATTGTTCTGGAAACTTTATGGTTTTATGAGTAATGTTCTTCTTTTCATCCATATCAAACCCATATGATTAAGATATCTGTTTATGTTTACAAAACATACCAACTTTTTTTCAGTCTCTTGCGACAATGGCTTCTAATAACGATGGCCGGGTTGTCTGCCCACGAACAAGAGAAATCTACAAGCTAGATGATATCGACAAGGTGTTTGTCATGTGATCAGTCTCACACGACGGAGAAAAAGGCACTGCGTGAAAGACGACCATGTGATGTAGATAGATAGATAGATAGTTACTGAAAGTAAGAAAGAGACTGGATTGTGACTGATTTTAGCTTTACATTTACACATAGAACCAAGTAGAACGGTGTAGATACTCGATGTGAGATGTGGACTGATAATGTATGTACAGAACAACACTCCAAGTTTTAAGCTGAGCAGCGAATGGTCAATAAATCATGAGAGTTGATCGTGAGTCGTTGATGTGAGATTACACAAACTGTTCAATGTTGTCTTTGGTTAATAATAGCTTATGAAAGCCGGAATGTGTGGCATTGCAGTCTTGATAAATATGTACTTATTTGTGAAGTTTTTCAGATGTTGTTCCCAATTTCATTAAAATGAAATCCTACTCTGATGCGATACCACTCTGCATGAAGATCTAACTTCTCCTCCATAGTAGGTCCGTTAGGAGACTCAGGATTGATTGTTGACTGCCTCGTCTCAAGGAAGGATGCATGGGTTCTTGAGTCAAATGAATGGCAACTTTCTACACTGATTGTTGTCTCACCACTTTGATTCCGATATTTTGATCTTGGCAAAAGAAAACTGGCATACAACACAAAATTACCCACAATGGTACATACATTTGGTGTGGATGCCATGGCGCTCAGAAACAAAAGGATGCATAATATGTTCACAACAATTTAATAGCTTGACTATATTTTTTAACATACAGAGCTCAAAAGTAATATTCTTGTTAGAGGTGCAGAAATCAGACATGCTTCTCACATAGAACATACATATTCCTTAGATGGTAGGCACTTACAGAAAGAAAGCCACCAGATATTACGCTCGAAAGTTCACCATTTTGGGTGTAGTTTTTTTATTAACATTTAGAACTGTTTATTTTGTTTTCAAGTTACATTTTGTTTGTTTTGTTTAACCCAGCACTCAGCAATATTCCAGCTATATGACGGTGGTCTATAAATAATCGAGTCTTGAACAGACAATCCAGTGATTTAGATCATGAGCATCAATCTACGCATTTGGGATACGATGACATGCATCAACCAAGTCAGCGAGCCTGAACACCCTATCACGTTATTCTCCTATTACGACAAGCATCATGGCCAGGTATGGCAAGCATAGGTTGCTGAAGTCTTATTCTCTATCCAGATCTTCACAGGCCTCAAGGCACAGTATTCAGATATGTTGCTCTGTATACTTTACTCATTCATACCCTGAATTCAGAAGCCTTGGCACTGATTGGCTGATTAGCTGATTAGAAAGTTCACAGAAGTAACCTGCTATGGAGGTGTCCGCAGATCGTCATGAGTAAAGATATCATATTGAAGATCTGATTGTAATGAGATTGATATATTGTTCAGGTAAACGTTACATTCAAACTATCTAGCCAGCATTCATTCAGTACTTGTCTTAAACAAGGGGGAAATCAGTTGCAGAATCATTTAAGCGTTATGTTTTTGCCATTGGCATCGTCAGTACTTCACAGGTTTATATACACTTCCTTTTCTTCATCACCATGACAACAAACAGTGAGTAAGTTGCGGAAGAGTTGCTATTTTTAACCGACCACTCAAGCCATGGCATGGGAATAATCAGGATAACAATGGCAGTGTTGTGGCTTTGTGACCAGCTGCTTCAACACCAGGCAACGGTAGGGTTTGCACAAAGTTCCCAGTTGCACTTCATTGACCTGTGTGAGTTGTGCATAGTCTCATTTCATTACTGTCGTAGATATGAACATGCCTCACTAGTACACTGCAAAGTTGACATACATTTTCTTTGGTTACGGAGGAGCGTAATATACATGTGAGAAGTGAAACTTAAGAAAACACGTAGGAATATAAAGCCTGAGTGAACCGCCCCATTTATGATGTAGTGTCAAATGATCTGCAGCCTTTGCTGTTTTCATAAGCACTGACACATCGGAAAACAACAACTCTCCGATCCTTTAGGGAATGTTACACACAACATTTCAAGTAGTTCCTGCTAGGTGACCTCATTTGTATTTTAGGGAACAATTATATATAGCCGATAACACTACCCGTTATGTGGTGAACTGGCTGTCATGGCCATGGTTGATCGAAGACATTGACCCCCCCAAATAAAGTGTGACATAATGTACAGGGGAAGTGTCTGTTTATGTCTGAGGCACGTAGTGTTCTTGTTGGCGAAAGAAGTGTGATTGTCTTGAATATGTGTGATGTCAATATCTGCTGTAACCATGATCGTGACTTTAGTTTTGTCCAAGGCCATACGAATCCTGGTTCTGTACCACCCTCTTCTCCATGGATTGGATTAAAAAACATCACAATGTTAGTTAAATTTAGTCTAGGTGGGATATTCCAACTGGTTTGAGGGGCTATGGGTGGCCCAGTCATGTAAAGCACTGCAATTCATCGTGCGGAGTTGCGTCGTGCAGAGTGGCGTCGTGCCAAAGCACTATGATCACAGGTTCAAATCCAGGTTTGCCCAGGTGATGTTCCTAGGTTTGTCAGCACCATGCCCGTGCTCGTGGGTTTCACCAAAGTGGTAATGTCTGATGTGAATAACTTCAGGCTTTCCTCCCACATCAACACACCATGATATACCTGAGACTGTTCAAAGCGGCATTAAACGAACATACTCACTCACTCCAACTGCCTAGAAACTTTCATGACACTTAATTTTGAAGACTCTTTCAAAAGTTATTGTGAGGCATGGCCTGAGAATTTTTACTGTTTCACGTTTTGAAAAGCATCCCGAAAGCATCGTGTGGATTTCTTCTCAGTGAATTATGTGTAACAAAGTAAAAGACATTTATCAGTTTATTTCTGATGGTATGTGCGTAAGTAGGAGTGTTTTTGGCCAGTAAATTGGTATAACATCCTTGATGGTATATACTTGAAGGACGATCTGATGGCTGGTTCATTAGTTCTGCTGTAAGTTCCAGACATATGGCCGTTGACAAGGGAGTTAACTGACTATAAAATCAAGTTTCCACCCTTGCCAAACTAGGTTAAATTATGGACATCGGATCAAAAACAACATGGCAACTGTCATGTCAACTGCAGAATTTGCAGAGCATGTGTACCATCAAATCGGTGTTGACAGATGTTTTCCAAATCTAATCTAAAATAAATGCCCACTCCTTGACCAATAAGAAGCTAATACTTTAATATAAGGTGAGACAAAGCATTTTGCTCATCTCAACGATGGTCTGGGTTTGATTCCCACATTGGTAGAGAATATGAAGCCCTTTTCTGATATCCCCTACCTTGATATTGTTGGAATCTTGCTGAAGCAGCCAACAGATCTACTCTCTGATGGATGACGATCAAATATGTGTTCTGCTGGTGTTTATTGCAAGATTCCCTGTTCAATATTGCTACTTGAATGTGTCTTTCACAGAGATGTTTTAATTCTGTATTGAAGTCTTTAGTTATGTTTCTGTCCAGATCATCAATGTCTATTTTCACCTCCGAACATTCATGCACGATTTGCTTGCATGTATTTGTATGTGTGCTTGGCAAAGACGAACATGTACCATAATATATACTCATTTATAATAAAGCAACATGATGTATATGAATCCTTTTGTTGTCATGTTTTCTGTGAACGTTCCACAATGTTGGGATGAGGTGAGGTGAGGTGAAATGGGGTTTAATGCTGATCATGAACAATATCAAGATTATTGCACTTATAAAGCAATGTACATGCACATCACAAAGTATGTGTCTGTGTCTGCTTGGAAAAGTCTGGGCTAATGCCAAATTTGTACTGCTAGCCCACTTGAAACCCCTCTCAAGTATACTGACTCCAACCGACCAGTCGTTTTATCCCCTTAATGCCAAGCGCCAGGCAGGGTAACAAGTACTATCTTTTTGTATGACGCAGTCCAGGATCGAACCGCCAACCTTCTGCTCTCTGGGCAGACGCTTTCTCCACTTAACCGCAGATGCTGTCCTTGTGGTAAGATGTGGCAATGTTAGACAAAAAACAAACTGATTTTATATAAGAACAAGTATTTGTCACAGAGTGACGAAATATCCCCCGCCTGTACACCATAGTACCAAATATGAAGACAATCCAGCGATTAGTTCTTGAGATATTGTGGCAACACCGTTTTCCAACTCCAAAAACAGATTTGCCTGCTGTGACCTTGAAAATGGGGTCAAGGTCACCAAATCTGACAGGTGTATGCGGTGTCTGTATATACACTATAGTTCCAAATATGAAGACAATCCAGCGATTAGTTCTTGAGATATCGCGGCAACACCGTTTTCTAACTCCAAAAGCAGATTTGCCTGCTGTGACCTTGACAATGGGGTCAAGGTCACCAAAACCGACTGGTGTCTGCGGTGTCTGTATATACACCATAGTTCCAAATATGAAGACAATCCAGTGTTTAGTTCTTGAGATATTGCGGCAACACCGTTTTCCAACTCCAAAAGCAGATTTGCCTGCTGTGACCTTTAAAATGGGATCAAGGTCACCAAAACGGACTGGTGTCTGCGGAGTCTGTATATACACCATAGTTCCAAATATGAAGACAATCCAGTGTTTAGTTCTTGAGATATCGCGGCAACAAACAGGTGGGACGTACGGACGGACGGACGGACGTACGGACGGTCGTGAATACTATATCCCCCGCTTCGCGCTTTCGCGCGGCGGGGGATAATTAAGGCAGGCAGTGACTAATGGCCTTGATATGCATGTTTCGGGGTTTCTTCACTGCAGACTGTCTGGAGAAGTTCTACCCGGGATGCCACTTTTGTCCACACGTTTGTGGCCTTACCAATCTTATTATATACGATATATCTCTCCCTGAAGATCTGAGGAGACCTCTATGGGATGTTGCATCAGTTGAACTTTCTTTTCAAGTTAAGGCATCCTGAGATTCATCTGATTTTTACTTCCCGAAATGTAATATGACCGGTTAGTTCTGAATGCATAAAATAAAGTTGTGCTATTATATTGTTGTGTATATTATATTTATTACATCCAGTTGTTTCTGAGCGCCATGGCATCTACACCCAAAGTGTGTACTATCGAGGCTATATTTGTGCAGTTTTCTTTTTACCAAGATTGAAATTTCCAAATCAAAGTGGTAAGAAATGAAGCGTGATTGTTGAAGAAAGCCAACATCTGATTGGCTCAAAAACCCATGCATCTTCCATTCAGAATGGGCAGTCAAAGTTTGCTCAGGGTTCAGGCTCTGGTTGATTGTGTCATCTTACCCACATGATCTGGCAAGTTGCTCATAATATCAATCACTGGTTTGTGTGGTCAAGACTTCTTTTTTTACTGGAAATAGTGAAATAATTAGAATATTGCTAAGAGTATCAATAAGCCACAAAAGAAAGATCTCTAATCTTTTCTGCCTGAAAGTAGGAGCTATTCTCAAATCTCATTACACAACACATTCAAAGATCTGAAAACATTTATTCCTCATTGAACATGTATATGATCATCTCATCACTTTGATTGACATCTTGACACATAATGAACATGATACAATGTGTCTAAACATATACTAAGTTACAGGTCTAAACCTTGCAACACAACAAGGGTATGTTTGATGTTCAGCCTAAAAATTCATGCTAGTCTGTAAGCCCAATACATGTACTACTAAATTGTGCTGAGGACAAGTAAAACTTCAACGATGGTTGTCCTCATTGACGAGTAACATTTGAGGGCTAAAATTCTGAACCAGTTAACCAATTTTTCTACAAAGTGGAACTTAACAAAACTGACAGAAAATGTAAACATGGCTAACATGTTTGTTTTGTTCAAGCAGGACCTGCTTCAAACTCTGAGGACTGGTGAAGATTTACACTCGTCTCCAGGAATAGTCTTTAAAAAGGCTGATCAGTCGCCTAGAAACATGATAAATAAAGCAACAGAAGAATGCTCCTGGTGTGTCGAGCTAAAGCTTTCATATCGCTTTCATTCGACACAGCAGTTTATTCACGGGTGAAGGAGGAATGTATATAAAAGACTTAAGTATTGATGGTCGAGCTATCAGGAATTTATCGGACACGACTTCCTGCATCCTAATACATTCAATTTGATAAGTGACGAGTGTCAGCTTAATGTGAGAAAAATGCCTGAAGTGATGCAGGTTTCGGACAATTACCACTGTAGTCAAACCCCCCACTGGGGTATGTTGCACACAAACCTAAAAATATAAGGGACGCAACTCTGCACAGCAATTTACAGCACCTGAGAAAACAGGGCCAACATTGGCCCCGATATCGTGAATTAGGGCCTGTTCTTTTCAACACTGTCTGGCCCAGATTGCCAGCCAGTTACCTTTTTAGCAAAAAGAAGACATCATATTTCAAGATGAACAAAATTCCAGAAATCAATTGCCCGATTTTTTCTCTCTAAAATGTTTTGTTATTTATGATCTGTGACTGAAATATTTGATCACAACTTTGGTAAAAATAATTGCAGTACAAAACCGAACATAAGAAGGAATGTATATGCGACATTTATCACCAAGTGTCATGATCTTCAGGCATATTTTTTATCAAACCTTGAATTCTACCAAGCACAATTTCATTTGTACTGCGACAATTTTCAAACCCATATGGTGGCTCAATAAAGAGAGCATCCGCAATTGTCAAAATGTCTCCATCAACAGTGACTGGAATTCGATTTTTTTCCAGCCAGGATTTTAGCAAGAGTTGTCTCCTCTTCATTTCATCAGGGGTCAAGGCTAAGACTGAAGCAGGCTTGAACAGCTGATCAAGTTGGACTCTATATATTTCTGTATTATTGTTGATAACAGTTACCTTAGATACAGTGCTGCCGTTAATAATGTCAATGCTAACATTGCCATCTTGATCAAACTGAGCCAGGACAATGGTTTCTGAAACTGGGTCTACAGTAAACACCCAACCTGTATGTTCGGTCCCATCCTCAGCCAGAACTGTGACTTGTTTATACACAAACTGCATCCATTCTTCAGGATCCTTGTTATAGATGGCATGAGCCTTGGTATCCCCTTCCATCATTAATCAAACAATTAATATGAATTTTCAAAGAGCTAAATGGGAAATATTCTCTATAAATGTCTTCTCAAATGCAGAAAGGCAGTCATATAAGAAGGCTTCAGTAATGAGGTGTATGAGTAACAGAACTGAGGTTCGATGGTAGAGTAAAAACAGAATGATGATATTTTAACAAGAGTGTCAATGCCCCAATTCAAAGTTGTTCAGCTTCTTGTATTTTTGTAGTAACTCTGTCTTCAGTGTCAGCTGTTTCCGAAGGATATCTATTTTCTTCAATTGTTCGTCTTTGCTTGTCTGGACACCAGAAAGTTTGTCAACACTTTCTCGAGCTTTCTGTAGTTGGTTTTTAAGATCAGTCATCTTTTGATTGACATCATGTGAGTCCTTTTCAATACTGAGGAAGAGAAAATATACATTTATTATGGTGAAATGTTATCAATATGTAGGAATTGAGTTACCTGGCCTGTGACATTCTCCATTAATGAACAAGTTGATTCTGATATCGTCTATCAATGCACTACCCAAAGGGAAATGAAATAAGGCTTTTCCAGTTGAATCAGCCATCATAAAATGATTTTATGAACCACAAGATGTCCTGTTTTTCTGGGACTTAGGATTTTCCTAGTATGTTGCTGGCATTATAATAAATAAGCAAATAATTTATTAATTTGACGTTTACACGATACACGGCTTCTCCATTGGACAAGAGGTCGGTCACATGACCGCAAAATTGATGTTCATACGTTTTTTACGAGACCGTGTCCTTGAAATGACGTAAACACTGATTGACTACTTCCACATTCCCTGGGAATTTCCCAGCACGAAAACATACATAAGCCTTCTTTCTGATCATTTAGAACCTTTAATCTTGGTCTCAGCGTTTCAGTATACATTGAGAAACGTCAGAGGGCTTGACTGCATGATTGCTTATGAATATCCTCACTACAGCCCATCCTAATGAACAAGCGAAGAAATGCACATCCAAACTATCGTAGTATCGACTCGATCCGTGTCTAGGCTGACAGTGACCGTTTCCAACAATCTATGAATTTACCTTAGTGTTTGTTTGAAGCATCTTTAATCATCTTTCAATGATTGGCCAGTTGATCAATTAGGAGATAACCATACCATATGTTTTCAATGTAGAGCTAGGTTACCTGTAGATACTCAAGCAGTTTGTTTACACCGTAATACTTCACTCGCAACATATGAAATGCATTGAAAGCATATAAGCACGGCAACTTGGTAAGCTAACATGAGGTGGCCATCCCTAAAGAAAACAAAGCAAGCTTTGCAAGGCTTTCGCTCTACGTCAACAGCACATGTGCCATAAACATTTTAATATTATACGTCACGCAAGAAATACGTTTGTTTGCGAAACGAAAATTGCCCAAATTCCTCAATCGGTGACTTTTTCTGTGGGCATTTTATGAAACCAACTTCATCTTGTTATCTTCAGACTTAAATATTACCTGCGTATTACATCATAGATTGCTGGAAGCAAATTGAGTTCATTTTCTGCATAAGTTGCTGCCATTGCTCTGCAAAAACTTTCACAAAGGTTCAACGTGCTCCATTCCCCTTGTTTTATTATCTCCCCTGATCACTTCCGCCTATATTATCCGGACGTATCCCGGAGTTATAAATACCGGACCAAGTGCAAGTTACTAGATGGTTTTCGAAATGCGTTAAAAATGAAAACTTCATAAAATAAGTATAGGCCTACTGCTGCCGTTATGTTCACAAGTCTCTGTCTCTCTCGCATCTGTCATTGTATGTAATGCATATATGGGCTAAAATGGAAAACATGTCAAACATTCAACTAACATACCATTATCCATGGCAGATCTACACGTTTTCAAACCTCGTTCACTGAAAGATCGAACAAAACAGTGATGTATGTGATCTCAGTGAATCAGTCAACAAAAAGCTTGGGCCAAGCTTACCACTCAGGTATAAATCGACGAGTCCATTTCAGTGTGTAACATTCATTTCATAGGTATGTGTCTATATGCGTGATTGATTCGAATCCCGACCGGAAAATATATTTTTCAACACTATCGCTAGAGATATGTCGGTCAACCAATGTAGGATACAGACTATCCATTAATATAATAATATGTGAAGCAGAATGTAAATATTGTGTATTTTAATTTATGTATTAATTCATAATAACGGTAAATAATTTAGTTAAATACGGTAGCAGCCTCCTAAACTAACCCGAGCACTCTCTACTAATCCCAGGTAAAGTAGTCATGTAAGTTAGCATGGGATTCGCTTGCATTTCTTGGCCTTTAGCTCCCAGGTCCAGGCACAGCTTGGCCAGTGATTGCCCTACTATTGTTTCTGTAGCAGGTGAACAGATCTGAGCCTCAACACTTCAACATTTCTCTTCTCTTGCGCGCATAATTTACACTTTACTTAGTTGTGCCATTTTAGTGAAGGTTGGCATTTGTGTTGGCAATATATGTATGTAGTGTCATGTTTGAAAGTGTATTTTATCGTATAAATGAGATTTGTATCTGTAATAATATACTGATGGCTGTTCTGGCCTTACACTGTATGGTTGTACTGTGTAATATTTGCTTGAATAGAGTGATGCTCATGGTATACAGTACATGTAAAATGTAATACTGTAATGGTATGTTTGTTTAATTACAGATTTGTGTAATTGAGTATCAATAATGTAACGTTGCTATATTATGTTGTAGGGTATATTATCATCCCCTTTCGGGGCGGTGGGGTAGCCTAGTGGTTAAAGCGTTCGCTCGTGACGCCGAAGGCCCAGGTTCGATTCCCCACATGAGAACTTTCACTGGTGGGTGAACAGAGGCACATTTCGAACAAAAGAGCCCAAGGCGACATCACATGTGTTACATGTGCTTCAGTGTGGGGCAGCCCAAGAAATTCACAGGAGTCAGGCAGCAGAACGCAAGACGATTCCTGGGTCTGTGTGGGGGGTGCAAGACGATGCCTTGGTCTTTACGAGCCCTGGGTTTGGATCTCAAGACGATGCCTTGAGTGACCATATGTGTTATATTTAACTCAACTGGTCACAGTTAGCTACTCATGTCAGTCCGCCCAGTGTAGTGGGGCGGTTAAGGCTAAAATTGTGCACTTTGGGTTAAAAGCACCAAACTTGGCACACTTATATATACATTGAACCATTCCGAACATTTTTGGATATGGATCCACCTCAGCAGAGCTCCCTGGTGGAAGAAAATCCAAGATGGCCGCCAACAAAGTTGAACTCTCTCTATGATATCAATATATACTCAATATATCATACTTATCTGATTCATTTATACACATATCCATAGTAATGCATGCGGAATGAATTGCAGCAGAGCTGTATATAATTCAAATATAGTTTGCAGCGCCCCCTGGTTTTTAGAAAATCCAAGATGGCCGCCAGCATGGCTGAAATCTCTAATGATATCAATCTATACTCAATATATCATAGTTATCTGGCCAATTTATACAAATTATCATTGTAATCACAACAACCCTGTATGTAATTCCAACCTAGTATGCAGCACCCCCTGGTGGTGATGAAAGTCCAGGATGGCCGCCGACATGGTTGAAATCTCTAATGACTTTAATCTGTACTCATTATATAATAATTATCTGGTCAATTCATACAATTTATCACAGTGGTTTTTTTCAGGATCAATTTCATCAATGCTTTATGATGACGAAAATCCAAGATGGCCTCCAAAATGTTTTAGTTTTCAGAAATTGTCTATTTCTACAGCAGATTTAGATATCATTTGATATCTTTGGACTGAGGACAAGTTGATAAGTTTTGATATGATGAAACATTTTTAAATGACATTGTATCAATTAATATGTATTGTGTATGATCTATTCTCGGCATATTATTTTATAAATGATCTACTGAGAAATATTCTGCCTAGTTTATATTAGATCACCCCAAAACCACTCATCTGGGAATGGATTCATATCTCAAAAACAGGAATGTATGTATAAGTATTATTGATATTATTGCCATGAACCTTTGACATCAACTTACTTACTACTCAAGTAGGACCAGGAATATCAGTTCAATGTATGTGTTTACGGTTCTATAATCCAGTTGCAGTGAACACTTTCCTTCAACGTATCACATAGCACTGCACTAAAGACCGGCAGTGTAAAGTTTACAACGGTTTGCAAGACTTCTTACAGGTGTAGTGTTAGTTTATAACACTTCTTTGTGCCTGACCAAGTGCTGTCCACTTGGGTATCCATATTACTGCATGTCCTCTCCCAACCCCTGACTCAAGCACCTGTCCCCATACATGCATTGGTGCTGTCTTAGAGACTTTGGGTTGAAATGTCAATTGTCTAAGATCTTCATGAACGGAGAATTTGCTTTTCATTGACCTTCCAAATAAACCAGTGAGAACGACAAACATCTCAAGAATCTGCATTGCCTTGTCAGAGATATCTGCTGATGATGGGAAAGCAGTGGTGACTTCATTAAATACTTGACACGCATCCCAAGCATATGAACCGATGAAGGCATTAAATAGTGACAATGTCTTTGAATTCCGTGGACCTCTAGAATGAGTGAGTGAGTGAGTTGGGTTTAACACCGCTTTTAACAGTATTCCAGTTATATCACGGCGTGTCAGCTTAATGTGGGAGGAAAGCCCGAAGTGATGCAAGTCTTAGACGTTTACCACTTCGGTGAAACCCACGAGAAGGGGTATGGTGCTGACAAACCTAGAGACATAATCGGAGCGAACCAGGATTCGCACCCAAAATCATAGGTACTGGCGTCCCCAAGGGAAGCAACTCTGCACAGCGAATCAGGGCGCCTTGGACGACTGGGCCACCCGTGCCCCCGGGCCTCTAGAAGAGCACTCTCGGCTGTTTCAGTCAATCCAACTGCAACCCATCTCCTTTCATACGGCTATTGTATTGTTCATGTGTCTGACCTTGGGACACACCAGAGAATGTCTGTATAGTCTTGTGTGTCATTAATCAACCAGAACAATATTCGCGGTAGAGCGGTGCTCGTGCTCTACTGTAAGAGTGACATATCTGTGAAATGCAAGCCATTAATATGATAAGTGATGCTGCAAACGTTGGGAAATCTGCTTTTTGAATTGCACCAACCAGGCACAATATGCAAAGTTCTTGTTCAAGAACAAGGAACCAGTGGTTAAACGGGCTGAGCAGCTTACTTCGGTGCACACCAGTTTCTGGAAGGATATGCACATATGCCTGATGGTGTAGCAGGGTGGGTACACTTGATGAAGGAATCAGCAAATATGCCTGAGGCAATTCCAGCAGCACAGACTGCAGTTTCCCATCTACTTCCTTCGGGACAGTTTCTGAGAATCCTGAAAGCAACTATTTCAATATTCAAATCTACCAAACATGATAAGGAACTTCATCATATAATTCAGGACAGTTCCACTGGATTGTTTTAGCAATTGTGTATGGTGGCTCATGCATCTGACCAGGATTCAAATGCTCAATACCCTTTTTACCACATTAACTGAATGCTGTATCATAGCAACTGAGTGTGCACATTCTAGAACATTGGCATATTGGCAATTGGTTTTTGAGGATATGTTTGTCTTATTTCCCCAGTACTTCCTTCATGTGATATGAGTAGTTCTACTCATCATCAGGCATTGTGTTAACACTATCTACACCAAGGGTGAAAGGTACTTTTAAATGAGGCACATAATTACCCATCCTGCTAAAACAGGATGGGGGTACATTAGTATATACTGTGGGCTGTTTGGAAATGGTTTTCCTTGTTTGTGTGCATTCTTCAGCCAAAAGAACAACATGTGATGTTCCTTCCGCTTCAGCCGTTAGACGCAGCTGCAATAGTGAAATGCTGGTACCATGAAGTGGATATGTTGCTGTTTTAGAGCAGGGATTATGATAGATGTTATCTTTTGCGAATGTTGGTGGGTATACCACACCTTCGTCTTCATAAACACCACAAACTGTGCCATATCTATTGAAATACACCAGACAGTCATGCTAAATGCACAAACCCATACTGTAAAATGTGTCAACAAGATCACGTTTTCTTGTTTGATACCAAGTAAACTGGGACTTGCATTTCTCGGTCTCAGTGGTGTCTTTGTGCTGGTGCACCGACATTTCACGCTTTGAAGACAAGATGTTCTGAGATAGTTTGGAATGGGATTGTTTTTTTATACCTGGTCCTTCAAATTTCATACTGACTAGAACTTTCAAAGAGGCAGGTACATACTGTTTATAGCAGTCAGGAGGAAACGTTCCCCTGAAAGTTTGTTTCAACCTTAAATCACGTCTGCGGATAAGTGTTGCTCGTTTAGTTAGCCTTAATGATTCAGTATCAAAAAGGCGTGTTTTAGTGCTGGTCCAATATCTTTCTCCAATTCCAAGTTCAGTTTCTGAATTTAAACCAAGTTCATGCAGTCTAATATATTCCCCAGATCTGCCTTACGGAATACAGATCTTACTTCAAATGAACGAATTTTAGTACCAAAAACTGATACATTCAGTAAAGCATTACTTGGAATTGTCTTAAGGCCAGATTTGATTGAAATGATTGCAATGAACACATGATACTGATATTGTGGACAAACATTTGACATTTTTTGAAGATTAAGTCATTTTGGCATCCATCTTGGATTTTCTTCGCCACCACAGGGCGCTGCATATTAGATTTGAATTATATACAACATTGTTGCAATACATTTTACTTAAATGACCAAAGTTGACAAAATAATTATGATATATTGAATATAAATGGACATCAAAAGAGATGGCGGCCATCTTGGATTTTCGACCACCAGGTGGCGCTGCTGAGGTGGATCCATATCCAGAAATGTTTAGAATGGTTCAATGTATAAGTGTGCCAAGTTTGGTGCTTTTAACCCAAAGTGCACAATTTTGACTAAAATCCAGTGCTCTTCAGCATCGCAATTAGTTTTGCGGAGTTCATTTTCGTCTACCATCTTCATCATTGTGGACTTCCTCGCAGTTTAAGCTGACACGACTAGATACAACCAATGACGTCAGAACTCTGTTGTCATGGCAATATGACTAACATGAGTATTTTGATGATCATGAGTGAGGGAGCCTTTTTTAACGCTGCTTTGAACGGTTTTCTAGTAATATAAAGGTGTGTCAGTTAAATGTAGCATAAGAAAAGCCAGGCCCCGTTTCACAAAGCCACCGTTGCGCTACGACTGTCGTAAGTATATGTTAATGTATAGACAATACGATAGTCGTAGCGCTACGATCGCTTTGTGACACGGGCCCCAAAAGCAGAACAGGTCATTGACGTCCACTACTTTTGTGAGAAACACCAACAAGGGTGTGTTGCCAAGAAATTAATCAGCGCCACAAATCCACGAGCACAAGATAAGGGACGCAACCCTACACGAAGTGTGGCGTCTTTGACGACTGGGCCACCTGTGCTAAACATTTTACATATATATAAGGATGTGAACAAAAATCAATTTTTATCGTTCATACATTAATATAAAGGTGACAAGCATCGCATGACGACGACTATAACATACATCTACCCACTGAACTCCGAACAAATCAATAAAACGGACCGTAAAATAAATCTGCCTTCCACACTAAAACCTTCACAGCTGGACTTTAATTGAACAGACAAACACAGCGATGTAGGTGCTTCCTATCGTGTTCAGCCTTGAAATTGTCCGTGGATCACGTTCCACGCCAGGGTGTTACATTGTCGATCGATCGATCGCTCTGCCTCTCAACATCCGCAGCGGAAAGGCCATCTTGGATCTATTATTCAGTGAACTTCGAGCTTCAGGCGTGGCCAGCTCGGAATGAGAATGTTCAATCCGCTTTAAAAAATATTCATTTGCACGCAACATGAAGGTAACGTGTCCTACCGAATCAAGAGACCCATGCTAGTTTATCTTCCTGTCCAACTTCCCAAACTAAACCAGTGCTGTGCTGTGCGTCGGTGTGTTTTGTTTTAACATTTGGGCAGCCATTCAATGCAGTAAACGTGTCGATTATCATATAAAGCCGACATTTGTTGAAGAAATATATAAAAATAAGATATCACTTGAATGGACGTACTCCTTCAGATCTTAAATATGCAAAGGGATTTGATTTCAATTAATTAAATTGACAAAGTTGTCGGTACCTATCCATGAATTAATTGCCATTTCGGAGTCTTTGTAATGCTTTGTTTCAATGACCTACAAACACGGATGTTTCTGTTCTTCCAGAATCAATAATGGTTCATATATTTGTGATTTTGGCATCGGGTCACCACATTTCTTTTCAACATGAAATGACATTATAAAAAAGGGGATTTCCCAAAACGTCGGGGCTGCAAGCTGTAAAAAAACGCTTTAGGGGGGATTAAACAATCTTCTGCCATCGCGCTGCCGCTGCAGTGCGTTAATCAAGGTTGAATATCAACAACGAGCGATTTTTGTACTGCTGACGCGCACCACTGCACCGCCAACGCACTTGTTCAGTGTGGGAAGGCATTTGGCCGAGTGCTGCATGGGTCTTGTAAATAAAAAAACCCTTGAACTTTAAGAAACAGACCCGTTTTAGTCACCTGTTCTGATGAGATAATTAGGAACACCGTCCAAGATTCAGTTATTTCTGCTAGCTCCAATAATACTGTCCCTGTCTCTAAGTCTGTGATCAGAGATAGAAAACTGACATCTTCTTCTCAGAAACTCACTGGACCAATGGCGCGGAACATACTTCTTCCCACCAATGACGACACACTGATTTGTTCAAGACGTTCGATTTCCTGTTTCACTACGGCCTCCATGATATGACTGCCAAAAATGAAAATGCAATTTAATGTTCAAAATGTCACGAAGTTTGGAGTGAGTGAGTGAGTTTGGTTTTACGCCGCTTTTAGCAATATTCCAGCAATATCACGGCGGGGGACACCAGAAATGGGCTTCACACATTGTACCCATGTCGGGAATCGAACCCAGGTCTTTGGCGTGATGAGCGAACGCTTTGACCATTAAGGCTACCCGACCGCCCCTGACACGAAGTTTGGAACATGTGTAGTTACCAATATCATTCAACATGTATGTTCCGAGGTCGTTGGTTTTTTTGTTGTTGCGATATTTTAAATTTCGACCTTGATTTAACAATACTGAAAAGCTGTAATTTCATATGACCATTTCTCAGCGATTTTCTTTCACAATTTGGTACTTTTGGAGTTCGTATTGGCGATCAACACATATTTTCTGTTTTGTGCGAGATTTTAAATTTCCACCTTTATTTGACATTTGCACTTAACCAAGCCCCAATCTCATAATGCATTTCTTCACATTGTTAACCTTATCTCCTCAGAGACCATGGTACACTGCCATTATAACTGTTCCTATTTTGACTTCTAAAAAAGGAAATGGGTAAAATAAGCCTACCTATAGAATAATGGACTACGCCGGTCTTCATCTATTCTCAGCCCAAAGATGTTGTATTTGCTCTTATATGATATATTTTATGAAAAAAAGCACGAAATATTAAAATTGATCGTATGGTATCATAATTTTTTCCCCGATTGTAAAGTATTGTTCGGGATTTGAAAATACAAACCTCATTGAAAACTTATAAAAATATAATTAAAATTTATGAAAATTGCAGCTTGTCTTCGTTACTGAACACCAATTGTATGGTTTATGGTAAATTTGAGAAAAGAACCACTGAATATTAAACTGTGAACACGCAGTAACATAATTTGGCATACAATTACAGCAAATAAGGAAATCGAGAAATTAATAAATATTTTATACCAGTTTATAACTCTTGATGGACCCCATCTTGCTTATAAATCATCCCAGAAAGCAGTAAACTTAAAGAGAATCCATCTAAACGCATTAATGTACTGTTTAAACATGTTGCCGGAAACATAAATTCCGGTCTTGGCATCAGGATTGTATTATATACTGAATGTATATATGTATCCTAATGTACCACCCTTGGTGGGTTTTCGAGTAATATATTCAACTTTGAATCCACTTGTAACCTGAAACGGGTGAATTCATGAATAAATGAATAGTATAATTAAATAAAGAAGCTTCGCCTAGAAACAAGAGAGGTAGGTAGCATTAACCCATGAAGTTTGTGCACTGACACAGTCGTCAAAAGGGAAGACACCGAGGCCATTCGACCAAAGCAGCTGAAATGGCAGACATAATTGAAAAAAACCTCTTTGTGTCAATTATTCAGCCATTCGGGGACAGAATGTAATGAAACTTGGTATGGTATGTGTTAACTAACTTTGGCATATATGTTTCTACTTATGTTGATATGGTATTCTATACTATATTAGAGCTAGTCCTTAGTATTTATGCAGACAATATCTGAATATCAGTGCTGAAAGTAACTTTTTGTTAAGTGATTGTCTTTTTTTATTTACTGTTACATATCCAGTTGATTTACATGGTTGTGGAACTATTACGGCCACTGGTCGTTACGATGATTTATAGAAGAAACTCATCCAACGTTCTAGGCCTAGGTTCTCTGTTTTACACATGCAATGGCTTTGCTTTTATAATTAGTAATATGAACTCCATTATCTGTACGCATAAACAACTATCCCTATCCTCTTTTCAGCCCTCTCTATATATATTATTTGTGTAAATGTTTCTCTTTTGGGAATTAAGAATGTGTCGTCTGCTAGAGTTATTTCTTGGTCATTGATCATCAGCTGTCAAGACCCAGCGGCAGGGTCAGCACAGAGCCTGTAACTGAATGTACTCTGGTCACCTCAAACACCACAAGCAGAAGTTATCTTTCAAAACCATCACATTCTAAACACTAGGTAACGATATGTGTCCTAACCTCCGTGGTGCGGGCGTGGGCGTAGCGGTAGGGTGACGTATGCTTACTTAGAATCCCTGCAGTGAGTGTGGAGCAGCGTGACAAAGGTTTGCGAGTGTGAGAGTTTGATTTATCACCGCTTTAAGCAGTATATTTCAGTGGAACGAAAGCCCTAAGTAACGCATGTCATCCACTTTGGCACCGACAAGAACGGTTGTTATAGATACAAAACACCGCCTCCGTCGTCCGGTCCTCCTGGCCGCGTCATACCCAATGGCGCTCAGCATTAAGGGGCTGAAGCAAGGACCGGTCGCCCGTCGTCAGTATACTGTGTCTGAGTGGGGTATTCATGTTAAACATGCCCAATAAAATCACAATAAAATTAGTTTGGACTAGTACAAACAGCCACGCACACATGCACGTCGCAATGAAAGTGCAATAATCGTGGACGCGACGTTGAACCCCACCTCACCTATTCATACCAAGACCTCCTATGCTGGTCGCAAGGGGCGACGTAATGGATCGGGTGGTCAGGCTTGGTGACTTTTGATTGTGTGTCAGTGTGGATCTTGGATCGATTGTCTGGTGCGGACTCGATAATGTACAGCCAGCCGGGCCATATAGCTGGTATATTACTGAGTAAGGCGTTAAACAATAAAGCAAAACATACGCAGACGTTAACGTTTAACTTTTGCCGTTAACACAGTTTTGTACAGGAAAAATAGGTTGTTGTATTGAATGTATTCCTTACATAACGTGGCAAACAACAACAAAACGTCAGCCTTCACATCATGAAAATAACATCGCGACTTTTATGTTAATCTTTATGATAAATCACAATCAAGCTTTCTATGGCTTTATCATATCAAACGTGTATTTGATAATTGTTGTCTGACGTATATGTTTGGTTACCCTGGTGATTATAACAAAGTGTACATTATAGTACAACTTGAGAATACTATCCGCCTTCAGTTTATCCAGTCATGGAGAAGTGGTGTCGTCAACTCTTCAAAAGGGAATTACTACAAGTATTTTTAAAGACTACCAATCATTTGAAAATACTTACTACTGCCTCGAAATAATTCTCAACCTTTACTTTCGTTCCGTACATGTTGTCTCATCTTCCCGAAGCAAGAGAGTTAACTGACTTTAAAAGTCCAGTTTCCACCCTTGCCGAACTAGGCTGGAATTTCTGGGCTCTATCGCAGCGCCTCTAGTGGCTATTACGAGCTATGTCCCTTCAATGTCTCTCCTATAGACCAATCAGATTCTACCTCTCGTATCACTTGCCTTTGCTTCAAACAAAATGGCGGCGCCCAGTCAAGACTATCTGATCGATAATCAAGATCTATATTGTGATAAAACGGGTCTTACATGAATCAAATCACGTGAGCATCTTTATTAAAAACATGAAAAGATTTTGAAAATATCTGTTGACAACAAGTTGGCGGTGCACATGTTAAGCTAATCCTGCAATCGACCGAAATTATTCACGAACCGGATTTCGATTTTGTTGCACGATTTTGATTGGACTATGCATAGACTCGAAAGTCCAGCCAAAATGTAACTCCATAATACCAGCAAGGGTGGAAACTGGACTTTTATAGTCAGTTAACTCCCTTGCCTCGGGAAGATGAGACAACCTAGGCTGGTCGTAAGAGACGACTTAATGGATCGGACTGTCAGGCTGGGTGACTGGATTGAATACATTTCATAAAGGTCGTTGCTCATAATATTTACGGGTCGCTGCAATACATAGCAGGGATATTGCTGATTGCGACTTATCAACAAACAAACAAACAAGGAAAGTCTGAAACTTGTCATATCAATATCGTGTCAAATACCACCGCAGTGTAATGTCACCCTTCCACCCTTTGTAAATTGACGTTGCTTATCTTGAGTAGGTAATAGGGTATATTTAAGATGCCACATTTCAGACGTATTAAAAGATAACACAATAATAATAGTGAAAAATTGTTTAATTAAATTAACAACGTCTTATGCCGACGTAGGCGTGTGCTTTTCAATATATCACAGAAAATAAGAATAATACATACAGTGTAATACTGGCGGTTAAAACAGTGAATGGCCTTCTCCGTGTGTCTTTAGAATGTGTATTACGTAAAGCGAAACAATACACATTGTCTGAACCAGGCAATTAGTGCCCCCAAACTCCTGTCTCGAAAAGAAACCAATCTGGATCAAGCAACGTTATATGATGTTCGAGTGTTGTGTAACCCTTTCAGTTTTAAGGAGGGGCACCCAATGTTATCGGCAGGCAAACTTTAATCTGTTCATATTCAATTCGTGTGATCAAAAATACGTCATTGACAACAAAAATATACTACATAGAAATTATTTGAAATGAATTACTTCACAATTCCCTTCCAGAAAACGATATTTGTAAGTTTCGAAAGTGACAGCTCTTTGGGTGGATAGAAAATATACCAAAGAGGATGAAAACTAGTTTGTTCCAAGAACTGTTCTATGTCGAAAACAGATCAGCATGAAATACCACCAGTGTCCAAAATTGGTAGACATGTAAAATGTGTATAACACCATAATCTGAACGAAATATTTCGATATCTGATCTTAATAAAACTACAATCGAAAGAAATCGAAAATATTTTATATTATATTATATTATATCATAATCAAAGTCCGTTTTCAAGGAAAGAGTCAAGATCATTTCCTGTTTGTACAACGAAATTCGAAACTGTACTCAGATTGTGTTTCCTTCATTCACAATATATTAATACGCGATTCTCAAACATGTGGTCAGGTCACATTAACCGGATATTAACAGAAATCCATGTCTTATTTTGCACACATACTAGTTTTCTTTAAAAACCCTGCGCAAGCGCATCTCAATAATATAACCGAAACAGGAAACAAACATATGACATTACTCAGACACTGACGTGATTCTCTGACAACTAAGGGTGGCTTTATTGTCGCATTACGAAAGCCTACTTTAAATAATCATATCGAAATCCATTTTAAAACCACTGACTTTATAATTTTACGAATACAGTAAGATAACACGCTCAAAGAAACAATGACTATATCTGAGACCGCCTGTGGCCACTGGAGCATTTGTCGGCAAAAGCAGCTCCATACCGATTAAAGGTATTGTTCACAACAGGTTCGCTTTTTCTGTCATACGGTGGGTAAACTCGCTTGAGAGCATTATTTGAATACTTCCACGGATTATGTTCTACGAAGGGTTCCTGTGTCACAGCTAGAACATGAAGAGGTGTTCTATAGGGAACTTCTGGAGTCTTGAACCAGCTTGGTGTGGATGTGTCGAGTGTAATCGTTCCTTCCCGGGGTTCTTTGTAAGCCTTCGGGAATCTCCGGTGAACTGGGGGCTCTCTTGTTGGATGGCCGAGAAACGAAGCTGTGTATAAGCTGTTCTGATCGACCTGTATCGGCTGCATCGTTTGGTGGGAGAGGAAGCCACTGGTGGTTTGGTGGAGGGGTTGGTGACTGCTGAGAAGACGTCGACCAAGAAGCCTTGTTTCGCGACCCTTTAAAAACAAAAACATAATTTAGAGCACAACCCACACTGATTTATATTTATAGAGATCACACTAAAGATGCAGCAACACCGAGGCGTTCCCTACAAAGTGACATTTAATAGTAAATTAATACATCTCCAGTATTAAGTTATCTCACACTGTTACACAGCCCAATCGATTGAGCGGGAATGCTGTGCAATGGCGTTGCTCTTGGGGATGTTCGTTTTTGATGGAAGAATTAAAGGTACATCGTCCGATTTAAACGTAGTCTCATTAAAATCAGGTCCAAGCTCTCGCCAAACAAAGATCTGATGATTTGGAATGGAAGTCGCTAGTTAGGAACTAGTGCGGTAATGTTGAGAAAGCTGTCTTCTGTTGTCGACTCTTGTTAATCATTTCAGTGGTCTGTCATTGTTTGCGAAAGGTCGTTCTGACGTGACCTGGGGTGGCCCAGTCGTCTAAGGCGCCACAATTCGCTGTGCGGAGTTGCGTGCCTTGGACACGCCAGAAACCTATGATTGTGGGTTCGAATCCCGGTTCGACCCGATTATGTTTCTAGGTTTGTCAGCACCATACCCGTGCTCGTGGGTTTCACCGAAGTGGTAAACGTCTGAGACCTGCATCACTTTGGGCTTTCCTCCCACATTAAGCTGACACGCCACAATATAACTGGAATACTGTTAAAAGCGGCGTTTAACCCAAATCACTCACTCTAAATTTAGACGCAAATATGACGCAATGCTTATAGTGAAAAAGAAAAAGAAACATTTCAGCGCTTCTAATTTCAGCGTTGGAACGTTGATGTGAACGCGTGATGTCAGGAATAGTTGCGCGCGTCACTGAATGAGGAGGATTTAGCGTGTTAACCAGAGACAACATATAGTAATTGTAAATGGTTTCTGGTTAAAAAATTATAGCTTAATTAATCCAAGAAATGGTGATTGTGACGAAATCTTGTAGTTTCGTTTTCCTTTGTGTCTAGTATGGTATGGTATGGTATGGTATGGTATAGTTAGCTTATATACCAATACTTTCATAACTGTCTGAACAATAGTGGCCTAATTATACCAACATTAAGTCCCAGAAATACAATTAAGTTATTTTAAAATATATATCTACAAACTAAAATAAAATCCAAATGGAGCCCAGAACAAAGCATAATTTCAGACGCTGAGGGATCTAGCCTTGCCGAATCGTCCTAGAAACTGAGTTGGATTCCTTTTTCAATTCATCCTCTCGGGTCTTGAAGACAGACTACGCTAAATGTGCAACATACCTTCAATATATTCCCATCCGAGAACTATTCCAAATGACCGCCTAGTAGTGACCTTTGATATTTAACTAAAAACAAATATTTGCATGCTGTTTCACTACGGACTTGAATAACTTGTTATATAGGTCCGTGGTTTTACTTACTTTCCTTTTTGTTTTATGTCACATGAATATCTTTAAAATAACCACCAGATTAATTAAACAACTTCATGGTATCTCTTCACTAGATCACGTGTAACACACAATTAAAATGGAATTAATCTAAAAAAAACCAACAGGCTTGTGAACCATGAGCTCCTCCTGTGACGTCATTTCAGTGCCTTACGCTGCTTTCTAACTTTCCATTGCCCGTTCGTGGTCACGTGATAAACGGTGGTATGCTAATGAGATACGACCCGTTGAAAGTGAAGAGCAAGCTTGGAAATGAGACCTAGAATCGGTAACCTGTCCCGCTCCCTCCGATTAGACAGAATTAAAGTCAACAATGAAAATACCCTTTGGCTCAGGCAAATCTAAGCTTTAGGCACTTTACTTTTGTTTTGTTTCAGTGCCGACTTAAAAAAATATAGCTTAAAAAAGTTAGGATGTCATGAAATACGTTTCAAAATTCAACACAACTTGTATTTAAAACTGAATTTCTGAACATTTAATATAATTATCTGCCGTCTGACTACTAATGTGAATTCGTCGTTGTAACCATCATCTCTCCGCCGTATGAACAATGAACCATTACGAGGACAAACTCGAACTTACATTTCCGAGGTACACGCCGTGGTCCTGAAAGGCGTTTCTGTTGTCGTGGTTACTGAACCGGTTGGACTTCTTGTAATTCACCTGCCAAAATACAAAACACAATGGAATCAGTTTACCAAACGAACCATCTCATAAGCGATTAGCAATCGACAATTCAACCTCGAATGCCCAAGCTGTGCGCTGGATGATTTAAGAGTGACGCGCGCGTGCGATACAAAGAGGGTCGGGGTAGCGTGAGACGCCCTCCATAGTGACACCTGGTTAGTCTGGACCCCGTTAATACTGAACCCCGATTTCCAGACACTTTGGGAGCTGTCATTTGGAGGGCAGATCAGCAGTATAATTTTTAACGTTCAGGAACTCTATCATTTGTTCCAACATAAACAGGCACTCAATTATATTTTTCAACTAAATATATTAACGAACTGTATTGTTTGGCAGAAGAGTGGCACATTATTTTCTTCCTATTTTTTCCATATGCGAGGCATCTGAAACATTTTGCCAGTTAAACGGGGTTTTCGTTATTGTCTAGAATTAACGGGGTGTCACTGTATGCTGAAAGTTGCAATGAAGTTGAATTGTTGTTGAAATTCTACGTTAAACTGACTAATACGAATCTGTTTTTCAAAGTTAAACGTAAAGAAAACAACCAGTTATAATTTATGTTGTCCTCGATCTCAAAATACATGTTGAAATACAAAGATGATATGAAACATATCACATTGTATATTTATCCATGCATTACACGCCAAACAGATGAACATATGCGTATTTTTATTTTTTCACCGAGCAAACAGATCAATGGGACTCGTGACATCACTGCCTATTGTCACGTTACTACACTGCTCCCCTAACTCTCATAGCTGGGCTTAGCTTCGGGTACTTAAAATGTCTTTACAACGTCAAGATCATGATTTAAGGCCATTCACCCTTGCTGCTCATTCAACCTAATAATACTAATGGCTTTGAACTACAGGACTCTCCCTAAATTGCTGCTTCCGGAAACCCATTGTTACTTAACATAACTTTCTAAATAACAATAGGTTTCAGTTGAAGACATTACAGTACACTTGCCCTGACAACTTCCTCAAAACCGATACCTTTCTGTAAGACCTTTATTCCTAAAGCTTAAGCCAATCAACATGTTTACAGGGAATTCGAATCGAAGTTGGCTGTTGTATTTCAAATAATGCGTGTTTCTCACGTAAAATGGTATCCATGGAAACGGACTCTATTTTCGTGTTTCTAACTATAATCTGGAAGCAAAAATGTTAATCTAGGCATTTTTATGTGGTATTCCTTTTTGAGAAAATTTCCATTCGCTATGAATATTTTTATATTTAAAAAAACACATTAAAGCGACAGAGTGAAACTCATGTTAATGTTGGTTTGCAGTACGGGGTTGGATTAAGTGACAATGGGAATGTTAATCTTAAATATTATGAAATTGTCATGGTAAAGGATTTGTTTCATAGTGGTTTTAATATCTCAAATTAACAAAAAAATCGAACTAACAAAGGGTTTCAGTTTACAACGAGCCACTAACAAAGGATTAGTGTAGTATAAATGGCCTGCCAGTGAAAAATGTAAAATGATGAAAACAATAGGGATTAGTGTATTTTACTTTTAATAGAAGCATTAAAAAAGTGTGGAATGTTTTTGAAAAAAATATAAATAAATAAAGGTATCAAATCTGATAGATTTACATCCATCCTCTGAAATGAACTATTTCTTTCACAAAAAAACAAACAGTTGTTCAATTATAGTCATAAAAGCTAACAAAAAGGAGCCCAGAGATATTATTCTAGACTTGCCAAATCATATAGACTTGCATGGGCTGTATTGGATATATTTGTTTTAGGGTCTGTATGACAGACTACAAATCTCACGAAACTAGTTCGTATTCTAGACTGGAGTGAGTCCCTATCCCAATTTTCGAAAACATACAAAATCCGATGAATTTTGCGTCTTCCTCACTTGTGTTTCGAAAGCAATAAATCTCATGAAACAGTTACTCTATGTTTTTACTTTTTCAAAACAAGGTTTCAAATTATTTTCTTGCATTGTGATTCGTTGTTTGTTTCGGTTCACGTCAGACACTAAATGTGTGTAATAACAGCACACAAATATTTATTAAGTACTGATATATATTCAAGCAATGTAATCACGCAAAAGCAACCTTAATATCAATGTTAACAGTTAAACCAATTCCAACATCCATCCTTGTACAGATGAAGGAATACAGAGTTACCATGACAACTGGTCACGTTGTAGCCACCATCAACATCTGACAATCCTACTCCAACGCGTTGAGAATTTAATCTGTCAGTATTATCCACAGTATATTGTGTACTAATGTGTCAGTATTATCCACAGTATATTGTGTACTAATGTATTATTTAAGTTCTTACGTACGCAAGGCTATTTTGGATCCTCATAACTTGAAAATACGTGTATAAGGCTTGACCGTGACATTGCAACACAAGTGAGGTTCCCAGTATAACAACTAAGGCTTAAGCTGGATTGTTGCTGGATCACAGCGCCACGATTCTCAACCCTGAACAGTTATATGAACGCTTTGAGATGACGTGTATAAACGACATGGATGAGATAGACCAGGTTCCGCGTAATCCGTCCTGTTGTAGGGGGATTAGGCGAGACAGACACAGGGTTCGCCAGCTCTTTCTTCGACTCGTGTAACAACAGTCAAACTCGTGGTGCATGATGCATCATTGTTAGCGTACGGAAGGTGAGAGAATTCTGCCCAGCAGACGCGTTCTGGTGAAGTAACTTTCTTAAAGGCGTATTGTGTTACACGGTCTCCTGCACGGTCTAGATACCGTAATGCGCGCCCTATAACAACGAGGCGTTTTCTTTCTTTGTCCAGATGTTTTACATAAAGGGCACCTTCCATTATCCAGTGTATCAATCACCAGTCAAAACTGCTGGGCAAAAGGACTTACGTTTCATTATCTACACCAGCTACTAAACCTCTGGGCAAAAGAAGGACTTACGTTTCATTATCTACACCAGCTACTAAACCTCTGGGCAAAAGATGGACTTATGTTTCATTACCTACACCAGCTACTAAACCTCTGGGCAAAAGATGGACTTATGTTTCATTACCTACACCAGCTATTAAACCTCTGGGCAAATGATAGACTTACGTTTCATTATCTACACCAGCTACTAAACCTCTGGGCAAAAGAAGGACTTATGTTTCATTATCTACACCAGCTACTAAACCCCTGGGCAAAAGAAGGACTTATGTTTCATTATCTACACCAGCTACTAAACCTCTGGGCAAAAGAAGGACTTATGTTTCATTATCTACACCAGCTACTAAACCCCTGGGCAAAAGAAGGACTTATGTTTCATAAACTACAACAGCTACTAAACCTCTGGGCAAAAGATGGACTTATGTTTCATTATCTATACCGGCTACTAAACCTCTGGGCAAAAGATGGACTTATGTTTCATTATCTATACCGGCTACTAAACCTCTGGGCAAAAGATGGACTTACGTTTCATTATCTACACCGGCTACTAAACCTCTGGGCAAAAGATGGACTTACGTTTCATAAACTACAATAGCTACTAAACCTTTGGGCAAAAAGTACGTTTACACCCACGTTTGATGGCGGCTAAAAATAAAACTGACAAGAAATGGTTACTCGATGGTGATGTATTTGATACGGGTATCACTACCGTAAGTTCGTAGTGTTTCGACGACTGTCTTCAGCCAAGTAACGTTTTCATAACTGTAATTCTTTTTCTCACATCCTATTTTCAAGTGCATACTTTCTATTGCCAGGCAGTTTAGATTGACGTTCATCATAACTTTTGAGCTATCAGAAAAACAAAATTATTCTTTAAGGGCTTGACAGAAATATGATGGAACTCTCAACTGGAGCAAGTCTAACCTCCCCTTAACTCCGATAGCGGTATACGTTATCTGGTCCAGACGGTGACTGAAGGGCCGTCATGATGTAGGTGGACTATTGTGAATGTGGCGGCATACACAATTCACTCACTAACTCCAATGTATAAAACCACGCTCAGCGTGTATCCAAGTGGGTTGACAAACAAAGACTTGATATTAAGAACATCCAACTCCATGTCAGTTTTATTGATTTTTCTCTTCCGGTGACCCCTGCTGAATGTTCACTTCTCGGAAATCTCTCCAAGGACCGGAAGTTGTTATCTCCACTGAATACTCCATTAAATGCTTTGTCCCAGTCTCCTCTGACTTTCTGTTAATGCAATCTCACAATCTCCGTGTATGACACTCAGACAGGCGGCAGAGTACCAAGGCCTCTGGTCAATAAAATATTGATTATTTCATCCATTCCCCTGGCACTCACTCTATATTGACATAGTTACATTTCACTGTTTTTCAGCTTTGTAATATCAATTCAAACATGACTTCCGGCTAGACCGGGATTGATTGCTGCGGAGCAGACGTTCTCGGTTAAGCGTAAGCCATGATTGTTTTATGTTTTTCTTCACTCTCCGACCCAGAGTTATGCTAAGTCACCACTGCGCCGGACTTTGGTTTTACTTTTTCATTTTCTATCCCGGGCTGAATGAATAATATTCGCCCCGGATAACCGGAAGTCGTATTGTACCACCGATGCTTACTTAAATATTTGGTTTATGTCTAATAATTCGTTCAACAGAGCACATAGACAAAATAAAACTCACATCTTTCTTCACGTTGAATGGAGGAGGCGGGGGTTGTGGCACGTATTCGTTGTCGTCCATGAACGGTGCAACAAGCATGGACCCTGTACTCGTTGCCGCCGCTCTCTGCATGTCTACCACACCAGGCTCCAGGCCTCGATGACGATACTGCAACAGACAAGAAACTCTTCACCAAGTGCATCCGTATGTTGCATGCGAGACGCATTTTGAGATGATCTAATTGTGTGTCACGTGACAACGAAATCCGGGCAATGTGTAGAATAGTCGAATCTTGTCGCACACGCCGGTCCTACTGTCGGGTTACGAATCAAGTGCAGCCATATAAAGAATGTCTCTCTCATTATTGTAGCGAAATGTATAATATAAACCTTAGCAATTTCAGGCGTATGTAAAAAATACCAATTTCACGGTAAACCAAAAACACACTTTGAATAAATTGCCATGCATGTATTTTCCCACGCAACACATGTATTTCGCATTTCCTAACAAAACATGTATTTCCCATTTCCACTCAATACATCAATTTCCCATTTACCCCCACAATACATGTTTTTCGCATTTTCCCATACAATAGGTGTATTTTCCATTTCCACGGGGTATGGTTCCGTGCAATAAGGGGAAGTAAAGAGAGATCACTTTGGTTTTCGTCACATTAGCGGTTCTGTAACGGCGATCGCCGCGATAGTCTACCAACCTCAGGAAAACATGGCTTCTCTGTTTACAGATAAATCTCGGGGATTGGTATAATTCTTTTGAACAAAGGTGAAGATTAAGATACACCGTTAAACCCCGTAAATACGGACGGCCATATAGCTGCCGATGTGACTATCAATCTTAACTCTTAATCCGCACGTGAAATCGTCATGATTAACAATTTTCCGTATAAAGCAATCAGTGGTATACAGAGTGCAATGTTCTGTTTAGAATATACAGAGGGTCCACGCAACATTCGTCCGGAATGCGGAGTTTCCTGATTAACAGAGTTTCATTGTTATTTTGTTTTTACAGCCGTATATAAAATCATATCATTTCTATATTTGTATGTATATTTGAAAGTGTCCCAGCGTATCAGGCTTCCAGCTGTGTCTGATTTAAGTTTTTCATTCTTGAATACGTATTTTCTGAAGATTTTACGAGCGCTTCCAGCTATTACTTATTGCTGAATATTTGGTGTCATGTTTCAATGGATATTGATGTAGTCTTGTTTAACATGATATTACGTTTTAAAAAAGGTGAGATAAGTAAATAGTTATTTGTAAATATTTACGATTTTGCCTTTTTAATGTCAGATATTATCGTGTCTCATGACCCTCATCAGGTGGCGCCTGAAACTGTCATCTCCAAGTGGATCTGAATCACATGTATTTTTGATATGAGATAAGACATTGATAAATGAATTGTATTTCTGTCTGCCTGTCTGTCTGTTGGTAGTTGGTCAACAAGTTTATGTAGTTTGTGTCAGTGTTCTGGGCAAGAAGGTATCAGGTATCCCAACCCGTGAGGGTTGCAAAGTTTGAGAATCAAATGCATTCGGGTCCACTCGGCCTATTCCGCAACTTTCGTGATACTTCGGGCAACAAAGGAGTACTGTAGAGATATTGCACGATTACACTGTAAACCATATATCAATCGATTTCTCCGCATATAGCTGATTTTCAGAGAAGCCTTTTTATACTTAACAGCCATTGAAATGATGATACATTTGATATATATACACTAGTATCTGCCGCCAGCTGATGTTGTGTAAAGAAAGTCACGTGAATAAGTGAACGGAGTTCCAATATGGAGATCCCCTATGCTGTCCGAGGTGACCTAGAGGACAGAGGTGAGCCGAATGAATCTGATATGACCCGCAGATTGTGTTATCGTAATCCATACTCATACTAGCGATCACTGGATTGTCAAAGTCGGACTGGTATACTTATTTAGTTGTTGTTTTACGGCCACTCGTCACCACTCGCCCCTTTCCGTAACCTACAAGAAGACTCGACAAACCAATCAGAATGCGCGTATGATTTCAAGTTCTTCGTCAAAGAATCCCTCAGAAATATTTTTTTGATTTTACTTATGTCTTGCATCTAAAATTATACCCAAGACACAGTTAAATATGTTCAATCATACGGTATGATTTCCGCATGTCCCGATGTGCTTATAATTGCATCTGAAATATATATATATTATATGGGGAAATATATGTGAACCATCACGCAACGAGTTTGTTTTAGGTATGCCCGTTTGCGCTAAGACGGAACCCGGTCGCAAAAATGGCCACGAGAGGGGCACGAGTCACTATTCGGCTTGTCCCGGAATAACACGAGTTAGTCACGAATGCTTTTACGGCAAGCATGGGTTGCTGAAGACATATTCTCTACCCGGATCTTATACTTGTATACTCACAGACTGACCGGAATAAGCTGTAATTGTGTTGTCATATTCGCCTATTCGGTGTCCCCGTGTGGCATCCAGTGTGCCAATTTCTAACGCTGTCGTTGCTTGCAAAATTTCGGTCGGGCTAAAGATTTTGAAATGTCCCTAACCCGACTGACTACTGAAGTTGAGACGGTGATTTCGTTTTGACATCGCATATATATGTACATATACTTGGCTGAATTTGATATTGTTACTTTAACCAAGTCAGTCGAACATTATTGAACAATAGGGATCACGTCTCCGCGAAGTGAGAGCAGATGTAACAAAATATATTTAGTTTATGGTCTCTGGTGAATGGGCCCTGGTCTTTTTCATCGTGCACACAGAAATTGTATTGTTTCCACAAGAAACATGCACCAACTTTGTCTACTTTGTATGTTTCCTGAAAGTCAATAATACAATCCAGGGTGGCCAAGTCGTCTTTGTCGTTCCAGGATCCGATCACCCTGGTTCGAATCTTAGATTTAGCGCGATTATGAACCTTGGTTTATCAGTACTATACACGTGCAACGTGGTTTCGCCGATGTGGTATACGTTTAATGAAACAAAACATGATTGTTTCCGAAAAAATCAGCAATGAGATCAAACTAGTGGACACCGATAATTCCTTACATGACTTGCTCAAGGGGAACACGTTTTTCAAGATTGTAATTCATTTGTCAATACATCGGATCTGTTTTGCCGAATTTCCCAAAGAAAGGTACTTTTCTATATGTAGTGATATTCAATATAATTTATGATGTAAAAGGATGTTTGTAGAGGAATCTAGTTCACAAATAAAACTATTCTAAAAGTAAATATCCGATGACAGTTTGATATGGTGTAAACTAGCATGGATTTCGATTTGTTTAATTTACATGTGTACCTACACACAAAACATCGACTCATACGCGGCATCGATTACACAGGTGCGTGACGTATCAAACATAACGGTATCTTCATTATCAAGACGTAAATAAAGCATATTATTCAATGAACGTTTACAACGAAAATATATACATACCCAACGTCAAACGTCAACCCCCTTCTCAGCAGTCAGTCTCAAATTGTTTTAATCAATATCCTCACAACAACTGCGCTCCCTGTAACTAGGCACGGAAAGGTTACACCTTTTTTGTAGGTCGATAAATATTTCAGCTGTTACTTGAGCTCATGGTACGGTAATCCACGTATCTCATGCGTCGACAGTGTTCGATAAATACAACGTTTTATTAAGATCATATTCGTGTCAGATCACTTAACTCCATGCCGTGTAGTTAGATATTTAATCAATAAACAGCGGTGCATGTCTGGTTGTTATGATTACAGATACCATGATAGGTTTCATAGAAGGCACGATGTAGAACGAATGAGTGAATGTTGTTTAACGCCGCTCAAACATCCTAGCTGTATCACAGCAGCCTGTAAGTAATCGAGTCTGGGCCAGACAATCCAGTGACTGAAGGCATCAGTTAAACCCATGTCACCAGGAAGGACACGATGACACGTACTTGACCTGGGATCTATTCCACCAGTAAATCCCAACCAGGCTTTAAGGGATAGTGAGTGAGTGAGTGAGTGAGTGAGTGAGTGGGTGAGTGGGTGAGTGGGTGAGTGAGTGAGTGAATATGGTTTTACGCCGCGTTTAGCAATATTCCAGCAATATCACAGCGGGGGACACCAGAAATGGGCTTCACACATTGTACCCATGTGGGGAATCGACTTTTATGGATAGTGAGTGAGTGAATATGGTTTTACGCCGCTTTGAGCAATATTCCAGCAATATCAAGGCGGGGGACACCAGAAATGGGCTTCACACATTGTACCCATGTCGGGAATCGAACCCGGGTCTCAGGCGTGACGAGCGAACGCTTTAACCACTAGGCTACCCGACCGCCCCTTTATGGATAGAGAACATGTACCTCGATATAACAAACTCATAGGAAACCTGTAAAATATGGTCTTTGTAACAAAAAGAAGTCCTACATACTAATTTATAAAAAAACAAAAACATCTTTACCGGCATTGTACCGGCGATAGTTTTGTCCCATAGGGGCACGGTTCTTTTATTCGTGGGTTGGAATTCCAGACTCGTGGCGTCTCAGTACCATACACGTGCTCGTGTGGTTCCAAAGTTGTAAACGGCCAAGAGCTGAATACCTTTACGCCTATGGATGACGTACAAGGCAGCAACAAACCCAACTGACCCACGTAGGGACTCTGTAGATACTCTAGAATGATACTTTCTAGGTATACAACTACGTAAAGACACAAATGAATTAACCCAAATGGCAGATACACTTTTCGTCAAGAGTGAGTGAGTGAGTTGGTTTAACGCTGCTTGTTACATCACTTCAGTTATATCACGGATTGTTGGGTGAGGAAAGCCAGAAGCAGGTATCAAACGTTTACCACGTAAAATCCACACGTACTGGTATGGTGCCGACAAACCAAGACACATAATCAGGTCGAACCGCGATTTGAACCCTCGACCATTGGTTTCTGGCACGTCTAAGGGAAGCAACTCTGAACACAAAACTGCGTCGCCTAAGACAACGGAGACCCCTCTTAGCGTGTCTAATGGTTGCTGTATCACCCACACATACATACACTACATCACGTGTGATTCACAAATCCTTAACTTAATACAAATGTCAAGATCAAATTAGACTCAACTTGACAATATTGATCCTATGCTCAATGATCAGTATTAATCAATGTATAATGTGTTTTTTTACGCCTACCGACCTCCTTTTTGAGATCGTCTCCCAATAGACACTCGCCTCTCTTCAACCCCACAGGTCATCCATATTGGAAATGAATAAACTAGTTTCACTACTTCATGTGCCTATTACATAACACAACATAATTCCCCAGTAGTCGTTGCCGTTATGTATTTATATATGTGTATCTATACTTAATTTCTAAAAGCCATGAAAACAGGGTTTTCTCAAATCGGCCGTCATGGTGTACGAAATACATACAAGTTAAAAGAAGTTACGGACCACCCAGGCCTTTCATATTACGATAATAATATGAAATAAGAGAGTAGTATAGATGCGAACAATCGGTATGCGGTTTAAAGTGAAATCATGCATCACCGCAATTCCATTGCTGCGAGGTATTATGTAGTAAGGAAATATCCGAGTGGGCCGGAATGCTTCAATAGACAGAGCTGTGTTCGTGGCTCTCTATGTTTCGTCGCATGACAAAGTGTTGCATTAAAAAAATCTGAAGCAGCTTGTTCATACCCATACACCGTCACAACTGACAGGTACCATTTCCACGTGTTAACAATACTTCTCAGTCTTAAAACCTGGTTTATTTGCCATGCCTATTTGTCCAACTACTCAAAACAGATTTGTGCACGTTTTGCGTTACTCATTTCCCGAACCATATATACCCCCCTTTCTCCCGTTCTGCTGAAACTGTTCAAAGCTGACAAAGGTTATCAATGTAAATGCTCTTTCCACACTATTCACACGCAACCTGATATAAAACTCCATTTGTAACAAAAGTTGGACGTGAACTAAAACGACGGCGATAGACTTACCTGCGAGTCCTTAAAACTTCAATGTTGTAAATATATTCCCAATCCAAAGCAATTACCCCCCTTTGGTTGTCGTGAAATCGCGCTTATCGATATGTGTTATGTGAGTTATTCAAGTCGGCATGGAATCGATTGAGGGATTACACTTGTGCTTCTTCAACGAACACGATCCTCAAGTCTGAGTTTGTCTGTTGGGATCAGAAGTTGTTGTAAATCACTCTTTAGACAGCTGTAACGATAAGATAGTATTTTGTGCTCGACGTAGAAGTTCATTTGCAATAAATATTGAGCCGAAGATTGACATTGACAGTATTAAATGAATATAACCGATTTCGTATAAAGATTGGTATTGAGTAGTGCGATGCCACGCTGAGCTGTTAATTGTACTTAGAGGCGACGTCAATAGTTGTACACTGGTGTCATGTATTATCTTGCTGAATTGTCAGTTACGCTGAGTCAAACATTTGAAACAAATGTAATGTGAATATATGTTAATATACACTTTAAAAGTATATCAATAAATTGTTTAGGTAAAATATTCCTCCCAAACGAAAACGCATTTAAAGTAGATCGTGTTCGACCTGCATAAAAATCGTTCTGACAAATGAATATACTAATATGCAAAGACTCTTAACATATCAGATAAATTCTCGATATTTTTTCATGAAATGCCAATGTTCCACTTCTTGATAATATTGATAAAACAATTTGCCTACGTCCAGAAGAAGATGATATGTAGCCAAACAGTGTATTTTGTACTAAATCAAACAAAGGGTGACAGAAAGGTGTCAGATATACTCACGAAGAGCCACACTGATTAAATAACCACACATCTATAACTTTAATCTAGATTATCCTTCTCGATAAGCTATCCAATATTCACCCTTGTAGCATGCGGGAATCGAGACGGGTAATTGTAGATGAGGTGGGGGCGGGGCTGTGCGATTCCCCGGTCCTCACATCTGAGGTATAGTCTAGACAAAGGTGGGGGCGGGGCTGTGCGATTCCCCGGTCCTCACATCTGATGTATAGTCTAGACAAAGGTGGGGGCGGGGCTGTGCGATTCCCCGGTCCTCACATGTGATGTATAGTCTAGTAAAGGTGGGGGCGGGGCTGTGCGATTCCCCGGTCCTCACATCTGAGGTATAGTCTAGACAAAGGTGGGGGCGGGGCTGTGCGATTCCCCGGTCCTCACATCTGATGTATAGTCTAGTAAAGGTGGGGGCGGGGCTGTGCGACTCCCCGGTCCTCACATCTGATGTACAGTCTAGACAAAGGTGGGGTTGGTTCGGATAGGTTTGGATGGATTGACCGCGGCCGCATCCATTCGTCCATCCATCCCCATCCGTCCGTCCGTCTGTCGTTCCTTCCTTCCTTCGACGTTTCAGGGCTACTTCTTGTCCCTGCATCAGATTATCATCGGGTTATCGAAGGGACAAGAAGTAGCCATGAAACGTCCTTCCAAACTATACATGGTCGCCAGTGAAACTTTATTGTACAATGTGTTATTTTTATTGTTGTTTTTTTTCCTCCATACTCACGCACATCCCCCTTTGGGATAGCCATTGCTGTGGAGAACGCCAACATGGATCGATCATTATAAATAAATGTGTTGTAGTGTTTATTGTGACCATCACATCAACTGTCAGCCAGCACTATTAGTTCTCAGCACTGAAAGGTTTATACCTGTAGGTCAAGCGAAGGACTTGAGGCTTTGTGTCAACTGACACAGTTATGACCCAAGATGCCGTAAATCATTGAGATGAATCAGTGAGAGGGTGACTTGAGTTTACAGCCGCTTTATTTCAGATGGCGAATCTTGGATTTGAACCAACGATCTTCGGATTCTGGCACACGAAGGGACGCAACTCTTCACAGCGAATTGCAGCGGGAACGCCACTTACGCTAAGGAACAGCCAGCCAACGCATTGGTTCAGTGAGGGAACGCGAACATTGCCTGAAGAAGCGGTAATTTAGTGACGGTATGCTATAATATTTATTGTTATCACAGCAGATAGGAGCTTCGGTATGGAGCTGACAAACCTAGAAACATAAACAGGGAGAATCTGGTATTCGAACCCATGCCATTTTTCTGGCAAGACTAAGGGACGCAACTCTTCACTGTAAATTGTGCGCCCTAGTCGACTGTCACCAGTGTCCCTGCAGTTGTCAATAATATATGAATATAGGTGTCATAATGAGAACGAGTAGACGGTCTAGCGTCGTTATCAGAACAACCAGCGGATCCTGGCGGAGGTAATGGAATCAACTCTGCATAATGCAAAGCCCCCAGGTGATCATACAGACCCTTGTGTCGTTGCTTAAATATGTCTAGATAAAAATATCACGAGTGTCAGAAATGCACTATCCTAAAGATAAATAGAATAGTGCATTTCTGACTCTCGTGATATTAATTGATCTACTAGACATTTTTAAGCAAAGACACAAGGGCATTTGGTTGATTCATGGTACAACAGGCGAAGGCGACTCGAACAAGCTCAGCACAAAGGATTTCCTCTTGGCCGCAGGGACAAATTTCATGACGAGTATATGGATATATAAACATGTACACACATAGATATTTACAAACATCCATTATGTTGACAAGCTTATATATAATGCTTTTGAGCAATCCATCGCAATGAACGGTGGTGCAGACTGTTGAAAGAAAACGTCATTTTTACATACCCCCCGCCCCCCCCCCCCCTCTCCCCCCCCCCCCCCGCCCCCCCACCCCACCCCACCCCCCCCCCCACCCACACCAGAAAGCAGAGTTTAATTTACATTATCTTCGAGAATATATTTATAAATCTTGGAATGTAAATTATTACGCGAGCCATGTCTATATTTCACATTTCAAATTTCTATCTATTTCATATTTCCTCAGTATCGGTTTATTTAATCTTTGTCATTTCCTGACGCTTCTTTCCGGAAACGTTTCCTTTATCAACACGTGCAACAGCTTGTGCAAAGTGGGTAAGTTAGACATGATATCAAACTTGACATTAAGAACTCGTCATATTTAGATAGACTTCAATAACACAGTAAGAGGTTTAAATACACACGTTGTAATACTCATTGTAATAAATATTTGTCAGTTTGGATAATTTATAGCAAAGTGTATATACATATGTCATTTATCAAAATAAATATATATAAGCTAAACATTTTTCAAAATAAATGTGTTTGAAAGAAAATGATCATTTTGATGCACCAATACTATTGGGTTCTGATATCTATAATCCGTTGACACTTTTGTTAGCAGTTGCCATTGTATGACATTGGGAAAGCTTTACCCACAATTAAATATGTGTCAACATATCGACATATTTAACAGCAGAAATGTGTTCTAACACTCACCATTTTTGGTATTCCGAAATCTATGAAATCCGGGCTCAATTGTGTGACATTTGTAGCCTTTGAGAGAACCGAGTAACAGTAACGCAGGCACCCGTGGCCCGTCTCCCAGGCAAACAACACCGGTATAGATGTTTCGTTTGATTACTGGCATAACGCTGTGTCGAGGTAAATACTAGCATTGAGATAGTTAAATACTTCATTTATGACGAAGGCCCATAGCGAATTACCTGATAGACCCGCCAACAAAGTGTCAATAGTCTTTCACAGTGCTCGGTATTTCCTTTGATAAAAATCAATGGGAAGTCAGGCCTCGGTGGATATCAATAGATCGATGCAGTCACGTGATTCGCGGGATTTTGGGGGACGCGATAGATATGTATTTTGATATCTAGCCCATTCTTGTCCCCGTGAATAGGACTTGTGACAACGTGGTGAATAAAACGTACTGTCTTTGAAAATACGGGTGTTAGATCGTAAGCTTTTCAATAGCTGATTTGTGAATAAGATATATCTAACTTACATTGAACACGAGAGAAGGTAATCTTGTAGATCTGTTACCGTGGGCTGTATTTCTCCACGTATATTGTATTAAGTATAAAACATATGCAATGCTTGTAAAAAGTGGAATAAATAATAAAGGAGTTCCAGCTATTAGCTCCAGAATCAATATCCCCACCGAGTTAAATATTGATTTAATACTCCAAGGAGGATGAAAATCGATTCGTTTAAATAATTCCGCATGAAAACGCTACCTTACAAATATGTTGTCCTTAAATGTATTATTTGTGATGGTGGATATGCATGTTTATAACTGCTTCACGACCACTGCTGCAACTACTTCTCCTTTGTCTACAACCACCCACCCTGAAACAGCACAACTACTATCTCTTCAGAATCACGAGACCGCCTCCGTGGTCTAGTGGTAGAGCGTCCGCCCGGAGACCGGAAGGTTAGGGGTTCGATCCCCGGCCGCGTCATACCAAAAGACATTAAAAGATGATACATGTTGTTACCCTGCCTGGTCGGCTCGGAGTCAGTATACTATGTCAGTGGGCTAGAGCCATAAAATCGGCATTAGTACGGATTTTTAGTACGAAAAATTAGTACGGACAGACACACAAACGCGCGCGACGTTAAACCCCATTTCACCTCACCTCAGAATCATGGCAAGGCAACTGAGCGCCGATGTGGATAACCGCTTGATATATACGTCAGATTATACGAACGCTTCTTAAACTATTTTGACAACGTTGAATTTGAGTTTTGTGGTATCACGGTACACTACATTCCGATATAATCTGTTGATTCTCTAAATATTGCCTAGCAGGTTGCAATAGGCTATGCGGGTGAGGGGCTGAGATGGTTGTGTTGTAACTTTGAGAGTTGCACGACTAAGGGACGCAACTTGGACAGGTAGTCGCCCGTGCTCTGATTCTATGTATATCATAATACACGGTTGTCGAAGCGATTCTTGTCATCACTGAAGCTAACGTGATAGGATGATGGGTTTTTTGTAATACAGACTATAACATTCTTTTGTTAACAACATCAGAAAACAAAGTCGCCATTCAATTATTACATCTTAAGAGAAAATTTCCCGTTTTGAGATATATTTCAACTTTGATAGCTATCATTCGGAAACCATGCAATGGTACATGTATTCGTCCTTAACATGAGTGAGTGAGTTCGGGTTTACGCCGCTTTTAGCAATGTTCCCGCAATACATCACGGCGGGGGACACCACTGATTTCACACATCATGCGGGGTATCGAACCCGGACATTCGGCGTGACGAGCGAAGGCTTTAGCCACCTGGCTACTTACAAGGAAAACGTTTGGGTTAATCCCGCTTTGAAGAGTGTTTCAGTTTTATCGGTGTCAACATTACGTATAATGGTAGACATTTAACAGAAGGCGTCCTGCACGAGCTACAATGTTACATGCATTGCAAGGTATGCCTATAAACTGTGGCCACCTACTCAAGGTAATGCTTGGAACCAGTGAGATGACAGATTACTATATACACCTTTTCAGTGCATGTTACTCTTACTCATCTTCAAGCAATCTGATAGCGGGGGATACTAATAATTGTCCACAGTCACTGTCCACGTAAGTGGAATCATACATAGATTTATGCTTGATGAAAGAACGCAAAAACATTGCAAAACTATTGCAGCAATGCTTAAAACGGGAACATGTTCTAAAACACAAAGTGTGTATGGTCACATGAAAGATACTGTACATACAAAAAGAATTTAAAAAGATAAAATATGAAGCTAAATCAGAAAATACAACTTTGGCCACTTACAAAACAGTATATAAACAATAAAAATAACTTTCGATGTTTGAATATCAAATATATTTCTATATTTATTCTGGAAACTTGACAACAATTTAAGGTGTTTTGTTTGAAATCAGTGCAGCCTTAAAAAGGATCTGCGGTTTCATATACAAATACTCTATGAAACTACACACGCCTTTTCTTTGTGTTATCGTTAGGGGACTGTTACTTAAGGGCTTACAGTGAAGGGAACGGTCATGTAGCGACGTAGGCTGTATAAGATCCGGTTATATTAATCCGGTGTACATAGCTATAGGCCGGTGAAGGGCACTACAGGCTGTGCAAAACATGAACATTTATCTCAAGCTTTGGCGTGTTTTAAGTAGGCAGGAAATGGTAATCAATTGATAATCTTATAAACGCCATAGATGATAACCGAGAAAGCTATGCGCACGTGGTAATGTAATGCAGCTGGACTAGGTCGAAAAATATGTTATTTCTCGATTCCACCCGAGTCGTTTTTTGCGCCTGGTCGTCTTTCCGGATTTTACTACACGACAAGGGCAGATAACTCTATGACCAATGAACCATATTTTGGACGCAGACAGGTAGTTTATTTGCCCATGTTCGTTCTAAATCTTATTACTGTTGCCACTAACTATTTATAATTTATTTATCAATAGCTGCCTCTTAGAACCACGAGACTTTCATTTTGCCTGAAGTGAGAGTGGACACGAACATTTGCTTACGAGATGTAGGGAGCAAAAACAAGTGAATGGCTAAAAACATTCCGCACGTTACAGTGAAGAATGGCGAACCGGTGGAAACTCTCTGCCTACAGGCAGTAGTTATCAGCTTGTTATGGTGAATATATAATTAAAAACCTACCTACACCTACAATAACCTAAGAGTTTGTGGCAACAGTCGAAATGCATCGGTTGGACAGCCTCGTTGTCAGGGCTGATGACCCTGACTGCGCCCCAATATCGTGGAATATTGCCCTTGGTTTGCCGGGTCCAGACTCGACACGTAACAGACCGCTGTGTTCTTGTGTGGATAGTGTTGTGTGCGGCTCAAACACTGACGCCTTTATTAACAACCCTATGATCTGCATACACAACCGCATCAACACTGATCAATTCAATATGAAAGTTCATAAACGAACGCGTATTTACTCTTTCCCAAAAATGTTTCTAAGAAGCCGTCAAATAAGATCAAAGTAATCAAAACCTCAAATCCATGCAAGCTACATAGCTTCGAGAATCAATAACAATTAACTGATTTTAATTCAAACACTCGCACTTGCTACAGAAAACGACTCGCACCGAAATGATCTTGGCTTTCGTTCTAGTCGATAATAATCGGCATTAGATGATATTACCACCATATTGATCCTTAATGTCCGACAATAAATGCATTAATCTGGCATGAATTCCAGGTTTTTCCCTAATACCGGAAAGCGACCATCATAGCAACCCGTTGAAGTAAGCACTAATGAAGCTAACTGATCGCTACTGAGTTTCGCTGTTGTTCGATAACACCTTAATTACACAGCTGTTATTTGCAAGCGAACTTGGCAATACAGCAATGATTGCGATCCTGTAGCATGTTTCATTATGTTTGTTTAGCCTGTTAACTTTGCTTGATGTCAATTTTAAGGCTTTATTTAGGTTGCATCGAAAGAAATTATTAGTTAAATTTACTATCCATTATTACTTATCGCTTTATAGGTAACAGCTAGGTGCGACTGGGTGTACACGTAAAGGAATAAAAGAATAAAAGAGTGTTGTTATAAAATCTGTTTTCAATCGTTATGTTCAATATATAAAACTCATTTGGGGTTCCATAGATTTCACGGAGATTTTTAGTCGTGTACTTTATACTGAACATATGAGCATCATCATAAGATGTCCGTTTAAATGTTATTCAATTTCTTAAATAACGTCTAATTATTGCGAAACCAAATTTCACAAATAATGTTTTTAAAGTTAATATGAATAATGGTTGACTTACCCAGATTCCGTCTGCTTTCGTACACCTTGCATTTTCCCTGCCTTTTGCCATCGTTATCCAATCAAATGATTAATTATTCCGTGAACTGTAGCAAATTGTAGAACTCCATTTGTAAAGTGTGCACACAAGTTGTACTGACACCCGCTTCTAATCGCCTTCAGGCAATGCGATAACAGACCCGTGACGTCACAGACAAATGAGTTGGACACTGCGCACTGATACAATATAAATAGTTCCATAGCAACTGCACGGATTTAGTTGTTGGGCGGTGGGCATTTTTTTTCGAAATGAAAGATTAATGCCAGGTGAAACATGTTCTATAATTACTCGCAATTTAAGTGGTTTCAATGCCGAAGCTGTTAATAAAGGGCGATAACTCTTTTCCAACATGATCGGAAGAAGTGAGCATTATACGTCATGAGAATATTCTAGCAAAGTTCAGCACGATGTATCTGAAATAGTCATGCATTATTATAATGTGTGGCCAAAGCAAGGCTTGTGCAAGGGGGGCGGGGGTGGGGATAAGAAGAATCGATAAGGAGAATCAAACCCGAGGCTTTGGCGTGACGAGCGAACGATTTAAGCACAAAGCTACCCCACCGCCCTGGGGTCTGTATGAGATACCCGTCGAACTCAAATAGATGCATGAATAGATTTACTATCTGACGGACTGATGCTTACCAAATTAGGAAGCCGCTTAGACAAATTATTTAAGAATCTGGATATATTTTTTGTAAAATAGGAAATATTGAATTCGGTGGATTTGGTATTATGATCTTGTATGATTTTCGAAGTTCGATATTGGAACATTCTAAGATTAGTTTACTCGTCGACTTTCGATATTTGAACATTCTAAGATATGTGAACAGAAGAACGAAAATGTGCCACAAGAGGTCGATATAACTAACACAGGTCGGTAACCCAACTTGGGAAGCCAGATATGCAGTGAATAACATGCTGGTCCCGGCTGTCCTGGCGTGCCATCGTACCCCGGCAGGGTGGGACTTCAGTATCATGTTACCAACACCTAGCATACTGTCATACTTTGCAAGCAAACCTGATTTTACCCAAAATCCTAAATAGAAGCGTATTATCAGATATAAGAAGACATATCGCTCACGTATATCGATGCGTCACCTTCAATCATGAGAGTCTGTCATTTGTATTGCCAGTTGAAAATAATCAATTCCCCGCATCATATTACCGGTAAGCCCAGTTGTGCTTGTTGGTATGCTTTGTGGAAAAAATAAAGCGTTCTTCCCTTACAATTTTTGTTTTAATATTTTAAAAAACAAAAAGACCTACCGCCCACCTCATGCACTTTTGAGAAAAAAAATGTGCTCGAGAAAGAATATCTTTTGTCATGCTGACACAAACCCTTTTATTTCTGTCTTATAGGCACGTATTTTGAACACAGTGATTATTTTAATCATGTTATACGGGATATTTTAAGTTGAATTAAACAATATCGATTTTCTATCGTGTACTATTTATCATCATTAAAGTAACTCTTTTGTCTTCCGTATAATAGGCACATACATTTATTCAGATCATTTCCAGAATTGGATAAAATACTGTCTACTTTCCATCATAGATTATACATAACCATACACCCATTTTCTTATACAATAGACGTTATACAACAAGATTAATATTTTATAAATATCATAGGGACATTGAGAATTGAAATATGTAGTCGCTCCCTCGTAGCTAAAGGAACGCGAGTTTGTTAATCGGGGATGATTGCTATGTTGCGACACTTTTTTGATAGCGAACCCCACGCCTTGTCATTTTGAGGAAATACCGTTATTTATGTATCTATCCACCTGCGTTACACAGAATACAGCCAACACCCCCCAGTTTCTGCTGGGCCAGTTCAGATACATTCTCCGAAATAGGACAAAGCTTGTTTCAAATACGGAAGCAAGTTCCTAAAACGCCGTGAAGCGTTCATAAAATCTACATATCTCCTACATTCCTGTAGGTTATTTCATGGTACAGTGTAGTATTGTAGTATGTTCTGTGTATCATTTGATATTTGCAATGAATGAGGAACCTATTGTTTGAAATGAAATAATGTGTTTTCATTCTAATATATTCTAAAATATCATTCATATACATGTATTCGTGATTCCGACAAACTACCACTGTCACACCAGATGTTGAATCTTGCACAAGTCGAAGTGAATGGCGAGGAGATTGCGACTTCTAGGCCTCTCAATGGATATCTCAGGAACATTGCTCAACCCTTTCTAAGGAACCAAGTTTTATTATTGGGGTTAAGCTCCTCTTTGGCATCGTTTCATACATATGAAGTTTTACTTCTGGTGGTTTTAATTTCAAATAGTTGGGATAACATGCAAAATAATAATGACTACAACAACGACACATTCACGTTGGGATTATATTACACATGGCTGCAAAAACGACATATTTACGTAGGGATTATATAACATGGCTGCAATAACGACATATTTACGTAGGGATTATATTACACATGCCTGCAAAAACGACATATTTACGTAGGGATTATATAACATGGCTGCAATAACGAAATGTTTACGTAGGGATTATATAACATGGCTGCAAAAACGACATATTTACGTAGGGATTATATAACACATGGCTGCAATAACGACATGTTTACGTAGGGATTATATAACATGGCTGCAATAACGAAATGTTCACGTAGGGATTATATAACATGGCTGCAAAAACGACATATTTACGTAGGGATTATATGACATGGCTGCAATAACGACATATTTACGTAGGGACTATATAACACATGGCTGCAATAACGACATATTTACGTACGGATTATATAACATGGCTGCAATAACGACATATGTACGTAGGGATTATATAACACATGGCTGCAATAACGACATGTTTACGTAGGGATTATGGAACACATAGCGGCAATAAGGAAATATTCACGTTCGGATTGTATAACATGGCTGCAATAAGGAAATATTCACGAAGGAATTATGGAACACATGGCTGCAATAACGAAATATTCACGTAGGGATTATAGAACACATGGCTGCAATAAGGAAATATTCATGCAGGTCTTATGGAACATGGCTGCAATAACGACATATTTACGTAGGGATTATGGAACACATGGCAGCAATAAGGAAGTATTTGCGTAGGACTTATGGAACACATGACTACAATAACAAAATATTCACGTAGGGATTATAGAACACATGGCTGCAATATGGAAATATTCACGTAGGAATTATGGAACATGGCTGCAATAACGACATAATAACGTAGGGATTATAGAACACATGGTTGCAATAAGGAAATATTCATGTAGGGATTATGGAACACATTGCTGCAATAATAAAATATACACAAACCAAATTTGATTATTGACGTTAAATTACTTATTTTTCCTACAAGTCCTAGCTGCATGGCCAAATGTAATGATACTAAATGTTTACTTACTGTTTTATTTTAATGGTGAATATTTAAGATAATTTTTCTCTAACCCCCTGAAACCGTTGTGATATTTTTCAAAGTGTCTTTTATGTTTTAGTTTAACGTGAAATGTGTTTTGAATATATACATATAAAATCTATTTATGGAAAAAATATCAAGTTTATGTTTAAAGACGCCTTTAAGTGATATTAGGGGAACATTTGTTTCTTTTAAACCAATTCTTGCAAGTAAAAGTATGTACGCTTCAGTGACTTTTGAAGACTAAATAGGTCGTTAATTTTTTTCTACGTTAGGTTCGAGATATCGGTACACTCGAGATAACCGATCTCGGGATGACGGGGTCCAACTTTATATAGCAAAACATGTTTTGCAGTATCATATGTGATCTAATATTTGTTAATTGTTGACGTTGATTGTTGATTTACAAAAGTATACGGCCGTTTCCTTATCGGCTGGACATCACTTTGAACAGTGTGAATATATTATGTCGGTTAAACCGGCGTTTATTCAAAGATTTACGGTTAGGTTGTATAAAAAGCTGCAGGGCCCGCTCGAGATCTTAACCTGAAACTTTGTCTACACACCAATAAAGTGTTGAAAGTGACTTTGCTATTCATAATGTTTAATATTTGTAATTGAAATACAGCAGATAAATAGGTTTACTCTGGATAACCGATCCTGTAAGTTTGTGTACAAATTGAATATTTCATGGAGTAATGTATAATTAGTTACGATACCTGCACATTGTGAGAACAAAGCTCAAGGTTAAACGTGAGTTCGTTTTGTTTCAAGAGAATAGCTCTGAAATCTGTCTATTTTGCTTAAAGAGGATTTGCACAAATATCAAACTATATTGCATTTTGCGTGTATATGGCTGATCAGGAAATATGTATATTCTCTGAAATGTTCGAGGAATATATGTAATGTGTGATTAACCCGGGAAGTATACATAAGCCTAATATTTTCAGGTTTTACACATACTTCCTGATCCAACATGAAACTGGTAAGCTGACTAATTTACTGTTGTAGAAATTTTAACCAATTCATTCAACTGTCACTTTTTCCTGATTTAGACGGCCACTTATAAGGACGAGTTGTGTTAACCTACTGAGGACAACAGTGTAGTCCAAATGAAAAGTCTGAAGCTCTGCATCACTATTTCCTTGCTACAAGTTTTGTTAATGCTTTGTTATCCCTGCCCGTCCGTGCAAAACTTGGCACATAGATAGGTCTAGTGGTGAACTGGTGCCTTTCTATAGTTTGGGATTTTGTGAAAAATTACTTCCATGGCAACTAATCAGTATAACTAGTTGACGTATCCACGACAATTATTTACCATTGCAGGGGGTATCGATGACTTTGTCCTTTTGTTTAATTTCACTGTTTCTACTTGCAAGGGTTATTATCCTTAATTCTAGTTTCGGATAGTGTTAATTAAAATGTCTGTCTCATGGAACACACTTTAAGGTCAGAACTGAATTCTTACTTGAGTTTTGTTAGTTCTGTGGAGTAGGAGCGTTGTTGACTAAAGCTTGGTTTCAGCGAATTACACTTTTAGATGACACAAGCGTCACGATAACCATTGGAATAACGGTAATGCAATAAAAGCTGATGTACCTATTAACTGGACGAGGAAATAATCTTTCTCTATTGTATTGGTCAGAATAGTGAGAGCTAGGGGCTGGGATGTTTTTTGTAAAATTGTCGAAGCAAATATATTGTTTGGATCTATCTTTTACATTTTCTGGTAAATTTGTATGTTTTAAAGCTGGTTACCATACACTATCACTTGAACAATTTAAAACCACGAGCACCGTCATGGTGCTGCCAAACAAACCAATCAATGATAATAATAACAGCTAACCTTGGACTCGAACCCACGCAACTCTGCAGTGAATTGCAGCGGGGGCGGTCTGGTAGCCTAGTGGTTTAAGCGTTCGCTCGTCACGCCGAAGACCCGGGTTCGATTCCTGACATGGCTACAATGTGTGAAGCCAATATCTGGTGTCCCCCGTCGTGATATTGCTGGAATAGTGCTAAAAGCGGCGTAAAACCATACTCACTCTATCACTCACTCACTCACTGTATTGCCGCGCCTTGGATGCCATGGCCGTAAACCACTAATGAAGATGAATGGTAACGTTTCCAGAGATTGTATACATGCAAGTACAAGTATATGCGTACAGACAGAAGTTGTACTCTTCCGCTTGGGCAGGATCATGACGGCTATTTGAAAATCTGAAATCTGATCCCACTATATCCTCTTTCAAATCTCAGCTTAAGACATTTCTGTTTTAACAGTCTTACAGTTGCTAAAGCGCACAGAGCATAGTTATTTTGTGAATTGTTGCGCTCTATAAATGCACATATAATAATTATTATTCCAGAGAGATCATTCTCTTAGGAAAATTATATATAGATGTTTGAGGGCCTCCATTGGCAACCAAAACTAGTTCTTTGAATGTCATTGGTTGAAGGTGGTAAAATACGGAATATAAATTTATTATATGCGAGTAATAGTAAGCCCTTAACAACATGGATGTGTGGCACGTTACTGAAGAGTGTCTGGGCATAGATCAAGAAAAAAATATATTGGAGATTTGTCATTTTGTTGTTGGAGGGGAATAGACAGGGACATTTTACATATGAGAGAGTCCATTTTGACATTGATATTACTGCAGATTCCTGGCGCCATCTGTTATTATAGGTTATATAACGTTCAAGAAATTTTTTAAATAATCTTGCAGTGCGTTTGAAAGATTAATATGTTTAAGTAATGTGTTAAAACTCCAACGAGAAACCAGTTTTAATTAACCCCATAATGCATCTGGAGGATTGTGACGGTAAAACATTAGACTGACGCTTGATTCAGAACTGGAACGTGTGGAAAATCTAGACTTGCTTCGTTTAGAACAGCGTTACAGTAATAGTAAGGGCTGGGCTTAAGAGAAAATAATGTGGTTCAGAGACTGTGGGACAGGCAACATCGTTTATGTGGGACAGTCTCTGCCCACTTCATCAACCCACCACCTTAATGATTGCATCTCATTGATGGTCGAACATGAACGACTTCAGAAGTATGAATGAGTGTGTGGGGGAGGGAGCGGAAGAGAGGTAGGGGGAGGGTGGGAGAGGGGCACGGAGGTGAATTGCGGGGGAAGGGGTGTACGGTGACAGTTAATCTGCTGATGTTATCTCCTCAATAAATTCCAGAAGTCAGTGCTCGCACAGAGCAAATGGGCTTCCTATAATTCCTTTGAGGATGGGTACGCGCCATCTGCCAATGTTGAGCAAAACAATAGCGTTAGTCAATTCCCTAGTTCATCGTGGGGTCGTCGTGGCGTTCTTGAGCAACGTCGGGTCACGCGAGCTGCGGAGGAGGTGGCAGACGGGTGGTCGAAACAGGTGCGCCTGCTTGCATCAAAGCCGTCCGCTGTTGTGACCCGGTCATGCTTTTAGGTGAAACCGGCGTACCGGATGTGATTGCGTGGTGTGTTAACAGTCCACCCAACTGGGAAAGTTACCCCTCGAAGGGAGGGGAGGGGGCGTGCGTCTGTTATGCAAGGGGGATGTTGAGATAAATACCGGCTGCAGGTGACGGACAAAGCATGCAACTGGTGTCAGGGTAGGGTCATGTCAACAGACGTGGAGAAAGTTCGTCTAGGTACCGAATGTAATTGATACCCCTGAATGAAGTATTTCTCATTCTGATAGTTTGGGGATCATTGTAGAAATTTCGGCGTAATAGACTCAGCATATCAAAGAACAGGGGGAAAAAAGATAATTATGATTTAAAAAGTTTTTGTATTATCTAATATAAATAGTTGTGGGGACACCGGTACCTGCGGTTAATGAATCCCTTTGCCCGTTCCCCTTTTAATAGTGGTCTTGGGTTCCATCCCAAGGTGTCATACCAAAAAGACGTTAAAAGGTGGTACTTGTTGTTACCCTGCCTGTCGCTCTGCAAGATTGAGGGGCTAAAACAAGGAGCGGTTGGCTCGGAGTCAGTATAATGTGTCTGAGTAGGGTATGTTAAAACCGCGGCATTGTACCTCAGGGTGCTAGCACTGTAAAACCTGCATTAGTCCAGACTGTTAGAAGCAGACAGACCATAGGCGGGTCGAGGATTTTGAAAAAGGGACATTACTGAACTTAGCTGAGACCGCAGTTAACATGTAAGGTGTCTGAAAAGGGGGGCGAGCACGCACGCACGCACACACTGCATGCACGTCGCTATATAAGTCGCTGTTAAAGTCCATGTCACACCACTTTCCATGTCATTTTTTTTCTGTTCTGTAGTGATTGCAGATCGAAAACAAAAGCCACAAGAACCGGGATTCGAACCCACGATCATTGGCCTGAGGGACGCAGCTCCCCATAGCAAATTACGGCAACAAAGTCAACCGTATTTACCTATAAATGTATCGCGCAAAATAACAATCAAAGAGAATGTAATTTCATAATTTTATTACATAAATAAACATGATCTATTTCAAATCTAAAAACATTTTGATATGACTGATGTCATAATTTTATGACATAAATAAACATGATATATTTAAAACATTGAAGCCATTTCGAGATGAAAAATTCAATAAACATAATCAAGATTCAAAGGATGAAGAGCGTATGCGTGAACACACATTTCATTTCGGGACACACACTCCCGACGTTTGCCGCGAAGTTAGAATGTCATAGTAAGGTTGACTAATAGCAGCGACATGATTTTTGGATTGAAACGTCACACGCGCTCCTTTCAGATATCAGATCGATGAAGTAAAAAAATAACTGAAACAAAAACATGTTGGGAATGTTTGATTTGAATCATTTGTATGCTGAAAGATTACCCATTGGATTAGCAGGCACCGTACATGTTCAAAGATGTTCTTTCAGCCGGTTTGTCCACAGGATATGGAACCATTTGGATAACCAGAAGTCTTGAACTTACAAAATTACAAACTGATATTATAGAACTGGTTGTCTGGAGATTTCTTTTTTATGTATCCGAATCAACTCTTTATATTTTATATTGTTTGAACGGGTAGACATGGCAATGAGGCAAGTGTACCCGACTTGTAGCGACGAGCAAAAAAAACCCAAACGAATCTACCGATAACATAAGACAGGTAGGGAGAGTGCGTGAATGAGAGTGCGTGAATATGGTTTTACGCCGCTGTTAACATTATACCCGCAATATCACATCGGGGGACACCAGAAATTGGCTTCACACATTGTACCCATGTGGGGAATCGAGCCCGGGTCTTTGGCCCCACAAGAAAGGTAACGATTCCTTGTGCCACTTAAACCTTGCAAGAAGCCGATGTTCAGAGGCAAATAAGGACGGAATTTCAAGTTTGTCATTTGAGCCAGACAGGTTTGCCGCTGCCGTTCCTTCTGTTAGTGACATAAACTATCACTATGACGAACCGCAATCACAGAACCAGTCAAAAATGGAATTCAATAGTGTCTCGTTCACGTGCACCTTACCACGTGAAAGCACGCGGTCGTTTGTTTTTGGGAATTTGTGAAAAGTGAACAGGAAGTCCATCAACCGGATGCGGAACAGGAATATATTTCATTTTTGATGACTCGTTCAAAAGTCGCCACGTACAGTTTCTTGCAAGTTCAATGGCAAATATTTTGAGCATGAGTTTCGCAAGTTCCTTTCCAGCGCATGTTCGACTTCCGCCCCCAAAAGGAATGTAATGAAAGCGGTCATCGGAAACTGAATTCCATCTGTCGGGGTTAAATTTGTCACTTTCACTGAATATTTCTGTAAGTTCCTGTGTTTCGCGGATGCTGAAGGCGACCGTCCATCCTTTAGGTATTTGGTAGCCCTGAAATAAAATAAGATCAGCAATTAGTATACGAATTAGCAATTAATGCCACTTATGCCAGTGCTGCGTTATCACATTCAAGATACGACGATGAAGCACGAGTGTTTCGATTATTCTTCAAAACGGCATCGTTGAAAAGAGGGATTGTAAAGCGGAACAGGATTTCAGTACCAAGCGTTGCAGAAAGTCGTAACATACGCTAAAATATTGCTATATGAGTAAGTGAATGTTGTTATATCTCAAGTCAGTAACATTCCTGATATATCACGATGACCTGTAAATAATCGAGTCCGGACCAGCCAAACCAGTGACTGAAAGCATGAACAAAGATCAACGCCATCGGCATGACAGCCAATCACCAAAATAAAAAAATACTGAACACTCAAATCCAATTTAGTCAAATCTGACAACATACAAGGTTGCTTGGGACCTATACATAATGTTTGTCGGGCTTGGAACAAATGGATCGGTTTGTTAGGCTCTGTGACAGTGACATGGTTGATCATACCCCTGTGCGTGGAACGTTCCTCATAAAATCAGTCACTGGTTTGTCTGACCCAGATTCGAATATTTACAGGCCGTCGCCATATAGCTGAATATAGTCCGGCATTAAATAACAAACAACAAAATGACTTACATCAATTTCAAATGTTTTGAGTGCTTTTCTGAATCCTCCCCCGATAGGTGGCGCTAGTCGAAGAACTTCTTTCACCACATTGGACACGTATTTTAGTTGACCTATTTTCTCCAGCGACAACTCCGTGTCATCCTCATCCAGACCGTGATCTCTTAGTTCCTCCGTTATCCGGTCAACAACCTGTCATCAAGACAATAATATATCAATATAAGGAATTATTACATGATGAACGACTGGTTCAAAACAGTATATATCAGTTATTACACGGCATGGTAATTTGTTTGTTTGTTACTTTGCCGCACTCGGAAATAGTCCAGCTTTTTGACGGCGGTCTGTAAATAATCACCCACAAACAAATTGGGATCGATGTTACTAGCTCGGGGCAAGCATTAACTGGTTTCTAACACTGTCCCCGGGTTACCTCTCTATTGCAAGTGTCTGTTGTCTTTTCTGAATTAATGAAAACCTCAACATGGTGTAATGACCCTTCTCTCTTTGACGTAACGCGAATGAATACCTCGGAAACAAAAGATTTTTCTGTTACGTGTTTTCAGCGTACAATTACGTCCACCAAAGACGTATATATCTATATACGTCTTTACGTCCACAAATTACGCATTACGTATTAATCATGTATAACGGCACTAAGCCGTGACTATGGTGGTTGTGGGGTGCAAGGATGACCAGTTTGGCAACTGACTCAACCAGGCTCCGGGCGTTCGTTAAGACCCCCGGGCAACGGGGTGAATGACCCGGGGTGATGGTGACATCGTTACGTCACAGAGTGCACGTTTTGAATTCCAGTCAGTCGGTCTGGAGGGCTTTCAGTATATCTGCTGTTAGTTCTCAAGGTCATTGAACTATTGTGCTCGCCGCTTGTCATAACAATTGCTTGTGTTGGGTCACTGTTGTGTAATGTCACAGCAAGAGTTCCCTCGGGAAGATTTGGGGCCTGTAGCGCGACTAAGTATTGTCAGTTGCTACGTACGGAATACATAAAGGCACAAGGACAATTGTAACGATTAGTGAACTAGGTTTCGGCTAACAAAAGCAAATTGTATTCCAAATTATTTCTAATCATTTGTGCATGACCCCCCCCCCCCCCCCCCCCCCCACACACACACTTTTCAAAAGGCTGTATCCTTTCATAATCATCATCATCATCATCATTATCAGTAGTAGTAGTATTATGTTTGTTTGTTGCTTAACGCTGCACTCAGCAATATTACAGCTATATGACGGCGGTTTGTAGATAATCGAGTCTAGTAGTAGTAGTAGTAGTAGTAGTAGTAGTAGTAGTAGTAGTAGTTGAGATAAAAAACAGTAGAGTAGCTGCTGTAGTGATACCAGTAATAGCAGTAGAGTGATATAAGTGAACACTATTCAGTATTGGAAGGAAAGCCCAATCCAGGCTCCAGATGCTAGTGGTACGGCAGTAGTAGAAGAAGTAGCAGTAGCAGCGAAGAAGTAGTAGTGGTAGTAGTAGTAGTAGTAGTAGTGGTGGTGGTGGTGGCAGTCGTAGTAGGAGATGTAGTATTAGTAGTAGCAGTAGTAGTAGCTGCACTCACGTGTTTGTTCTTGGCGAGATGGAGAAGAAGGGATGACGCAGCACTGGCGCACGTGGCATGGCCAGCAAACAGAAGTTCAAGGCCGACGTCTTTCAGCTCCTCCAGCGTTAGTTTTTCCTCCCCGTCGATCCCCATCATGAGGGACAGGGCGTCGAAGCCGCTCCCTTCTTCCTTCCGTTGTTGAAGGCACTCCTCAATCTTAGACAACAGTTTGTGACGAGCGTTCAGACCCTGGAGAGAAACATCTTGGTGAAAACCAATATTCACGTATAAGTTTATGGTGCGTCACCGTCTCATATCTGACGAGTGGTTTGTTACAAAATTAGTGCTGCTGCCAAATCGGCCGATTGATTGCTTGTTACTATTTGAAATGTCGGTATTAGAAAATAAACAGAGCTTCTGTGGTCCATTATTTGCACCTGTATAGACTGAACCTTAAATGATGCCACGTGAGGTATCCATAAGAATATAGAACCAGCAGCCTATGCCTGATGTATGCGGCTAAATGGATCGGGTGGTCTTGGTTGAAGCATGTCATTGCTTCCTAATTGCGTGGATAGATGTTCAGGATGGCAATCACTTAATTGTCGGACAGGTTCAGACTCCGTTATTTACCGATTGCCGTCATATAGCTGTAACCCGTGAGGATCTGGGTTAGAATAGGTCTTCAGCAACCCATGTTTGCCATAAAGGTCAACTATGCTTGTCGTAAGAGGCGACTAACGGGATCGGGTTGTCTGGCTCACTGACTTGGTTGATGCATATCATCGTATCCCAATTGCGTGGATCGATGTTCATGATGTCAATCACTGAATTATCTGGTCCAGATTCAGTTATGTACAGGCTGCGTCATATAGCTGTAATATTGCTCAGCGCGGCGTTAAAGAACCAACCAACAAACAAACGAACTCTGTACCTTATTAAAGCCAGATCCGGGAACATTGAAGGGAAGGGAAAAGAGGCTGTCCATGAACTCCCCAAATGTTTCCAAGAGTTGCTGGTGCTCCTTCTCGCTGACCTTGAACCCCACCAGCACGCGACACGCGGTCTTGAATGTCATACTCTTGCATTCTGGGTACCCAAAGACGTATCCCTGCTGACACCACCTCTGGATGTAGGAGCGGGTGACGTCTTGGACGGCGCCGACGTAAGACGACAGCGCTTTGTGACTGAAGGCCTTTAGGATGACCTTGCGACGGTGGCGGTGGGTGTCACCCATGGCGTGGGTAACTGTCCCCTCCCCCATGAGAGTGCGGACGCTCTTGGGCCAGTAGGCGGTCACCAGGGAGTGCTCTCCTAGTAGAATTTTCCGGATGTTTTTGGCTCCGACTACCCGGATGGTGGGGTTTCCCAGGATGTGTGTCTTGAAGACGTTCCCGTACGACTTGAGTCTCTGTTTGTAGAACTTGGCGCCCTGAAAAAGAGGAACATTGCGTTTATGATTGTTTATTTGTTGTTTAACGCCGCAGTCTGCAATATTCCAGCCATATGACGGCGGTCAGGAAATAATCGAATCAGACACCAGTGACTGACATCATGAGCATCGATCAACGCAAATGACTTGCAATTAACACGTCTCCGACAACCCGATCCATTCAGTCTCTCCTTACGACAAGTACAGGATGCTAGGGACCTATGTTCTCACCCAGAATCCCCATGGGACCATGAGGTAAAAGTGTATCAAAATATATTTCCGACAAACCTCAAGGGATAACAATATGTTTTTTTAAATTGAGAAAATACACATTAAATGCATTATTCAAAGCGTTTTCGTTTAGAAATCATAATTACTATTCACTTTAACAGAAATTAAATCGAATTACAAGCCTACCATTAACACAAGATTGAGGGTTTCCCCAATGACCGGAAGTCCCATACTGCCTGGTGGAAGCGGAAGTTTGCAGGTCTGGTCTCGGCAGTTCACGTTGTAGATGTACCACAATTGCCAGGACGTAACCAGGAGGATCATGGGAAGTATCGATGGCATCAGCACAGACATTATAGCAAGCACACTTCTCTCACTCGGTTCCAACAAGCTGCAACATCAAACAGTTACAAATGAATAATAATTTATATTGTTTGTTTGTTTTATTTTAACGCCGCACTCAGCAATATTCCAGCTATATGACGGCGGTCGGTAAATAATCAAATCTGGAACAGCAAATACAGTGATTGATATCATGAGCATCGTTCTACGCAATTGGGATACTATGACAACCATCAAGCAAATCAGTGAGTCTGACCACCTAATCCCGTTAGTCGCCTCTTACGACAAGCATAGTCACCTTTAACGGAAAGCATGAGTTGCTGAAGACCTTTTCAAACCCGGATCTTCACGAGTAAATAATTAGTTGTAATAAAGAATAATTAGTATCGATAATTATTAACTATTTATAATTATTATAAACAAACAAGGCAACATGTGCGTTTTAACTAACAGTATATTTGTCTTTCCATCCTTATCCACGAAACATCAGCTTGGCCAGTGTAAAGATCTGGCTCAGATGTGATATCAGTACGTGATTCGCACGCATGGCCCACGGAGACACACCATTCCATGATGAGCATTATCAATGTGTAGCCGCTGTTTATACTAATCTGTGGCATATTAAGTACTTGATTATTAACTGTGACTTTACAGACAATGCAACAAATAATATAATAAATAATATAATAAACAAATAATATCGGATTTTTTAACCCCTTCAATTACGAAAACATCTTATAAGTATGCCGGTTGTCTTGTTTCTAGGGATATGATTAACCCATACCCAGCCTAAAGCTTACAAGATATCAGTTTAATTGGCAGTATCATGTTTGACCGGTGGACTGCACGCCCACGCGTAGGAGTGGTCGGTCTGAATGACCACGCTCCGCCCAGCACGCGACAACTTGACCTCTGTGTGTAGCCGGTGTGACCCCAGACCTCACCTCATATGACCTTCTCCCTCGGTCACGCATGCGCAGCGCGGTCACGTGGTACATTTGCGTGTGCGCTAAAACCAGGTTGGACACTCCTTGTCGGTACAATAAGTGACTATTTAATTTTATAATATTCTAAATATCAAACTTATTACTTAATCTCAATGTATTCATCTAAGTCCTTTTCCCATATTGATCTAGGAAATAAAAAATCACAGTCGTAATCATGTGTATATCGCTGACGAAGTTCCGACACTACATGATAGGCAAGTATCTTTAGAAATCAGGTATAGCATTTTAAAGATATTTGCTTGCTGCACTAACGTGTGAAACTATTTCATGGTTTTACATTAATAATAATAATAATAATAATAATTTCTTTAGGGCATATTTTTAACATTTCTTAATAAAGAACCATTATTTGAAGCGGTCTTGTTTCTTTAAAAGGGTAGTTTTTGGCTTCAAGGTAACAAGCTTACATTCGTCAAATTTGACATGTTTACGGACTTGACAAACATTTTCTTTTGACAACTAAAGAAGTATCAGTATTGAGGAAGTACCGATTTCACTTTGCAACACGTATCCTAGAAGAGATCACACTGATACATTCACGCCGGGCACACTTACAGAGGACATAAAGTATTTTGTGAATGGCTGCATATCAGTATTGAACATATACTTACACATATTTGTTACATTTCATGAAAATATATGACACTTTATTGTTATGATTTATTGACGATTTTTTAAAACACAGTTACAAAAATATTCATAAGCACAAAAATGAAAAACTCAAAAAAATATAATTGTCATTTACCTGTTTTGCTAAAGCCGGTTGCCGGTAAGTTAATTAAATAAAACTGAATATAACCTCAAACAACTATATATATTAAAAAAATGAATTAAAACGTTTGTCAACAAAATTCGAATTAAACCCTTACCTTATTTCTCCATAATTAATTTCCTCTACAGTAAAGGCAACTTGTGAGAAGCTCGCATTGCACTCGTAAACAGCCATGCTTGTTGCTTGTAAAAGCTCGTGTCTAGTAATGCAAGAAACAGGAGCAGCCGGTCTTATATCGCCCGGCGAGTCTCACGTAAACCAATTACTGACCTTGCATCGACGTAATCGCTGCCCCCGAGGTCACCAAGGTCAGGTGAAAGCAACGGTGAACATCGCTGCCCTTTTGTTCTTAGACTACGACCCCTGACCTTTACCTCCAAACATCGTTCTTTTCCATTGGAGGAGGTGGGTTCAGCCTAAACATGTTGTTCCCGACCCCCCGTGGTACCCCATCCCTGTCACGTGGTTTGACGAGGGAGGGGTCCCATCTGTCTGCCATGCCCTGGTCAGGGCAAGCCTTAGGTCAAATTTAAATCTGACGCAATTAATTTGAATTTGTGGAGAGCTTCCATGATTAACCAGCGTTGGTAATTTGACAAGCGAAAGCAGCGCTTGCTTGGCCTTATGGGGACATTTGGCTTGGAGTGAGCTTTGCTAATTCAAATGAGATTTCATTATAGTTAAACAATTGCGTGTTAACCCCCCCAAAAAAAACAAACAAAACAACAACAACAAAAAAACAAAACAAAACAAAACAAAAAAAACAAACAAAAAAACCCCACCAAAACAAACAAACAAACAACAAAACAAAACAACAACCCAAAACAAACAAACAACAACAAAAAACCAAAAAAAACACCAAAACAACACCAAACAAACAAACAACAACAACAAACAACGACAGTAATTATGCATTGAGAAGAGATGGAATAAGATTCGAGGGTCCCAAATCTTCATAATGTTCATCACATTTCCATCATATTTATAATCGTTCAAATATCACTATGATATAAATACATAATTAAACTTCTTTACAGTAATAGGTAATTTATTCTATGTTAATAATTTTATGACACAGTGTTCGAGTATTGACTTGAAGGGAAATGGACTAAAGAGAGTATCGAAGGATTCTATACGGTTTTCACTTTTAGTGTGATGCCCAAAAACTTCGCTCAAAACGAGGTATTGAGGTACAGTGCGTGCCCAGGCAAACCATTCATCAGACGCAATTCTACATCCGGTTTTAAAGTATTATATTGATAATGAAACTAAGCACATATAGTGTTTTCCGTAAATTCTAAATGTCAAATGCTTTGCATTCTTTGCACTAACAGTTCAACTTTGTTTTTATCCAAAAATATGCATAAAGAAGAGCCTTTCGAAAAAAAACAAAAGGAAAGGTTAAGTCAATTTGATTAACGTCCACACAGAATTATTATATCATTATCATTTTTTCACATAGTTAAACTAAAGACAGACGCCAAGTCTATATAGGCTTAACGCACGGACCCGGAAGTACCAGCGCAAGAACTTTCCGCGTCACCGAGTACCGATCCCAGTCCGAGACTCCCTGCATTTCCATGACCCGCATTTCACCTTCTGATACAATGGCGCGGGGGGATAAAACCTCAGTTTGTATTGATGGGATTAGTTTGGGCTGGGTGTGAATCTATTGACAGCTCGTCTTTAGATATAGTAAATAACTACCTCGTCTCGCAACACGTGTCGTACAACGACACAAATTAGTAATTATTGTAGAAATTAAGAAATATTGAATACAATTGCTCCTTTGTAACCTGAACTTCGAACCACGCGTAAGAAGAGAAACTTTGAACATGTATGTCTGAACTTGTTGTTCAGTTTGGTATTAGAGGCAAAACAGAAAACATGTTTCTAAAGATCATTAAAAAAAGTATCATTTTCTCTGAAACACGAGATGTAGTCATTTTTCAAGTTCATCGTTGTGTATTGTGTAGTAGCCTTCGTTTCAGTCTTGTGTGTGGCTTCATGACCGCATGTATCTGTTGTAGTGGACAATCTGGAAAGTGTCTCATTCATTGTTTTTGCAGGAAGCTCCTGTTGAGTTGATCGGGTGGACACAATGGCCAGCGTATCTCGACGATAAATATGTGTGTTCACACTATCCTCCACTTGGTGCCGTTGTACAAAACAACCTTAGCACTACGACTGTCGTAAGCCAATGTTATGGTATGGGAGTTACGATCACCTTAGCGTTACGATCGCTTTGTACAACGGCACACTGGTCCAGCTGGCCCACTTGCACGAAGCGATCCTAGCGCTAAGACTATCGTAAGCCTATATTAACGTATGGGAGTTACGGTCATCTTAACGCTAAGATCGCTTTGTGCAAGTGGGCCATGTTCCAATAAGGGCGCGAGTCAGACCGCATTGACACGCCATGTAGATGTCTTAACACTGTGGACCTATCACGAGGGAAAAACGGTTTGATGTACCCCCCGCGTGGCCGGGTGCCCCTAGCCGACATGAATAAATACTACAACACATTCACTTTAATTTCACCATATTTATCAATTACCACATTTTGAGAGAAACGGAGATGTGATGAGCACCGTTTGTTTTGTCGCCATATTGCCGTAGCTTGTACCGAGACCGGTATTTGTTGAAAACACCAAACTTATACCCTCAGATATACCATGACTTAAATCTGTAATGTGACGTGATAGTGCAGAGATTCAGTTCAATTCTATTCGGTGGTGGGCAAAACTCATCGTCAATTGTCTGCTGTTGATCATAAGAGATTCTGGTGTTCCCCGCCGTGATATTGCTGGAATATTGCTAAAAGCGGCGTAACACCATACTCACTCACTCACTCACTATCATAAGAGAATGGAGTTGTGATACATTAGATGATCGAAGATTACTATAAATAATAATATTAATACATGTACTTTCCTTTCAATATGAAGTGAGTGAGTGAGTGAGTTTAACGCTGCTTTGAACAGTGTTTCAGTTGTATTAAACCGTATCGGGTTGATGTGGGAGGAAAGCCTTGAGTGATGCAGGTCTGAGACGTTTTACCACTTTGGTGAAGACCAACATAGTCCTCGCCATTTGAAACAGAATCTCGAAATATCGCGATTATTAATTTACGAAGATAGTTGCATGTGAAATCAAACCATTGCGGCTATATGGAATGTTAGTTAGTTATGTCAAAAATTGTAAAGTGCGCTTGTCTGGAAATATCCATGTCGCTAGCGATAAACATCACTGTGTTTGGATCATGTGGTTACAATCCGTGTGAGGGTCGACAGTCAGATAACTACAAGCGGTCACACTACATGTTCCATCTGTTTAACCATAATCGGTAGAACATATCCCCTTGTGCCTGTTTAAAATCATTTTAATCCAGTTAAGTTACTTCTTGATACACCACACATCTTTGGTTGTTCTATAGTCTGATGCATATCTTGTACTTAAACACAGTCCGTCACTGCAGGCCGAATCCTTGTCGGTTGGTTGGTTTGTTGTTTAACGCCGCACTCAGCAATATTCCAGCTATATGACGGCGGTCTGTAAATAATCGAGTCTTAATAATCCAGTGATTAATGTTATGAACATCGATCCACGGAATTGGGATCGATGACATGCATCAACCAAGTCAGCGAGCCTGACCACCCGATCCCGTTAGTCGCCTCATACGACAAGCATAGTCGCCTTTTACGACAAGCATGGGTTGCTGAAGACCTATTCTACCCCGGATCTTCAAGGGTCCAATCCTTGTCGGGAAAGGCGATTAAGTAGTCACCGACTATGATCCTCGGTTTGTCAGCACCACACTCGCTTTAAAATGGTTCCCGATTTTAAACCCCCATGACTTGTCACACTTAAGGATTTCCTCCAACATTGAACTGTCACACAGTGGTATGACAAATATACTTATCAAAGCGGCCTTGAACCTACTTTTCTCATCTCACATGACGGCCTATTACATCGCCATGTCCCGAGTATTTAACAACGGTTTGTGTGGGCCAACACGTGTCTGCTTACTGGCGTCGTGTTACATACTGTATTGCTGACTATAGCATAAGACCACACTCACTGAGAAACTATGTCACAGTGACAAATTCCATCTTTCATTTACATCAAATGAGGATTCTCGAGTGTACGAGATCCAAATCACTTAATTCAACATTCTGAGTGGCAAAGTAAATGCCATGGCTGTTCATGTTTAATTTAATTTTTAATGAATTTAATTTTTAATTATAATTTTATTTTTTATTAAAACTGTAAATAAAAAATTTAAATTAGAATTTAATTTTTTAATTAGAATGAGGACACATATGTCCCAAGCCCCATCCCATCCACCTCCCAAACCATATCCACCTCACACATCCGCCCAATCGGACATTTCTATACATCACTTATTTCCCTTAATTCCTGTAAATATTATTAGGTTTAAAGTTTGAAGTGTACTTTACTATTATTATAATTGAGTTATATTTATCGATATGACCGGAGTGATCGGCAGCTTTATTCCTAAGCCGATCCATCTGTGCCGGAACACGACAGGGTCGGCTATAGAGTCGGCGTGGGGGTCACTGGAGGAGTGGTGAGGGTGAGCGATGACGTCGTCATGAGGCCACAGTGAAACGCTGAGAGGGCATAGATCCACATTCAGTCTCAACACAGGGAATGACGTTTGACCTAACAGAGTTCAACAATCATCAGTAGTCATCTATCAGTATATTCATCATTTCCATGTTGGTGTTTCCGCTTTTGTACATTGTTTAAAAGGATAGACACAAGAAATAGTTAATGGTAATCATCAAGTCAATCTAAAAGGCTGAAAGACCTAACGTATCACGTGGGATGGAATATAATTCCCTTTCTGTACACGTCAGAATTAAACATATCCCCCAAACCAAACAAGTACTTAATTAAACATTAAACACAGCCTACAAAAAAATCCCGCTTAATGGCCACCAAAACGAAAATGTAAAATACATAAACGTGTGAATATCCGTTTAAAATTTTTCCTTTTTTTCAATGTCCATACGTATGTTATTCAAAGGGTTAGTGTGATAACATTGTTGTAGTCCTCTGATGTCCCAGTTCTAAAATAATTATCAGAATACATTAAAGATGCCATGAATCTCCGATCTTCATAATTGTAAATATTTGCTCTTCCACACATGTTCAAAATATCTTTATTGTATTAAATGTACTTGCGCCTTATATTGCAGCAGTGAAACCTTCCAAGTTTCCAGGTAATTTAAGACTTGACCTAATACACGAAAACGAAAAAATGTATTGCCATTCCAAAGCACAGGAGTCGTTAGGCAGACATCGTAAAGATTTTGTTTTGGTCGAGCGAACGCACAAACCATGGACTACCTTACATCGCCCCGAACACATCTGAAATTTGAACAGACCTGTATCTTGGAGCATGTTACATTCGCATTGCTTTACCGTCATTTACATATATGTATGCAAAAACAATAGGTACTATTTAATGGTGAAGGGGTGCTATAATAGATTTTTTCAAAACGCAATCTAGCAAGGAAAAACTGGCACAGATATTACTCGATCAGGAGTAGGAAAATCATATCGCCAGTTGAAGGGGACACAAAAGATAACAATTCTTTCCTTATGTGAACTCTTACTCTTTCGCCCTGTGTGTGCGTGTGCGTGTGCGTGCGCGTGCGTATGTGTGCATTCGTGTCTGTCCCGCATCTGCCATTGACGTTTAAATGTGTTACATTTCATTACATCCAACAACCATTTATGATTCAATACTTAAGTTAAGTGTATACAATATAGTTCCTAAGGCTTATTCATAGTTAGACGCGGTCAGCATTGAAAAGGTGCTGTCGAACATGACCATATTTGGAGTAAGCTTCATCAGCAATGGTATGTGGTGCATGCGAGGTCAAGGGACGAAGTTTGTACGTGTTACTGGTGGTGTAACTTATCTAGCCTTACCTAGCCTTATCTAGCTAAAGCGCCTAGGGGACGGCTCTCACGTCACAGTGGTCAATCAGATATCAGAGGTGACGTATGTCATACAACTGGTTACATAGACAACGTTTGATCCTTACCCAACTTACATAATGTTGCACACGGTTTGCTAAACATGATGTGCACAGAAAGTGATGACGTCAAGAAAACGTGATGCTCGTCAAAGGTAATGTCATTCAGGGGCACAACCGGGAATAGTTTTATTTTATAAGTTGCCATCGTCATGCTTGTAATGGAACGTCAAATTATGTAAAGTGTTACTCAACCACTGATTTTACCGACTTCGTTGCTGACGTCAATAATTTCATTTATACAATTTTACTTCATAGTTGACGAGGAGTGTTAATGTGCTGATATTTGCGAAGTATCATTGTGTAGGAAAGTCAGGCATGTTCAATGGCGGAAAGCTAGACCTTTTTTCTGTCCTACACTTGTAAAATTTGGTCCTCTGACATGATGAATCCCATACGTTTGTACAAAATTATTCTAAACCTGTTATTTTTATCTTCAAGAGAATCTCTAAATCTGAGCAAATATTTCACCTAGATAATTTCATACAAAAACATAGTAAGAAATGTTAGCTCCCATTAAAACCGACTTGGGCCAAAGACTAGACCATTTTAACCAAATATATGAATATTATTTACTTAAAACAGATTGTTGTACATATTGTTGGTACCAACTTTCAGAGAGAAAAGTTGCATGTTGTGAGGCTCTGATCGAAACAATATTTTGTCTCAAGCAAAATTCCTCAACCCACCTGTTTTTGTGTAGGGTTCCCTTTTCCCGAAAACTGCATTTCTTGTCCTTTTAAAAAAGAAAATCAATCGTTTGACTTCAGTCAACAAAATGTATTTACCTGATTTTTGTTCAATAGAGGGGAACACGACTATGGCCATATCAGTAAAACAAACAAACATGTTTATCTGCGCATTTATTTTCGTCATTATTTAAAATGTCATTTAGTTTCTGTGTAGAAATTGATTTTCTGTCAACACGAAGCAGTTTTTAATGGTAGGTGTGGTTTGTTAAAAATAGATATTTTTTCAATCTAGTTTTCTTAATTTAAAGGATATTTTACAATACACTTAAAGCCGTATCGGCTGAAGGACGCCAAACTATAGTTTAAGTACTTAACTTTTCACAGTGACATTTCTGTAAATCAAGAAATAAGAGAAATGTCCTAACGAAAAGTTGAGTCTTATTTGCCGTAAATGTTTATGTGCAATGGCCGCCCTTCTCGGTGTTTGAGGCTTCTTTGCCTTGTTAATGAGAGTCTGATTAAGTTTCTTGTTATTCAGGCCTTTGTCTGGTGACCTTTTGCCCTCTTGCATGCCCGAGGCTATGCTGCAATCGTTACGACGTGAGTTGTCTGACACGGTAATTGAATAGCTAAGCTCTTAGATTACACATAATCATCCATTCCTTAAATCTTCAGAGGGTTTGGATCCTTGGTTTTTTTATATCTGTCAATGATTTTTGGTCCTGATATAATGTATTCATCAAAATATGAACAATGAATTCGTTCTGGGTTTGTACATGTTTTAGTTCTTAACTTGGGATGTGTGTTCAGCTGACCGTGCCGAAGTATGCAGTGTTAGTGTCGATGTCCTGGATGGGTCGTCATGACGACACTTGCAGTGTCGATTACATCACTTGCTGAATCTTACACTGACAAAGGAGGGATAGTGATAACATATACGATATCTGTTAATTTTCTGGTAAAAACATATTAGTGGTTGTAATATTTATAAAATATATGTACCACATTCATTTTGACCCGTCGATTTACAAATTGTTCGGGTTTAGACATCTATATGTACGTTGTTTTACTATGTTTTCCGTTTTTACAATCATTATACTTGCACTTACGATATCTAAACATGAAAAGGATTTATATGAACATTTAAGTATAAAGTAGTTTTGTGTCTGAACTATTAAATTCCATTTATAGTTCTCTGTATTGTTAGGAACTTTCCATTAGAGACCAAAATGGCCACGATCTGGTGGTCACGAGTGGTTTGTTCAGTGTTCCACGCGTGGCCTGAGAATGACCTGATGAAGGTCAGAGGCTGGCCAGAGAGGCCGCATCAGGGGAGAAGGGATGGTCAGTGGACAATACTTCATCTGGACACTGGTCATTTCCTGGGCGCATGGTCTTTCCTGTAGAGATCCCCGTTTCCACCTTGCGCGCGGACCTCACTGAAGACAAGACTTGTCGCAACCTCTTCGCGCGGACGTCAGTGTAGACTACCATTGTCTATTCGGCCTCGTTTGATCTGAGCGGCTAAATTTGTTCTGCTAATTAAAATTATCACTCGAATTTACAGAACCCTTTGAGGCAGATGGGACGGCTGACATTTGCTATACCATGGTCGGTATTTGAACTTTCTCCCTTCTTGATCGTCCTGTGTTGCCATCTCTCATATTTTCACTTCTACCTCTGCCAAAGTGCAACAGTGCACCTCGCTACCCCCAAGATCACCACACTCATCCCCATATATGTTATATCTTCTGAAAGTGAGCGTGGATAATATCAAATACCAAATTGATAAACACTGATAAGAATCTACCTTAGTGTAGGGTAATTTAACAAGTAAGGGGCCAGCCATTTGATCATCTGAAAAATAAAACTGGTTCCAGTAAATATAGGAAAAAATAATTATACAAACCAAAAATAATTGTTCGTTGGACATGTTGGGAATGTTAATAAAATAAAATTATGAGAGAAATAATTGTACGCAGGAAGCGAAACCTATTTATATTCTGTCTCTAGCAATAACCCCAGTACTCCCCCTGCCCAACACCTACTCAATTGTGTGGTGTACTCATGCATGTACTCCTGTGGGTATACGTTGGCAATTAAGCATTTTGACATGATTGTACACACCCTATAGTAAAACATTCACCGTGACAGACATACTACATCCATACATGTATATCTACACATTTACCCATGCTTTGATTGGTTACCCGTAAAAATTATAAACAACAGAATCACAAACCTTAATCCATCAATCACACCACCCCAGTATACTTCTTGAAAAAAAGACGCATGTTGTTTCTAAGGTTGTCATTGGGTAGAGTTTGAGTCAGTGAGAGTGTATTTAAAAAGAAAAGTTGTGTTTTCAATCCAACTTTTTTCAGCTTACAAACGATAAAGGATAAATAATTCTTCCCAAATAGTCGCATTTATGCAACACTGTCCCTTCATTTGACGACTGAATCTCTTGTTTTTAAGCGTGTAAACCCGAACTAATATACAATACTGACAGAGAATGAGTGTAAGTGACATCTCACATATGGGAGGTGTGTTTATTCCTATTTGTGTATTAACATATAATTACTGTTCACCTTCGACATTGACACGTGCTCTACCGCCCATCATCGATGTAAAACGGCCACCATTGATAATACACGACAATAGTCTCAGCGAAACGCTTTACTGAGCGAGTGCGGATAAAACCATAAGCCGTTCTTTCGGGGCGCGACCCTTCCACAATGGTGAACTGTAACCTTACGCAATTGACCCAGGTCAAGGGTCACAGGTTATCCCATGGGTGCAGGGTATACGGGCAGGGCAGGAGCTTAATTGGTGGGAGGGGGTGTGGGCAAGTGACATTGATGCATTTTATCCACTTCGTAAACATTCCTTTAAACATTATGTTAATTGAACTTTCACTCACACTTGAACTCGGCAATTCTACAACTACAAAGGGGTGTTTTTGCATGGCAAGAGTGTGGTCGGCTTGTTTTATTTTGAAAGCAAACTACTTGCGAAGACAGATTAAACTCTTTCTGGTTTTAATCAACAGTGGATGAAATTGAATATAGTTAACTATTTTAATAAAACAAAATACTATATAATTTTATCTGTTGAAAGGAAAAATACAAAATAATTTCAGCTGTAAGCAGGAAATATACAATATAGTTTTATCTGTAAGCAGGACAACCGTTAAAGCGAACAATGATGGATTGTCATCTCGAACCTATTTCGATTAATGGTTGATTTAAGGGCTACACATCTTTAGTGGTTTTCTGCTGATCATTTAACTTGGGCACGACAATATTTTAAAGAAAATAACTGTTGCTAATTTATTTTAACAAAATAGAATAGATAAAGAGTCAAGAGACTTTCTTCATTTTCGGATAAACTGAAGCTGCAGTAATCTAGACTTGCCTACTATTATAGACTTGCATAGAGTGTATTGGATATATTTGTTTCAGTACATGTGTTTAACGTTAGGGAAGTTTGTCCCCTTTGTGAATAGGTTTAGAGTGACCAGAACCTTTATACATTACAAAACATTACATAAATATTTAAACAGTTAACAGTCACGTTTTATTGAGAGTTTTGTAGTTATTTCATAATTTATTTTTCTAAAAAACGATATTAAAGATAGAAAGGTCCGGCAAATAAAGACTCGTTTTAACTTTTTACTTAATATTTTCCTATTGCTACTTTTGGTCGAATCACGAAACCTAAAGCATCTAAAGGTAGGGCGTATTATGGTGTTAATAATATTTGTCACATATAAAGTCTTTGATAGGCATTTAGAAGTATATATATATAAATAAACTCCATGTACGTATTCAGCATTTAACTGATGAAGGGGCAAGAAGTAGCTCTGAAACGTCGTGACAAAGAGGAAAAGAAGTTGTTTTCCTCAGAAAGTGTCATGCATCCTTCTCATACAAAGCATTTAATTTTCTTCTTTCGTTATCACAAGGTAAAAACGTTAAGAGCCAATTTTGCCTAATAAAACTGACAATTTGCAAAATGGATTAAATAATGAAAATTATCATAAGTATGCACTGGTTGTGAATGTATAGTATATGAACATCGATTTCGGCTCAAATCTGTGAAACCGCCGATTTTGAATGTTAAGAAAACGTTTTCTTCTATTGCTGCATGAGCATTGACCAGGCTGATTTTCGTGTGTTTTAATGTATGTATATATTTTACTAGATATCTTAAAAAATTAGGTTGCAGTTTAAGACTAGTAGATTAAGAATCAGCCTGAGCTTAAAAGATACATCGTGGATTTTAAACGATATATCGACATGTTCCCAGCAACCTTTGCTAATCGTAAGAGGCGACTGAGTGTTTCGGGTGGTCAGGACCGCGGACTTGGTTGATGCATGTTATCATATCCCAGTTACTGATGTCAATCACTGGATTGTCTGGTTCAGACTCGATTATTTACAGACTGACGCCATATAGGTGGTGCTGAGCACGGCGTAACACACTGTATGATAGTTATTCGTGTACTTTACTACTTGCGGTTTTTGGGGGGGACTAAACCATGACCAATAATTTGTAACATCTTTTGCTATTTCAAACTTGAAAGCCAAATTACAATTAAATCATCAAAGGACTTCTTCATTTCTCTCAAAATAGTTCTGGAATAGAATTCTTTAAAGTTCTTCATTAGCCTTACATCACGCAATATCACAACGGTAATACATGTGACGACGCTCATTTCGCCGTGCACTTGACATTTTATGTCCGCTTCTTACGATGCCTCCACTCTAAATCAGTGCATTCTTCCGTGATTATTTTAACTAGTAAAGAAGTTGTCCTTTAAAGCCATATAATAATAATGGATTGATTGATTCTATAGTCCTATTAATGAAGAAGTGTTTGTAATGCAGACGAATCACCTATAAATATGTTTTAGGGTATTATGCTGGGGATAATGCTAACTGTCTCAAAATGCAGTCTCAATTAAGTTTATAAGCGCATGTGTCTCTTCACTTAGTGAAGGGTTCCACTGTCAGAGCATCGAGGCTCTTCAAAACTATTTAGCGATGAGTGGGAAACTTAAATGGCAGTTTATCGTTTAGCAGTTACCACCAAACCGATTAAGTGGTGGCATTTTGTCATCGGGTTAAGGGAGAGACTCAAAATACAATAATTATAGTGCGATTAACACCGGGGGCATTTACATGACATTAAACAAATACATTTCAACATGCGATGAACACACGACCCCCCTTATTCAATGATAAATCAATTAATTAATCAAAGACATTTTACAATTCATATATCATATTTAGACCAAGATTGTTTCCTAACCCTAAAAGATTGCGATAATAGTGGTTTTATAAAACTATTTTTGAAAAGATATTTATATCGTTGACACATTGAATGCTTGGATAGACATAATAATTTGATAAAGGGGTTATTTATATTTATTCCGAAAGACCTTAAATATTCTCTTCTTAAAATAAACATGTTGAAACGTATTCATGTAGTTGGTTGTTCGTCGAGGGTGCATAATACCTGAAGAAAGAATTGGATTGATATTTATATATCTAGTTTAATTAAAAATTAAATGTTATTTTTGCAACAGGTAAGCATATTTTTACCGGCTATGAAGTCGGTTGTTTGTTGTCGGGTTTAAATACCCGTATGGTGGGATTGGTTTTAATACCCGTATGATGGGATGGGTTTGTTGAATATACAGGTTTGTTGTATCTGTAAAATACTGTATACTGTTCTAGTGACACACGGTTCACCCCCGGGGGCAGGTTCACGACCCCGGCGTTACCCCTGTCTACCCTTAAGTGACCCCACACCTACCCGATATACACATCCCGTAAACAAAAACACACCGCCCTTGAAATCATTGAGAGCTTATATTCGAGAAACTGGCATCCAAGCATGTTTTGAATCGTTGGAGTATTTTAATCCAAAAACACGATCCATGCTTCGTTGCTCGAAATATTGCCCTTGTTGATTTTATTGTGTTTATACAGTTTTATACAGTGATGCAGTTTGTTTTCAAGACATACACGTGGCTATTGATTGCTAAAACTCTTGTCATTTCATTTGGCGAGTTGCGTAGGCATTTTATCTTTAATTCTACGCGATCATGAAACACTTTTTAATTCCTGTTTGATTGATTTTCCAAAAGCCTTCGATTCTGTCATGAGAGTAAAGCTTTGGTATGTATTGAAAAAGAATGGTTTGTTACAAAATGGATAAAGTGTTAGATCAGTGTACCAATATGTGAAGGCCTGGGTGCGGACATCGACAATTGTAAATACAGAAGAGTTTTAATGTCCTTTAGGAGTACGACAAGGTTGTGCTCTTAGTCCGTGTCGTTCTCATTTTTCATTGATGAATTGGTGAATGAAATCACGTCCACTTGTACAAATGGAATTCAGTTATTCTCATACTTACTGGAGCTGTTCCTTCTTTATATGCTGATAATGTTGTTCTGTTTTCGGATACTGTAATTGGACTCCAAAATCAAAATAATCGATATTTTAGAGAATTGTTGCGAAACATGGCCTCTTCAAGTGAATTTAGACAAAACAAGGATACTGTATTTAAAAAAATGAAGGCAAACCTTCCCAAACAGAAAAGTGGATTTACAAGCTTGCTTCATCGTCGTGGAACTAATTGGTAACTATGCTATTTTCTGAAAGTTTCACTTGGCAAGCATCAGGAAACATCTGCCTCTTAAAGCTAAGAAGGTTCTCATAACCGTTCAGCGTAGTTACTTTATTTCGTAATCATTGACTCTAAAATCTTGCCAATTCTGTTGTATGGCTCTGAGGTTCGGGGTATTCAAAAGGTATACATGTATTGAGAAAATCCAGTTATAAGCAAGTAAATGTTTTCTAGGCATCCGAAATTCAACACCTTGTTATATTGTACTATTTGTTGTTGGTGGTTTTTTGTTTAACGCCGCACTCGCACTAATTTTATATGTGAGAATTATGTGACCAACAAGAGAGTTCTGTGGATACACAATTTCCTTAGTACATCGGTGTTAGTATCTACACCGAAACGTCGCAATCATTGTAATAAAGAAGTTGTATATCCACAGAATTATCTCCCTTGTTCATCATAACGGCGTCTAAATGCCACTTAAAGAAGTATTTGACCTCTGTCAATATAAGAAACTTAAGAATATCATTGTCGCAATTGGTTTATTGTGGTTATTGTGATTTAATGTTTTACAAAAAAAACTATTTCAAGCCACTGGGAACCAAATTTGTAGAATGTGTGACAGGAATACTATTGAAGATGAAAATCATGTCCTTTTCATCAGTACACATTACAGAGATCTACTGAATCATTATATTCCATCTTAATATACGTCCTGTCCATCAAGTAACACATTTTGTATGCTTATAAAAAAATGAGGGGGCACGGGTGGCCAAGTCGTCTAAGGCACCGCGATTCGCTGTGGCGAGTTGCGTCCCTTTGGCACGCCAGAAACCTACGGATGTGGGTTCGAATCCCGGTTCACCCCGATTATGTTTCTAGGTTTGTCAGCACAATACCCGTGCTCGTGGGTTTCACCGAAGTGGTAAACGTCTGAGACCTGCATCACCTCGACCAGCTTCTACAGAATTTGACTACCTTTATACACCAGTGCTGTCAAAACGTAACCTAACATGTACCGCTGACCCATTATAATCATTGTACTAGTACTACAAGACTTCACCCTACAGTTCAGAAGTAAACAGATTTGAAGAAACACTTTCGTTCCTCTCTGAGAAGGCAAGTATAAACATTTTATCCTCATACTATATCAATATAACTTATTCTTTCGAATAAAATGTGATTGCCAACACCCCCACCTTCTCCAAAAAAACCCCCAAAACAGCAACAACAACAACAACAACAACAACAACAAAGGGGTTGGTGGGGTAATGTGTTTTACAATGTACTACTAATGTACCACAAAGTGTGCTTTTAATGCATCTACACGTTTACACGCGGGATTGTATTACGCCAGGGGAAGGCTTAGGTCATTATTTCGCGGGGAAAGGGTTTTAGGTGCACATTTGCTTTTCACATCAAAGTGTACCCGTCTTTTCCAAAAAAGCTGCTCGCCCCCATATGTCATACCCACGAGCACAGGTTTGGTGCAGACAAACCTAGAAATATAATCAGTAAAATCTGGGATTCGAACCCAGAATCATACGTTTCCTGCACGCCTAAGGGGCGCAACTCTGCACAGCGAATTGTGGGGCTTTGGTCGATATCTACACAGAAACGTGTTTCAAACAAATATAGATCGAAACTATCACCCTACATGCTTACACACTGCATACAAGTTCTGAAGGACCCACGACTGATTGTGAGGGAAATCGAAGCGTCCGGATTAACGAGGGTCTTAGGGTCTGCACCCGGTACTGTAGGGTGCTCTGGGTTCATTATAGAAAGAAAACGTTATTCTAAAAATAATTTACGTTTCACTGTAGTAAGATTGTGTGTATGCATTCCTTTTTCTGAAATCATTCAGTCAGTACTATTACCATTGCATATCGATTCCTAGTCGCTAGGGAACATCAGAGGGCCAATCAGCATAAGGGCTGCCTTTAGTAAACCCCATGGAAATGTCAATTTAAAAAATGGAATGGAATGAAAATTGTCTGACACGTACCTATCGCTGACAACAATCCTTATTGACCAACTTGAAACACTTGCAAATCAAGTCAAATATTCATTCGTATGAACACATCTGATATTTTTCTAAAAGTTCGGCTCATTTCTTCAGCGATGCAGATCATGTTGGTTCAAGTATACATCACATGAATGTTACCAGGAAAAGATTTTCCTTTCCCATTTATGAGAGATTTAAAGTTTTAAATTGTTTTCTAAGGAACACATAAGTGTCATAGCATATTTGCCACTTATGATAATGTTTTATCAACGACAACCTGAAAGACATGGATCTTTGTGAGCTGTACGTCAGTGAAATAAACCAAACTCTTTTTGGTTTTATTACTTGATAACAGTATTGCATGACTTACAAGAGTCCGAGATTTCACGCTAACCCCTGTGTACCCTGTATCGGTCCAGACTTCACCTCAGCTGACCCCTGTCCACCTCGCGTCCACTCAAGCGATGGTCAGCACAAGGTCATGCCCCGGTCTAACGCTGAGTTGGTCACACCCCGCCCAGTGTGACGAAAGCACGGCCTACACACATGTGTGGGAGTTTCTGTAAAGTGCAGAGTCAAGGGAAATGCCTACCACTACCACTAACACAACTCACCCGCGAAGATCTTCTTCTTCTACTACTACTACTACTACTACTACTACTACTACTACTACTACTGCTGCTGCTGCTGCTGCTACTACTGCTACCACTACTATAAACTACTACTGCTACTACTACTACCAGGGCTTCTACTACTACTACTACTACTGCTGCTGCTGCTGCTACCGCTGCTACTACTACTACTACTGATGATGATGGTGATTATGACTACTACTCACCAGTGGAGATTCGTGTTAGTCTTCAGCAACCCATGCTTGTTGTAATCGGTGGTCAGATTCACTGACTCGGACGATGCACAGCATCGTATCCAAATGCGTAGATCTATGCTCATGATGTCAAACACTGGAGTGTCTGGTCAAGACTTGATTAATTACAGACCACTGTCATATAGCTGGGATATTACTACTACTACTACTACTACTACTACTACTACTACTACTACTACTACTACTACTACCAGGGCTTCTACTACTACTACTACTACCAGGGCTTCTACTACTTCTACTACTACTAAGGCTACTACTACTATTACTACTACCACCACCGGGGCTACTGTTACTGCTGCTGCTACTACTACTACTACTACTACTACTATGGATTGTGGGACCCGGGAAGATCCGGTGTAGAATGGGTCTTCAGCAATCCATGCCAGCCGTTGACATCCTGAGCATCGAGCCACACATTGCGATACGATGACAAGCATCAACCAAGTCAGTGAAGCCTGACCATCTGATCGTTAGTCGCCTCTTACAAGAATAGTCGCCTTTTACGGCAAGCATGGGTTGCTGAAGACGTTCTAAAATAAAATGAGGCCGTGCTCAGTCACGAAAGTCAAATGAGTCCATGTAGGATTTGCATGTGAATTCATTACTCTACCACTTCCTGATATTGAGACAATGTGTAGAGTACAATCTCATTAAAATCAGGTCTAAGTTCTGCCTGCCGCTAAACAACGATCTGAGGACATCCCATTACGGGTCACGTCAGACAACCTTTCGCGAACTTTGACCGACCACTGAAATGACTAACCAGAAGTCGACATCAGCCAATTAGAAAGCAGCTTTCTCGATCTTTACGGCACCCTGGCGATCTGGCGACTTCCATTACGACTACGCTTGAAAAATATCGACACAGTTCTCGATTAAAATTTGAAAATTGAACAAACTAACATTCCGGAATGTCTATATATACTAGCCACATAAAGAAACTGTGCACGGAGAAAATATAGATATAAGGGCACACCGTCCATATATGAAAGATAGGTTTGAACACAGCAATTATTGGAGACATTCAAACGCTCATGCACGTGCCATGCGATATGACGTCATTGATGGGGGCCTATGGACGTGCAATGTGTTACTGCACGTGCATACTGTGCAGCTGTACACAGCATGTGTAACTCAAAATTCGCTGTCACTTTGGAAAGCATGATCTGTGGTCATTCAAAAATTCAAAACTTCTCAGGCGCAGACACAAGCATATCACAAGCAAATCATGCCAAGATTGACAGCTGCACAGCGTCATGAAGCCATTGGAATGATCCGAGCGGAAATGAGGCAACAACAGGTGGCAACACATTTCCAATGCCATCGTAACACGATATCGGCATTGGTGAGGCGTTATCAGAACACAAATGACGTTGCCGACCACCCACGTTCAGGACGTCCCCGAGTAACGACGCCAAAACAGGACAGATGGATTCGAGTTACACATCTCCGACACAGGTTCCAAACGGCAGTAACGACGTCCCAGACAATTCCTGGACTGCGCCGTATCCATCCCAACACTGTCAGGAATCGTTTACGTCAGACGGGATTCGACCACGAAGCCCTGCCATACGTCCCATCCTGACACACCGTCATCGAGTCAACCGTCTAAGATGGTGTCGAAATCATGTTCGCCAACCTCGAATATGGTGGAGAAATGTTTCTTTACAGATGAATCGAGGTTCAACATTTTCCACAGTGACGGGCGCCAACGTGTCTACCGGCTAGGGTCGCAATGGATTCCCTTCACCATAACAATGTCATGTTACTGACATGGCCTGCAATTTATCCAGATCTCTCCCCAATAGAGCATGTGTGGGATGAAATGGAGCACCGTCTCCGTCGTCTTCCACATCCTCCAGATAACGTCCGTGACTTGGCACAGGATTTGAGGAGGATATGGCAGGCCATTCCCCAGGCCTTCCATGCCCATTTGGTGGACTCCATGCGACGCCGATGCACTGCTGTGATTCACGCACAGGGTGGTCATACCCGTTATTGACTTTGTGACTTTGTCGTTTGACCCCCCACTCCATTTTGATCTTCTGACGTCATCGTAACATATGTTGTTCAGGTCCCGTTGACATTTTCTTATGGTCCGATCATTCAGCTGCTACAGCGTCTGCATCATTTTGTTCTTGCTGTGTTGTATTTCAATCCAGAATATATTTTCTCCGTGCACAGTTTCTTTATGTGGCTAGTATATATGGTTGAGAGTGTTTTGGCAGTGCTTCCCACGTACTGTGCAACGCCTCTTCCGTTCAAATGTTACTCCTATGGAAGCGAGAGATAGACGATAAGTTTTGACATATCAGTCGTACGGGCTGTAACTGTCGTTCGGAATACCCCGTGTTAACGTTTTCGAGGTTGCATGAATAGAAAACACATTCCAACTGTCACTTTCATGATCTGGTAAGCGACGCTTTGATTGGTCGGATGAAAGGTCGTTCTGACGTGACTTAGATCTGATTTTTATGAGATTGTGCAGAGTAGAAAGCCGCAAGATTGTAAATATGTTGCACGGGAAATATTGCCGTTTGTGCTATGTAATCTGAACACTCATTGGTCAGACCCAGAGACCCGTCAGAGAACCTGCCCGTTTCTCAACCTGGTTGTCGTTTGTTTCGTTGGTCACAAATAGGGGCAATGTACACCATATGTATTTCGGTCTCTCTCTTTCACCCCAACCACCGAAACTACTATCAACACCACTGCTACCATCTCCACACCAGTTTGGAGGTTTGACCTCCAACATTACTGCACACTGGAGACAATAGCACAGCACTGGAAAATATACATCAAAGGCAGCTTGATCCTACAACTTTTCAATGGGTGATGATGATGATGCTTAACGTCACATTGAAGATTATTTCACTCATACAGTGACCCGCATTCAGGTGTGAGTGTGTGGGTGCTGGCACTTATCTGGACTTATGTTAGTTTTATAGTGCTAGCCCACTAAGATACCATGCCACAGTTTAAAGGGATACCCCACTCAGATAAATACTGCCTCCGAGCCGACCAGTCCTTGTTTATCCCCTTGATGCTGAACGCCAGGCAGGGTAACAAGTACATTCCTTGTAACATATTTTGGACTGACATGGCTTGTATAAGAACCACTGACCACCTACTCATCTTGGGAGACGCTACATCAACTACACCATGGGTGAGTGAGTGAGTTGGGTTTAACCCCGCTTTCTTTTAACAGTATGGGAGGAAAGCCTGAAGTGATGCAGGTCTCAGACGTTTAGCACTTCGGTGAAACCCACGAGCATGGGTATGGTGCTGACAAACCTAGAAACATAATCGGGGAGAACAGGGATTCGAACCCACAATCATAGGTTTCTGGTGTGCCCAAGGGACGCAACTCTTAGACAACTTGGCCACCCGTGTCCCCTTCTGCACAGCGAATCGCGGTGCCTTAGACGACTTGGCCACCCGTGCCCCCACTACACCATGGAGGTGGTCACAAACATCAGCCAATGGCCATGTGATCAAACATCTTGATCTGTATATGATGACAAAACCATGTCGGAAAATAACATTTTTATTAAAATATTAGATAAATAACAATTTTATATCTATGTTTCAATGCAGAAAGTGAGCAGATTTGTTCAAACATTTTCCATCTGACTTGAAACAAAAAGGTCACGACAAATTGATAACTTGATTGTTAGAATCACTTCCTGTTTACCAGAAAAAGAACATTATGACTAATAATGATACATTTCCTTCAAAACAACTTCACCCAAGATCCACGTTTTGACCAACAAATCTGACAAACGTGTTATCAACTTATAATGGCCTATTGTTTACTCCTGGATAATTAGTTAAACAACACCTAAATAAGCAAAAAGCACTATATGATATGGTCAATTATTATTCAATAACCACAATAAGCAATCTGGATTAATATGATGAAATCAAAGTCTGCCAATTCTCCAAAAAATGAGTTTACAGTAACATGACCATTAATCCCTTTTAAAGAAGAAATTATAGACTACCCTGCAATCAGAATGATAAAGTACACAAAGAGTTTTTAAGCTATCTTAGTTAGAAACTGCTACCCAAAGCATGTAGAATGATAGGTATCTTTGGATGTATTGATTAATCAATTCATTTTATGTGATATTTTTTATAGCTTTGTTGTTTTGCTAGCAATGTGGTTTTGTATGGAGTGTTATTTGGATAGTGTTGTTGGTATATCAAGTTCTAAAAAGTTCTGTAAACAATACAATATATACATAATTGTCACTATTTTGTCATGTTGTTTTGCACAGCCATATCATATTCAATGTAAATTATAATAAATTATATCTAGGAAAATAAGCACACAGAATCTTCACTTGCTTTCAGTCTCATTGTGGATTACAATCTGACTAGGTCAACAAAAGGTCAATTACAGTCAAGGGAAGGTCACATACAGTCAAGGGGAGGTAATTCAGAACTAAGGGGAGATAATGCTGTTTAGTTCAGTGAGCGAGTGAGTTTGGTTTCATGATACTTTTAACAGTATTCCTGTTATATCACACCGTGTCAGCCTAATGTGGGAGAAAGCCCAAAGTGATGCAGGTCTCAGACGTTTAGAACCTCGGTGAAACCCACGAGCACGGGTATGGTGCTGACAAACCTAGAAACATAATTGGGGCGAACCTGGATTCGAATCCACAACCATAGGTTTCTGGAGTGCCCAAGGGACGCGACTCTGCACAGCGAATCGTAGCGCCTTTGACTGGGCCACCCGTGCCCCGCTGTTTAGTTTAGTTTTTTTCAACGTGCAATTGCAAGTATTACCTTTTGCATGTTTGATATTCATGTACAAAAATGTGCAACAATCTATTTTCATAAATGACTGTACACTATCTTGTAGCCAGCAACATATATAGCCAGTATTTCATTTAAACCATGAAACATAACAGAATATCAGTTTGGAAATTGTCCCGCGCTTGAGGACACTAATATAGAATGGCGACCATTGATTTGGAGAGAGTGAGTGAGTTGGATTTAATGCCGCTTTTAACAATATTCTAGTTATATCACGGTGTTCCACTGATTTGGAAAATGACCAGGTTAACTGAAGTATTCTGTCACAAACAAACAACTGTCACCTAGTTTTCTCTATGTGATATGTTTTAATCAAAATATAAAAAAATAATTTAAGAATATCTTTGTAATTATTTTAAGATATCCACAGTTCTCGAAGGTATGCTATTGAGATAGACAATACCCAAAGTCTAGCAATTCATAATGGTTGATCAGATAGCATTCATTCTAAAGAAAACACTATCAGTTTTATGCACAAAATGTCCTTGGAGTCACTGCAGATAAAATTCAATAAAAACACATACATATTACAAATAGTGTATAAAAGACAATGGCAGCAGTTGTGTGTTACCACAGGTATAATATTAGTATAATATTAGTATAATATTAGTATAATAATGTATAAACATAATAGTAATAGTGGTACCAAACATGAAGTGATATGTTTAATCGGTCAAGGAAGACCACCCTTTATCTACAACTTCCCACTAAAACCTGCCACCAAAATATCATTTTTTTACATTTTATGGTTGTAAAACAAGACTAAGTATCTGTCCATGAGTTGAGTGAGTGAGTGAGTGAGTGATGCTAAATGCTGTTTTCATCAGTCCAAAGTAGATTGTGAGATCAAATCGGGAGCACACGGACACCTCGTTGACTGACCACTGTCGGGTCAAGATGAGACCACTCTGGTCAGTGTCAGGACAGCCTGACCAATACACACTTCAAGACACTGACCACACGAACAGACTACAAGTTGCTTCATCCATCTTGCATTCAATAGTCACCTAATCAGCAACTAGAAAACAACTACTAACTACTGTATATGTGTGTTACTTCTACAAACTATCTCGCCCTGTAAGTACAGGTAAGTTTTCTTCTTTCTGGGCGTAAAAACAAAATAAAAACTATCCTGTACTCATTTAATCATCATCAATACGTACTGGTCTTGCTGACTTCAGGAATATCCTTCAAGTGATGAAGAATAACAGAATATCTATCTAAGTGAAATAATTAACCCCTGAACACATACATCTTCCTGAGGCAAGAGAGTTAACTGACTATAAAAGTCCGGTTTCCACCCTTGCCAAACTAGACTGGTATTATTTCGCGATGGAAGACCCGTTTTATCACAATATAGATCTTGATTATTGATCAGATCGTCCTGACCGGGCGCCACCATTTTGTGTGAAGCAAACGCAAGTGATACGAGAGGTGGAATCTGATTGGTCCATAGGAGAGGCTTAGCAGGGACATAACTGGTAATAGCCACTGGTGGCACTATGATCGAGCCCAGGAATTCCAGCCTAGTTCAGCAAGGGTGGAAACTGGACTTTTAAAGTCAGTTACCTCTCTTGCCTCGGGAAGATGGAACACAAACGGCTGTGGTATGGTAGTGATTTTCATACTAATGAAGTGAGGCCGTGTATATTTCACGGAAGTCAAAAGAATCCTGTGCTCTGTGCTTGGAGTAACGGGAGGGCTTATTGGTGGTTTCCCTGTAGCAGGAACATGGTTCGAAACAGTGACTACACCACAAGCTTCCCTATTCTCTGCTAGTGGGGAAACGTAGAGTATGGAATCTTTAAAGTATTAACGATGTGTTGAATTGAAAGCAGGATTAGTTTAGAAACACTAACTGATATTAGTTTCATTCCAACTTTTAATTCAAATTCTTTTGCAGAGCAGTCAAAGCCCATTTTTTATTTTGGTTTCTTTTGTAATCTTTTCTACATCTAGTTTATTAACGAATGTTATTTGATTACCACTGTTGCTAGGCTACCAATATGTACTGTCTTGATCATTCTTAAAAATGAATTTCAAGGCATGAAGCACATAAGTATGATTGATATTGAAATGAACCACATCGTTGGTGAAGATGTATTTCTCCCAATTGACCCCCTTGGTGCCAGCTATGCTACAATGAACACTGTTTCATGCATAAGGTATTTGACTGAATACCAAAGACTTCTGCAGTAGGCCCTCGTGCATGTTTGTTCGTTGTAAAGATGGCAGCATACAGTATACGGGCTTTGAAGATTCATACAAAATATATACAAAACAGTCTGGCCCACATCACACCATCCTTGTTTACCAAGGGTATTATATCTCCTTTTTATTATGATAAATACAGAGGACCTAACCAGTGATTGACATCATGAGCACCGATCTACACCAATGTGATATGATGACATGCATCAACCAAATCAGCAAGCCTGTCACCTTTTATGGCAAGCATGGGTTGCTGAAGACCTAATCTAACCCGGATCTTCACAGGTATCTCTCTGATGGGTGTAATTTGACTGAAGGCAATTTTTAGCATCATGTTACCTGAATCATACTCCAAAAGAAGCTAAATGGGTTATGGGTATTTATGAAAATCGCAATATAATACCCTGGACTAGTGAGGATGATGTCACATAGAAACGTGTCATGTTTATCCTACTAAGTAAAACCATACAATTACAGACTATATATGAGGTCAATACCTGCTTTTATGGACAATAAAAACAATATTAATAACAGGTAAGTCCAAGGTTGACATGCTATTTATCCGGATCCATTAAAAAAAGGTCTTGAATCTGCCTAAAGTTGATAATTGTTTTGTTACTTAATAAGTGAGTATGGGCTTATGCCGCTGTTAGCAATATTCCAGCAATATCAGGGTGGGGAGCCCCAGAAATGGGCTTCACACATTGAACCCATGTGGGGAATTGAACCCAGGTCTTCGGGGTGAGAAGCAAACGCTTTAACTACTGGGCTACCCAACCGCCCCAATTACATAATAAAGAGCCAAAAGCAGATTCAACATGTCAAGCCATGTTAGCTACAATGACATTGGGGGTTTCCAACAAAAAGTGACATAAGATTGATTTAAATTTAGGGAGTATACCATCAGGTAATCCCCATTCTATTTTTCCAGTCAATACTGTAAAGTATCAGACCTGACAAGGAGTCATTATGCATTTAATGCTTCTAGGCCGATGAATATAATGGAAAACTTTGCAATATCTAATAATGATTTTATCATTCAAACTCCAGCTTAACACAGCAATGCCCAGGGGAAAGGCCACTTTTTTCACTCAACACCTCTTCAACAACTGACACAATTCACCAATGATACAAGAACTAAATGATACAATTCATGATCAGCTTAATTCTGTAACAGTACGTCTCATTTCAGAAATCCAAGCAATCGATCTGTTTGTCAATTCTAAATCTGATACTGTTTCAAGTTTGGCCTTATATTGAAAGGTACAGTAATTTCTGTCTCATCATATTTAGGTTTTAAATAGATATGAACAAGAGAGATTAAAAACAGAGTTATTTTGTTATTGTATGAATTAGAATATCAAAGATATCATAAGAAAATTATGGGGATACATATTCATATATTCAACAAATTTGTTTATCATTTGTATAAGAAATATTAATGATGATATTACTGAGCATTGTAGAGCTGGAAATGTGACTTATCCAAACAGTTGGACATATATTTGATATATTTAACACTTGCATTTTGTAATCTTCAGAAAATACTGTAAATACTTTGAAACTTTAATGAGAAATATGAAAAATTGAATTCATTACAAATGATTGAGAGCAATTTTCCAAGTGATGATTTTTGTGCAAATGGATGTCGGTTGACATGGATAATGCGAAACACTTATACTCTCACTGACTGACATTTTTGTCCACTTTCAAATATTGTATGTATACATTTCTAACTTCCATCTATACATATTACCAAAAAATAATTTATTCTCAGTCATACTGTAAAAATAGAAAATTCAAAAATATTTACAAAAGATATATAGATAACTAATATCTATTCATTAATCATGACTTCTTTATGAGGCAAAAAAACCCTGATGCAATAGATAGTATCAGATTTATGATGTTTGTTAATAAACTACCTTAATGTTTATATCACTTTTTTCAGTAATATTTTCTTTTGATTTTTTATCTCGAGTTTATGTTCGAATAGCTGAACACTTTGATTTAGTCTTACTTTCTACTCCAAATTCATTATTTACAATTCATATTTTCTGAAAAAAGGACAAAATATCTTCTGAAGCACCAGAATCTTATTTTGGACGTCGTTTGACATAAGACCGATATGTGTGTCAGACATTCCAAGATGGCCGACAATTTCAACATGGCTGCTCAGTCCTCTTTCCTCTCCTTCGATCTCAGCAGCAGGAGTGGAATGATTAGTGACACAGCTCCAATATTGTAACACCAGTGATCTCCCATGAGCCAGAAAACTGAAAATTAAAACACATGCCATTAAAATAATTCATAAGATGTTTTTTTAAGAAAATAACATGAGGTATTATATTTGCAAGGACTTTCAAAAACAGAAGCAGCCCCTTCAATCACCATTTCCTCAAAGCTTCAAAAGTCTTTTAAAAAATATACCACAATGTACATTCAGTCCAAAAAACACTTCCAGACCAGGAACAATTACCAAGTCACAAGTGACAGTGCAGCCACAACTGGCAATAAATTGTTAGTGAGTAGCCACTTTGAATAGCATTCCAGTTACATCACAGCCTGTCAGCTTAATGTGGGAGGAAAGCGCAAAGTGATGCAGGTCTTTGACGCTTACCGCATTGGTGAAACCCACAAGCACAGGTAAGGTGCTGACAAACCGAGATATAATCGGGCGAACCGGGATTTGAACTCACGATCATTTCACAGTGAATTGCTGTGCCTTTGACCACTGGGCCCCCTGTGATTCCCAAGGGAACTGAAGCTGTTTACCTCCTATGACTTACTTGCGGAGAAGAAGACAGGTCCCCTGGCATGTGTCCTGAGGGAACTGAAGCTTTCTACTGCTGAGGACTTACCTCTGGAGAAGACAAGGGACCCATGTCCCAGTCCTATGCCCTGACGAAACTGAAGCTGTCTACTGCCTAAGACCTAATTGCGGAGAAGAGGAGGGCCCCCGTGGCCCTTGCCAGTGCCCCGACGGAACTGAAGCTGTCTACTGCCTAAGACTTACTTGCGGAGAAGAGGAGGGGCCTCGTGGCCCTTGCCAGTGCCCCGAAGGAACTGAAGCTGTCTACTGCCTAAGACTTACTTGCGGAGAAGAGGAGGGGCCCCGTGGCCCTTGCCAGTGCCCCGACGGAACTGAAGCTGTCTACTGCCTAAGACTTACTTGCGGAGAAGAGGAGGGGCCCCGTGGCCCTTGCCAGTGCCCCGACGAAACTGAAGCTGTCTACTGCCTAAGACTTACTTGCGGAGAAGAAGAGGGGCCCTGTGGCTCGTGCCAGTGCCCCGAGGGAGCGGAAGATGCCCATGATGATGCCCTTCTGGTCATCCCCACCGCACACTGATACCATGGTCGTCATGCACGGCACAACTGTTGCTGAGGCTGTGAATAGAATAATATAGATTGTTGTACTGTCATCACCATCATCTTAATCATTATCTTCATAAGCTCATATGTGGGATACATTTAACTGACTCATAATACGTCAACCCATAATTTTACTCATGAATATTATGTGGCAGTAGATTTTGTAATTTACAAATGAATGAAGCGCTTGTAAAATATCAAACTCCATTGTTTCTAGATTATTTTTTCACTGACGACAACCAGAATACTTTTGATTAATCCCCCTTTGAGTCAGGTAAGCTAAAAAACTTTAAGTAGGTGAAATGTGTAAGGGAAGTAACTCATTATGGTAAAGAAAGTAAACTTTTGGCATGAAGTTCAAATAAACAATCCACACACCATATTTCTATCATAACCTGTGTTAGTTTGCTATAATGCAAGTTTAATTTATTTTTGACCACAATTCTTTTGGTTTAAATTGTTTTATCCACCAACAAACCAGTGACAAATATGGAGACTTACCAAACGCAAATAGAGGGAACACAATCATGTTGTACATCTCCCACCGGGATATACCCAGGATGAAGAACGCGGGCATCAGAAGCATCATTCCCCGTTTGGCCACAGACCTCTCTCTTCCGGCCTTCACTTTCCGCGTGTAACAGCCTGCAAAGTGTTTGTTACAGTATACTGCTTGTTCTAATGATAATCCTTATTGGTAAACCTTCAAACTAGGGTTGATTGATAAGTTCGGAGCCTCACGTAGAAGGCATAGTGAAATGTTTTGCTGTGGACATTACATGATGTCATAGAGGTATATCCACAACACAACTGTGGAGAGGAGTTAGCGCTTTGCACTGAATTTAGAGTTATCTGCCCCTATACATGAGCAACATTGATTGTTCTCAATGTTTCTGGATGGGACAGTTTCCAGAGTGAGTGAGTGAGTTTTGTTTAACGCCGCTTTTAACATTATTCCAGTTATATCACAGCGTGCAAGCTTAATGTGGGAGGAAAGCCCGAAATGATGCAGGTCTCAGACGTTTACCACTTCGGTTTCTGGCGTGCCCAATGGATGCAATTCTGCATAGCGAATCACGGCGCCCCCGACAGTTTCAAGAAGGCCGACTGTGCTTTATAAGAGCGACAGAGGGCAACTTCCAGCCTTCTCAACCTGACTGGTCTCGAACCTACATGCAATAGTAGCAGGGATGCCTATTTGAAAATACTGTTTTCCTGCCAGCTTCCGACACTGTTCTGGATTTAAGTACTACTGCCTTGCTGATTTCACTATGTCGCTGTGTGAACCGATTTCTGTGTTAACTTCTCCCTTCACCTGGTGGATGTGGTCCTGTGCACAGCGCACCGGTCACAAATGAGGTGAAGTTAAGCAACGTCTGTCGCGGATGGGTGACCGCGTTTCGACAGCTTGGCTTCTAAGAGTTTCTAGGGCTTCAGTCCTGCCCCACACTGAAGCACATGTAACACATGTGGTGTCTCCTTGGGCAAGTGACTTTGTTCGAAATGTGCCTCTGTTCACCCAGCAGTGAATTGACACCTTCCAGTGCCTAACTGGCAGCTTGGGTTGTATACTCCCCAGGGAGCTGAGAATGATTCTTGAGTGCACAATGATTCAGTGACTGGTGTAATGATAGCGCTTTGAGCATGAGTGGTGTGGAAATATGCACAAAATACATAGCCTATTATCATTATTATTATTATTATGCTTATTATTTCAAAGAGGAAATTTGCAGTATCCATATCAAAGCAGAGTGGTACATGAGAACATACAAGACCCACCTTGTACAAGGAACATGATCACACCGATCATGAGAAACATCTTCGCTTGTCCTCGACTGAGAGAAAGAAAAAAGTAGTTGTGATAGTCATTGAAAAACATTTATGCGAATGGGATGACTTTAAGGATCTGATCCCATTATCAGTGCTTTTCAACCAATCACATTGCAGAACACACTGCAATTTATGTCAAAATGTCTTCAAGTAACACACTGCTTAATTACAGCACCTGGACTTGCACAACTTGACCTACTTGTTGTATCTTAACAATTTGAACTACTTGTTGTATCCAAACAATTTGACCCACTTGTTGTATCCAAACAATTTGACCCACTTGTTGTATCCAAACAATTTGACCCACTTGTTGACCCAAACAATTTGACCTACTTGTTGTATCCAAACCGGAAGGTCATGAGGAAGGGCAAGGTGAACTCGAGGCCAGAGTAGATGAACATGTACAGGAAATAGACAAGACCGATGCGTTGTATAGACTTCTTACCTGTGGAGAACAAAAACTCAATATTACTTGGGGGGTGGGGGGTGGTAATCTTAATCTTAAGGTAATCTTAATCCCTAGATATAAAAACAATGCCAACCAGAACAAAAAATACAATTTAAACGGTAAATCAACATGTCTGGTGATTTTTTTATCGCTAATTTCAAATTTGTACTGAGCAAGTTTCTCATCACCTGTTTGTTTACTGGAATTCGCTGAAGGGGTACGGTGTAATAATTTTCTGCGCATAATATTCTGTTTGTTTTTTCCAAAATACTGAATCCGCTAGAGGGGGGTGCGCATTATACTCAAGAAAATACGGTACAATGAACACTTTTTATAACCAGTGTAATTACATGATTAATTTGCATACTTCAGTACAGATTTGTTGACATGGTATTTCCGGTGTTACATGCTCACGGTAATGTCTCTCGAAACTCATTATAGTGTGTATAATGCGCACCCCCTTCTACACAGCTGTGTTTTGGGGCAAAAAAGTGTGCACTATACTCAAGAAAATAAGGTACCAATTTTTTATTTATTTGGGTTGCTAAACACAGCACTCAACAATAGTCTACCTAAATGACTGTAAAGAATCAAGTGTGGATTAGACAATCAAGTAATTGTCAGGCGTGATGACAATCCAACCACAAAGTCTGTCTGATCCAACAAGTCACCTCTTACAACAAGCATTGGTTGATTTGGTCCTATTCTGAACCGGACTCTCCACGGGAAACGCAAATACTAATACAACTGGTCTAGGAAACACTTCCATTTGTAGCAGGATGTGAAGTGATCCCACAGCAAGCTGACAATGTAAAGATGGCATCAGTGGGATGACTCCATACCAGGTCACACTATTACAAGTTGCAATGTTTGGTCTGTCCTAACGATAAATCTATCTTCTAAATATACAATCTATAAATGTTCCTAACACAAAGTGCAGTTCAAAGTAGGAGTATATATATACTGGAGCTGCTACCACAGACGTAGATGACGACTAGACGTCACACCCTTGTCAGGAATCAAACCCAGATGATGAGCCAATCTTAATACCACTTGCCTACCGTGAGGCTCAACAAATCTTGCGACACAACTTACTTTCTGATCCCATTTGCACAGGTTCAAATTGAAAGATGGACTTTGTGTTGATGAATTTGCCAGCATTCTCCCATATATAAGACGTATCCTGCACCTGGCAACCAAAGTGGGAAAATTGCCAAGATGGGTCAATAGATGATGTTTTCTTCCACTTCACATGACAAACATTAAGAATAGATACATACTATGATATACACTTCATGATATGTGATATATACGATGATATACACTTCACGCATCTTCCAGAGGCAAGGGAGTTAACTGACTTTAAAAGTCCAGTTTCCACCCTTGCCGAACTAGGCTAGAATTACTGGGCGTGATCGTTGCGTCACCAGTGGCTATTACCAATTATATCCCTTCTAAGACTCTCCTATGGACAAATCAGATTCCACCTCTCGTATCACTTGCGTTTGCTTCACACAAAATGGTGACGCCCAGTCAGGACGATCTGATCAATAATCAAGATCTATATTGTGATAAAACGGGTCTTACATCGCGAAAATGCATCAAATCACATGAGCACCTTGATTAAAAACATGAAAGGATTTGGAAAATATCTCCTGACAACGAATTGGCGATGCACATGCTTTGCAAACCCTGCAATCGATCGAAATCTGCACGACAGTTTACGAACCAGATTTTGATTTCGGTGCGCGATTTTGATTGGACTATGCATAGACTAGTTAGTCCAGACAAAACGTAACTCCATAATACCAGCCTAGTTCGGCAAGGGTGGAAAAAGGACTTTATAGTCAGTTAACTCTCTTGCCTCGGGAAGATGCACTTCACAATACATTCCATGAAACTCTTCACTATATGATACATACCACAATACATTCTTCACAATATACAATACATACAATGATACACTCTGTACAAAATATGATACATGCCATGACACACTCTTCATGATACATACAATGATACACTGTTCACGATATATGATACATACCATGATACACTCTTCATGATACATACAATGATACACTATTCACGATATACAATACATACCATGACACACTCTTCATGATACATACAAAGATACACTGTTCACGATATATGATACATACAATGATACACTATTCACGATATACAATACATACCATGACACACTCTTCATGATACATACAAAGATACACTGTTCACGATATATGATACATACAATGATACACTATTCACGATATACAATACATAACATGACACACTCTTCATGATACATACAATGATACACTGTTCACGATATATGATACATACCATGATACACTCTTCATGATACATACCATGATACACTGTTCACGATATATGATACATACCATGATACTCTCTTCACGATATACATAACATACCATGACACACTCTTCATGATACATACAATGATACACTGTTCCCAATATATGATACATACCATGATACACTCTTCAAGATATACAATACATACCATAACACACTCTTCATGATAGATACAATGATACACTGTTCACGATATATGATACATATCATGATACACTCTTCACGATATACAATACATAACATGACACACTCTTCATGATACATACAATGATACACTGTTCACGATATATGATACATACCACAATACACTCTTCACGATATACCATACATACCATGACACACTCTTCATGATACATACCATGATACACTGTTCACGATATATGATACATACCACAATACGCTCTTCCCGATATATGATACATACCATGATACACTCTCCATGATTCATACAATGATACACTAATCACAAGATACGATACATACCATGATACACTCTTCACAAAATATGATACATACCAAGATACACTCTTCACAATATATGATACATACCACAATACACTCTTCATGATATATGATACATACCACAATGTATTCTTCACGATATATGATACACACCACAATACGCTCTTCACGATATATGATGCATCCTACAATACACTCTTCATGATACATGATACACACCACAATGTATTCTTCACGATATATGATACAAACCACAATATATTCTTCATGATATATGATACACACCACAATACACTCTTCACGATATATGATACATACCACAATGCATTCTTCATGATATATGATACATACCACAATACACTCTTCACGATATATGATACATACCATGATACACTCTTCACGATATACAACACATACCATGATACACTGTTCACGATATATGACTGTACATACCATGATACACTTTTCAAGATATACAATACATACCATGATACACTCTTCATGATATATGATACATACAATGTATTCTTCACGATATATGATACACACCACAATACGCTCTTCACAATATATGATGTATCCTACAATACACTCTTCATGATATATGATACACACCACAATGTATTCTTCACGATATATGATACATACCACATTATACTCTTCACGATATATGATACATACCACAATGCATTCTTCATAATATGATACATACCACAATACACTCTTCACGATTTATGATACATACCATGATACACTCTTCGCGATCTATGATACATACCACAATACACACAAGTACCATCTTTTAATGTCTTTTGGTATGACACGGCCGGGGATCGAACCATGGACCTTCCGCTCTCTGGGCGGACCCTCTACCACAAGACCACGGAGGCGGTCTACATACCACGATACGCTCTTCACGATATATGATACATACCATGATACACTCTTCACGATATATGATACATACCATGATACACTCTTCACGATATATGATACATACCATGATACACTATTCACGATATATGATACATACCCTTTTAGAGCTTGGTAGAGTCTCCTCCAGGAAGAGGTATATGAAGAGGATATCGGACACCGTCAGGATGAAGGCAAACAAGGCTGGAAACAGGTAGAATATTCCCTTCTCCTCGTGCCGCGTGAGAGCAGAGAACCCTCCTCCCACTGCAGGTCCAATGATGAAGCCCAGGGAGAAGGCTATGCCTATCAAAGCCTGCCAACATATACATATATATAGGAGGATATTGGATATCTGTAGCTTGACAAATATTTAAGACATCTGTTGTTTTGCTGAGGAAGGACAGTATAAAATAGTATAAGACATAGTTTGAGATACTGAAGCAGGTTTTATAGTGCTAGTTCACTGAAATACCATGCTGCAGTTTAACATGAATACCCTACTCAGACACAGTATTCTGACTCCGAGCTGACCAGTCCTTGTTTTAGCCCCTTATTTGACATGCATCAGGCAGGGTAACAACAAGTACCAACTTTTAACATCTTTTGTTATGATATGGATGGGGATCGAAGCACCAACTTTCCACTCTCTGGGGAGACAATTCATCCACTAGACCAGGGAGGCAGTCAAGATTGTGTTAACAAAAAACTCAATGAGGGAAAGATACAACTACAAAAATCTCTGAACCAATTACAATAACGTGTTGTGGCCATGTAAAGAATCATATTGGAGTTCTTGAGTTTTTCTTTGACGCTACTGTTGGGATCATCAGTGCAAACGTTTCGCCTTCCTAGGCCTTGTGGATTCAGAGGAGATGTCAGGTTATTAGCATATTGAAAGCAAAGAATTTTCAGGTGAACTACCGTATATCGCTGTCTATAAAGCGACCCCACGTATAAGAGGACCCCCCTGTACAAGCCTTTAAAATCGTTGTTAATTTGTATACCCGTCTATAAAGTGAATCAGAATGAAGCACGTCACCAGCGCATACACAATCACTATATTTGAAGTAAAAACGTGTTTGTCTTCCGCAGAACAAATTACATCATTTCCCTTCAGCTATCAGGGAAACTAACAGATCATAACAATTAAACTTGGTCAATACCAATTTAAAAGTTGAGATAAATTATTTTCTCGTAAAGTAAGCTGGAAGTAGCTGTACACACGTTTCTCGGAATCTACCGTGATTTGGTTAATAATTACTCAATAATATAACTTTAAAGAATTTTCATCAAATTATCGAAAAAATTGAATATGAAACTATTATTTTTTTTCGGAATAAATTTAAAAATAATAATAAACTGCAACCTCGGGCTATCGCGGTACTTGTTATGTACGCTAAACAAAACGAAATCACTCACTTACCTTTATGATTACCTTATTCGCCCCATTAAGCGCCCCTCCCCCAATCATTAATTCGTGTATAATGCGCACCCCCTTCTACACAGCTGTGTTTTTTGGAGAAAAAAAGTGCGCACTATTCTCAAGAAAATACGGTAAGGCCTACTGATGAATTTACGCCATTTGACTCTGAATTGGCCCCAATAAGCGCCCACCCCTTCTGTCTTTTTTTAAGCGCCCTGGGTGCTTAATGGGTCGAATATGGTATTTGTATTCTCTAAGTCAGATGTAATTTATTTTATCTAACAATGCATATTTTACTGATAAATGTTCATTATTTACATTAGTAGCTCCGAGTAAAAGCCGGGCCTTGCGCTCTGTTTGACAAGGGAGAGAACTCCATCGTATCGAGGTACAGGGAAAAGTTGTGTATGGAGGTCTGAATTGGACAAAAACAGGACATAATTCTACCAACCACTTAGTATGATGATGCCAGACTTAACATGCTTAAGTGATTTGTCCAGACAAGTGCAAAGACAACACAAGTAAAATTCTAAATGTGTTATCAGTAATAGGTATTAAATGCATATTTACCGAAAAGTAAGAGAAAAATATTTGAAAAAAACAAAATATCAGAAATGATACTTTAAGATTGTTTAAAAAAAATTTGGATGACAATAATTTGTCAATAAAATCGAAAAATGTTAAAAGTCAACAATCAATATATAAAAAGCACTCCTAGTATGACCAAAGTATGTATTTATCTTTTGGCTACTAGTGAAGTCCGTATTTCTAAGTATGGCATTATGGCCCTTATGATCTTTTAACAGATTCTGGGCACAGAGAGGGGGGAAAATGTGTGGGCTACGTAACTTCCGTTACCTTATAAGTCGCCATGAATATGCAGATGATCGAGTTCATGTCGATAGAGAAAGTTTCCTTGGGGAACTGCGGGTTATATCGTTGGCCATTGATAGATGGGTAAGGCAATATTAAAAAAGTAAGTAAGTATCAACGCGTTAATAACTCCTTATTTACAGCAGCCGGAACATTTAGAGGAAACTGAAATTGTTTATGAAGCGAGCACTTCCTGGTTACAGATTTGCATTAATAGACAGACGCGTGAACTACCGGAAATCACAAATGCCATGATACGATGAATGCCGCGGTACCACGGGGTCCGAGTATATATATTTGAAATATATTAATAACCATTAGCGTAGCACTTTGGTACAGCTGATCGCTATTGCCGGATATTTTTTTCATATGGAACAATTTGACCAATCACCACCGATGCTTCCCGCTCATGATAGTGAAAACTTTACAAAGTTGACAAATAATACAACAAATATGACTTTCAGCGAGTCAAAGTATGGCATTTATGATAAATGCGAGTTGTGGGATCTTCCGATCACTTCACATACAATTTTGCCAAAATGAAAATAAACAATATTGAATAAAATCAATAAAATAGATTACAAATTAGGTAAGTCCTGATATATAATGAACTGTTTTTATAACCGGACAGTGTAATTACATGATTAGTTTAGGTACTTCATTACAGATTTGTTGACATGGTATTTCCGGTGTTACGTGCTCACGGTTGTCTGTTTTGGGGGGAAAAACATCAAAACTCTTCAACCCTGTGAATAAGACGCCCCCCCTGGAAAGCCCCCTAATTCGTGGTAAGAAAAACTCGCCTTATACACAGTGATATACAGTAACTGTTTGATCGGCATTCTAGATACTCAAGCTTGATAACGGTGAAAGAATCTATATCGAAACGTCGCTACATGCAATAAACCAGAAGTTATTATCCATCAAGTTGCATGTTTTCTTATTTCTCAGGTGAGCTACATCATTGTAAAACCCAGATACAGTTAGGTCATCCAAATTACAATACATTCAGAAATACAACACAGTATTGACAAAATCATTTCTACTTAATCATATTCACATAAAAACTATCTGATCAGATTTTCAGTCAGTAGCGTCAATTGTACACAGTATTGAATATGTGGAGCTAGTATTGATAAGCACAGCTGTTTCAAGACACATCTGTTTCCTATTATAACACACCACAATTATGACAATGGCCACACTTACAATGCACTACAGTGAGTTATAGCTGTGCATTATATCACTTTAACCACATTTACACTAAACTACAGTGTGTTATGGCTGTGTATTATATCACATTAACCACATGAACCCTAAACTACAGCGTGTTATAGCTGTGTATTATATCACTTTAACCACATTTACACTAAACTACAGTGTGTTATAGCTGTGTATTATATCACATGAACCACATTAAACCTAAACTACAGTGTGTTATAGCTGTGTATTATATCACTTTAACCACATTTACACTGAACTACAGTGTGTTATAGCTGTGTATTATATCACATTAACCACATTAACCCTAAACTACAGTGTGTTGTGGCTGTGTATTATATCACATTAACCACATTAACCCTAAACTACAGTGTGTTATAGCTGTGTATTATATCACATGAACCACATTAACCCTAAACTACAGTATGTAATAGCTGTGTATTATATCACATTAACCACATTTACACTAAACTACAGTATGTAATAGCTGTGTATTATATCACATGAACCACATTTACACTGAACTACAGGGTGTTAAAGCTGTGTATTATATCACATTAACCACATTAACCCTAAACTACAGTGAGTTATAGCTGTGTATTATATCACATTAACCACATTTACACTGAACTACAGTGTGTTATGGCTTTGTATTATATCACTTTAACCACATTAACCCTAAACTACAGTGTGTTATAGCTGTGTATTATATCACATTAACCACATTAACCCTAAACTACAGTGAGTTATAGCTGTGTATTATATCACATTAACCACATTTACACTGAACTACAGTGTGTTATGGCTTTGTATTATATCACATTAACCACATTAACCCTAAACTACAGTGTGTTATAGCTGTGTATTATATCACATGAACCACATTAACCCTAAACTACAGTGTGTTATAGCTGTGTATTATATCACATGAACCACATTAACCCTAAACTACAGTATGTAATAGCTGTGTATTATATCACATTAACCACATTTACACTAAACTACAGTATGTAATAGCTGTGTATTATATCACATGAACCACATTTACACTGAACTACAGCGTGTTATAGCTGTGTTTTATATCACATTAACCACATTTACACTAAACTACAGTATGTAATAGCTGTGTATTATATCACATGAACCATATTTACACTGAACTACAGCGTGTTATAGCTGTGTATTATATCACATTAACCACATTAACCCTAAACTACAGTGTGTTATAGCTGTGTATTATATCACATGAACCACATTTACACTGAACTACAGTGTGTTATAGCTGTGTATTATATCACATGAACCACATTAACCCTAAACTACAGTGTGTTGTGGCTGTGTATTATATCACATTAACCACATTAACCCTAAACTACAGTGTGTTATAGCTGTGTATTATATCACATGAACCACATTAACCCTAAACTACAGTGTGTTATAGCTGTGTATTATATCACTTCAACCACATTTACACTGAACTACAGTGCGTTATAGCTGTGTATTATATCACATTAACCACATTTACACTGAACTACAGTGTGTTATGGCTTTGTATTATATAACTTTAACCACATTAACCCTAAACTACAGTGTGTTATAGCTGTGTATTATAACACTTTTACCACATTTACACTTAACTACAGTGGGTTATGGCTGTGTATTATATCACATTAACCACATTAACCCTAAACTACAGTGTGTTATAGCTGTATACTATATCACATTAACCACATTTACACTAAACTACAGTGTGTTATAGCTGTGTATTATATCACATTAACAACATTAACCCTAAACTACAGTGTGTTATAGCTGTGTATTATATCACATTAACCACATTAACCCTAAACTACAGTGTGTTATAGCTGTGTATTATATCACATTAACCACATTTACACTAAACTACAGTATGTAATAGCTGTGTATTATATCACATTAACCCTAAACTACAGTGTGTTATAGCTGTGTATTATATCACATTAACCACATTTACACTAAACTACAGTATGTAATAGCTGTGTATTATATCACATTAACCACATTTACACTAAACTACAGTGGGTTATGGCTGTGTATTATATCACATTAACCACATTAACCCTAAACTACAGTGTGTTATAGCTGTATACTATATCACATTAACCACATTTACACTAAACTACAGCGTGTTATAGCTGTGTATTATATCACTTTAACCACATTACCGTGTCAGGATATGAATCATGTCGCACTGATGGTATCAGGATACGTATCGTATCACGATTCCACCGTATTGTTACACCTCTAATGGCTACGTGGCAAAAATCTACTCTCAAAGGTTCACTTATTTGAAACTGTGGTTAATGACTTACCATGCCTTTCCCTCTTTTCTCCTTGTTAGAGACATCAGCGATGATGGCAGTGCAGAGGCCGATGTTGCCCTTGCTGATGCCGCCGACAAAGCGAGCAAGGACAAACAATGCAAAATTGTGCGACAGCATCCACAGGACGTATGACAACGCCACACCAGCCTGTATAATGGGAAAAATATATTTTACTCAGTCGCACCCTCAGCAGTTTTACAATAATTTAAGGCCGTGAATAGGGGGTAGGTTTTTTTAAGAAAATATTTGACATGGAAGTAATAACAAAAACATGTTTGAAGCATATTTTTGATCAAACACAATCGTAATTTTCCTTTTTATAAATTTTAGGTAGAAGCATCCATTTAACAAAACAAGAATTGTAATTGCCATATCAATTTACATAGGGACATTACTGTGTACCTATTATGCCTTCATCTGGTCAATTTCAATGGGTTCATTGTGTTCCAGGTGTGGTCGGGTAGCCTAGTGGTTTAAGTGTTCACTCGTCACCTCGAAGACCCGGGTTCAATTCCCGACATGGGTACAATGTATGAAGCCCATTTCTGGTGTCCCCGCCGTGATATTGCTAGAATATTGCTAAAAGTGGCGTAAAATCGTACTCACTCATTCACTCATTGTGTTCCAGAAATATAATCTGGTGTTCTCGAAAACATGCATGCCAAAATGTGAATCTGACCTTTACATTCAGATTACATACCATGCATAGCATCATCATCCTGCGCCGGCCGTACACATCGGATGCAGCACCGATAATCGGTGAGGACAAAAACTGCAGGAACGAGAATAGGGAGCTCACCATCCCTGAAAAAACGAAACAACTTGTTACCATGGTTATGGAGAGAGTTGAAACGGAATGGGTGGACATGTTGACATACGCTTTAAGAACACAAACCCTCCATCCAGAAAGTAGACCCCAAATCATTCCTACCAGAACATGTCATCAACACTCCCGCCACTACATCTCCTGGCATCACACTGAGTTCCTCTGCACAAACATTCACATCTGGAGGAAGCGCAGTTCCAAGAAGCTATCCATATCAAACAAGCCAATCCAAGCCAATTGGATCACGGAGTATTCCTACCCAGTGCATGGGACATTTAGTTTTAACAGACTTTTCAGTCAACCCCACCAAAAACTCATTTAATCTATTGTATGAACACTGTTAAAATCACTTGTAGATGGCATTGCCTTGTATCCACTCTCCTCATCTTCCCGAGGCAAGGGAGTTAACTGACTATTAAAGTCCAGTTTCCATCCTTGCCAAACTTGGCGGGTATTAAGGAGTTTTATTTTGGCAAGAATAACGAGTCCATGCATAGTCCAATCAAAATCCCGTAACGAAATCGCAAGGTGGTTCATAAACAACATCGAAACTGCCGTGCTGAATTCATTCGATTGCAGTATTTGCAGAGCATGTGTACCATCAACTGGACATCGACAGATATTTTCAAAATCTTTTCATGTTTTTAATCAGTACGTTCAAGTGATTTGATGCACTTTGTGAGTTAAAACCCATTATATTACAATACAGATCTTTATCATTAATGAGATCATCTTGACTGGGTGCTGCGATTTTGTTCAGCAAATGCAATAGTGATATGAGAGGTGGAATCATATTGGTCAGTAGTGGGGACACAGAAGGACATTCCGTATTCGACGTAATAAGCGCCCAGGGCGCTCTCAAAATTAGAAATAGGGGGCTCTTATTAGAATATCAATTTGGTTAAAAAAAACAGAGTTGAAAGATAAATTTCGTGGTTTATGATGACAGCCTGAAATGTTTATGTACGACAAATATATTTTTCCAGAATTCAATTGCCCATAATTAAGGGTGCATATAACAAACGAGTGCGTATTATATGCGAATAAATAAGTCTTGTTGTCATTGTCCAATCGGAAGGGGTACTAAATGGGATTGTTCACTAGCCAATATATTAGCAAATATCGCCGTGGGCGCTTATTAGAGCAGGACGCTTATTACATCGAATACGGTAAACCGTAATAGCCACTGGTGGCGCTACGACTGAGCAGCCTTAGAAATTGGCACTCGTCCTATAGTCCTTGCCAAACTGCCTAATGGTAAAGGTATCATAAGGACTAGTAGAAATTTGCCATTTTTAGGGGTTTTGCTATATGTTATTATAAGGACTAGTGGACGAAAACTGTTAGTTTCGCCCCCTGCTGTGCCCAGAAATTCCAGCCTAGTTCGGAAAGGGTGGAAACTGGACTCTCACAGTCCGTCAACTCCCTTGCCACCAGGTGATGCTTCTCCCATGCTCTGCTCATGTCATGTTACATTGTTATTTTTGTACTGTTAGGGCCGTTGACCCGATTAAAGCTTAATTCTGCCTGCCTACAACTGTTATGTCCATCAACTCCCTATAAATTGTACACCAACTTTAACTTTGTAACAACTGGCTTCCCTTCCATGTATCTCATTACACGTGGCTTCATATGAAAGCATATATGTCATGGTCTCCCACCCTGTCATTCCTGAGTGTAGAATACAGAAGTTGTCAGCCATAATACTCCTAGTCAAAGTTACACCCAACTTCTAAATGAAAGGTCGTGTCAGGAAAACCCAGAGTGAGCTATGACAGTCTAGACAAATCAGATGTCAGCTTGTTAAAACATTTCAGCTTAATTTATTTACCACCTCAAATCAGAATTTTTTATCTTAGGTTCTGAGGCCACACTCTTATTTTACTTGCTTTACAGATTTTCTACAGGAAAATAGTTTTTTCCTCCACGACAGGTCAAATGGCATAAAAAGTATAAATAGTTTAATGTGGGAGCAGTGCCTGAGTCACAGCTGTTGCTTTAAGCAATGTTAACCTGACGAATTTGTGTACCGGTAAATGCTGTTATGCATCTATGGATCCTATTACCATATTTTCTTGAGTGTAGTGCGCACCTCCCTCTAGCAGATTCATTATTTTGGATAATTTTTTTCTCCAAATATTATGCACACAAAAAATTTACACAGTACCCCTTCAGGGAAATCTGGTAAACGAATGGGTGATAAGAAACTTGGTCAGTACAAATTTGAAACTTGAGATAAAGAATCACCAGACATGTTGATTTACCGTTTGAATTGTATTTTTTGTACTGCAAGGCAGGGATTAAGATTACAATGTGTATTTTCTCGTAAACTAAGCTGGAAACAGCAATAAGCTGTACACATGTTTTCTTGTTTAATAGAAGTCATCTTCAGTGGGTCTTTATTTTTAATTGGTTTTGCAGCAGTATGCTATCAGACTTTTGGCGTGATAAAAAAAGAGAGCAAATTCTGAAGAATTTTTTTTTTTTCATTTCAATAAAATTTAGTCAGCAGATCCATTAAACAAGTAAAAAAAGTGCGGCCTTAGTAAAGTAAGCTGCCACTGAATACAGCTGGGCTCCAGGTAACTTGTCAGCACCAGAAGTATGTACTCCTTATTGTTTTAATATACTGGCAAAACGAAAGAGTACACTTAGAGTACTAAATGGAATTTAAGGGATTAATTTTGTGTATTAAGCTACGAATGTTCCTGTGACACGCCTTTCAAATTGGTTGCAAACAAGAAAAAACTTTCTGATGTTGAAATCGGATACAAAGATATGATAACATAGCACAAACGCAACCTCAGCAGAAAAGCATGATCTGATGGCAATCGTGCAAGTAAGGATGTAAACCAGGGAATTTCAGTCATTTATTTGAGGTTTGGAGATGCCTCGCCTATCTGAAAATGACAGCTTGTGAGCCAGTGGTATGCTTCAGTCAGGAACAGCATGAAGTTGTCAGGCGATTGAATGTGCACAGAAACACCATTTGGATGTTATGTCAGCGATGGCAGCAAACAAACACTATCAGAGGCCAAGGAGCGGCAGGCCATCCGTTACGAGCGTCGGTGAAGATCGTTGAATTTGAACCACCCATCTGCAAACTCAGTTCCTGCCTGCAACAATCACTGTGAGAACAATCCCTGACTGTACAAACAGACCAGCCAGATGCCCAATTCTGACCAACAATCACCGCCGATTGCATCTGCAGTGGTGGAGACAGCAAGTGTGTTGGACAGCAACTAAGTGGAGACATGTTCTGTTCACAAACGAGTCTTGTTTTCACCTCTCCCATGGTTTGCCGAATATGAGTATACCGACATCGCGACGAACGTTACGCTCAGAACTGTGTTGTAGGGGAAGGCCGTTTTGAAGGAGGCAGTGTTGTGGTGCAGGGAGGAATCACGGAGAGACAGAGAACTTGTTTGCAAGTGATCAATGGCAATTTAAACCAGCAGTGTTACCGTGACAAGGTCATCCAGCCTATCGTTTAGCCATTTTTTGAATCAACAAGGCCTTGGCATGATTTTTCAGCATGACAACGCCCGACCCCATGCAGCCCGGATTGTTCAGACAATGTGACTCCATGGACAGATGGCTCTCCAGAACATGTGGGATGAAATGTACCGCCGTCTCGACGTTTACCACCTGCTCCGACTACAGCACAGGAACTGAGAGACAGGCTGGTGGAGATATAGGATGCCATCCACACTGCTGTCTTAGATGTTTGACCCGTTCAATGCGAAGGAGATGCATTGCATGCATCCAAGCAAGAGGGACACACACGCTACTATCGTGTGAATTGACAATTCTGTTCTTGCATCTTTCTCTTGTCATAACGTCATTTCTGTGCTAGATATGTGTCATTAAATCAGTAAACTTGTTTGACTGGTCCATTGTCTGTTTGAAAATATGAATTCGTTCAGATGTGAGCGTCTACTTTTATCAGGTTTTTGTTCCATATTGTGTCAAAGAAACTTTTGTTGCTGAGTATATTTCATTTTGGATGTAATGAAAATGGATTTTTCTTAATTAAAAACAAACTTAATTAAGTTATAAATGCATTGTTTAAATAATGTGATAAACATAACTTGAATATTTAAGAACAGTATGATGAGACCTTCCAAATGATTTATGACATGTAGTAGCAAACACGTTTTACAAGCTGATAATTTTCTTGATAAATGTGTGCTTCATCTATCACCCCCGAGTCTCTGGGAACCAAGCAGTGACAGCAGTAACAGCACTTAAAGCTTCTCGTTGACTGGTTGTGTTTTGTAATTTATATAGTAAGAGTATGTCTCCTTGCTTCAGTTAAAATGTTTGGGCCTCCAGTTTTTCCACGAGGCCTCCAGTTTTTGGAATATGCTGGCTCTCACTTTACTCTGCTGAGTTTCAGACACTGGGTACACGCATGTCTATTGTATAATGTGCACTCCCCTCTAAGGTATTCAGTATTTTGGAGCAACTAAAGTCGCACATTATGGATAGAAATATTTTACATCGTATCCCTTCAGCAAAGTCAGGTTAGCGAACAGGTGATAACAAACTTGCTCAATGCAAATTTGAAATTTGAGATAAAATATCACTAGACATGATGATTTACCGTTTAAATAGTATTTCCAGTTCTACTAGGCATTGTTTTTGAAGCAGAGATTACCGGGTATATTTTCTTGTAAACTAAGCTGGAACCAGCAATCAGCTGACAACACATCTGTTCCCATTCTACCAGTGATTTGGTTAAAAAGTACTCAATGATATAACTTTAAAGAATTTTATTCAGAAGAATTGAACCTGAAACTATCATTGTATCAGGAATAATATATTCCAATATTGCACTATTTTAGTTGCAGCTTTACGATATATATTTAAAATAACAATAAACCATAGGCGAACAGCTGGTACAGCCGTTTGCTATTGCTGGATATTTTTTTTACGTATTGTTGGTTGGTTTGTTTAATGCCACACTCAGCAATATTCCAGCTATATGACGGCAATCTGTAAGTAATTATACCTGATACCAGACAATCCAGTATCAGGAAATGAGTCTCTGGGCTCCTTTTTATTATATTTTTTAAAGATAATTTAACAACTGTTTTTTTATTCTGTACGATATGTTCATTTCAGAGACTAGATGTTAGTCTCTCAGTCACCATTGAGGCTCCGGCGCTCGTGCTCGCAAAAACTCTGTGTTGAACTTTCATAGAAGTCAAACTACTGCAAATATGACTTTAAACAAGTCAAAGTATGGCATTTGTGATATTTGCATCCTTTCTCTGTCAACTAAAGTTTGTTTCAAGACGTCAATAACAGTAATTTGAACATGATTGCTCTAAATCATGGTGAGCTGCATGATGTACCGAACACTTCACACACGATTTTCCCAAAAATAACGTAAACAATATTGAATGAAATATTGATTAAACTTAATAAAATAGGTTACAAACTTTAGTCCAAATATACAATGAAAGACTTATTATGTCAGTGTTATTACTTGATAAATTTGCGTACTTCAGTATGCATTTGTTGACATTGTATTTCCAGTGTTACGTGCTCACTGTAATGTCTTTGCCTTGGAGGAAAAAAACATCAAAACTCATTATGGCGTGTATATATACCCTCTACACAGCTGCGATTTCTTAAAAAGGTTTGCACTATTCTCAAGAAAATACGCTGCTTGAAATCAGAGTATAATGTTTGAGAAATACATCTATAGTTGAATGCCAGACTGTACATGAATGCTGTAATGTGTATCTGATAAATTATCCTGCTCCGTATCATGCATATTGTCATACATACGCCAATATGGCCTTTATCTGGAGCCCTGAATACAGATACATGTATAACCTCGATAACTGACAGGATGCATAAAATATCCACAACAAAGTCATAGCAAGGCTTTAGTTTGTTGCATTCAGAACTTCCCAATCATATTCGTTTTCAAGAAACTGAAATCAGACATGCATGTCTGAATGATTTGATCTCTTGTATAAAGAATTTAGAAGCCTCGTGCTGATTGGCTGATTAGAAAGTTCACCTGATGCGACCTTTAGGGGTGTCCTCAGATCTTCATGCACAGAGATATTGTATGGGAGTAAAAGATCTAATATTACTTAGCCCTGAGATAAGAAAAAACAAATAAATTACATTGCTGTGGGGTTATCTCTACTTTGCAGACAGGATACAAAATATGAAAGCCACTGACCTCCAAGAAAGACAGCGTCAGCATTTTCGTCCTTGATTCCACAGAAAGACCGGAAACCTGATGACGTTTTCCTCAACAGGTAGTACAAGCCACTCTGGAAATATGAGAGTCACTAATGAAGAGGGATGTTATGCAACGTTCTGTAACATGAGAAGCTGAAGAAACACAGTGTATGGGGCAAATGATGAGGGAATCCTAACAGACGATGCACTCTTTCTTTGTTTGCCCTAGATACTCGTGGTAAGCGTAAGAACAGTTGGGGAGTGGTTTTTACTCCCCAATTCTCGCATTATCTAGTCAGTACTGGATAAAAGTGCTGGGCCAGTACTTGAGGTGAGGTGAAATAGGGTTTAAAGACATGTCCAAGATTATTGCACTTACACAATAAGTGTCTCTGTCTGTCTATTTGTACTAGTCCAGACTAATGCCGATTCTAAAGTGCTAGCCTACTGAGATACCATGCCGCAGCTTAACAGGATTACCCCCTCAGACACAGTATACTGACCAACCAGGCCCCTTAATGCAGAGTATCAGGCAGGGTAACAACAATTACCATCTTTTAACTTCTTTTGGCATGACATGGCTGGGGATTGAATCCCTGATCTTCCACTCCCCGGGCAGACGCTCTACCACCGGTAGTTGAAAAAAGTCACCAGAAATACTGAGTAATCTTAACCCAAAGACTGAAATGTTTAAGAACAACATTCCTGCTTGTCAGTAGTTGGTGGTGATGGTGAAATGGGGTTTAACGTCGCATCCAAGATTATTGCACTTATATAGCGACGTGCATGCACATGTGTGTGTGTGTGGCTGCTTGTACTAGTCCGGACTGATGCCGATTTATAGTGCTAGGACACTGAGATACCATGCCACAGTTTAACATGAATACCCCACTCAGACACAGTATACTGACTCCGAGCCGACCAGTCCTTGTTTTGACCTCTTAATGCCGAGTGCCAGACAGGGTAACGACAAGTACCATCTTTTAATGTCTTTTGGTATGACGCGGCCGGGGATTGAACCCCGGACCATCCTCTCTACGGGCGGGTTTAACATCAAGCTCAAGATTATTGCACTTACATTGTGACGTGCATCACGTGTCTGCGTCTGCTAGTACTAGTCCGGACTAATGCCAGTTTTATAGTACAAGCCCGAGATACAATGATGCAGCCTAAAGTTGGGATCATGGTTAGGTACAACTATGTAGAACAGCACAGATCAAAACATTGTTAAAGCAAATATCGAATTCAAAACATCGAAACCAGCACATAAATAAGAATAATTTGCAAATTAGTCCTGTCTAGCAATTTCAAAGGCTGAAACAAACTTAGAGGCTCCATATATGGTCACTGTTGGAGAAAATGGCTTCCCAAGTTACATGTTTGATCACACAAGCCCGTACCACTGTCAAATCAATGCACAATAAAGGGAGATAACTTTCTCTACTTTTTTCTCGCTAACGTTGCAGTCAACCTCAGTCAAATCAACGCACCATAAGGGGAGATAACTTACTGAATCATTTTCTCCATAGTGTTGAAGCAGCCCAGGGAGCAGTGGTAGGATGACAGTGAAGGCGATGAGGTCCAGGAGTAGCATGAGAAACACACGTGTGTAGACACGATTCATCCGTTTCTCCTCCTGGGGCGTCATGCTCTGGGCGTCCGTGATGACGGTCTTTGAGTTATTATTGACCTTGGCTGAAGCGGTACTGGCCATTTCGGCAGAGTCTGAAATAAAACATTTTATATCACAGATATGGTACTATATTAGTAGAAGAAGCATTATTTCTCGAAATATTTTATACAGCTTGCTGACAAGAGTGAGTGAGTGAGTGAGGTTTTACGCCGCTTTTCGCAATACATGTATTCCAGCAATATCACGGCGGGGAAACCAGAAATGGGCTTCACACATTGTACCCATGTCGGAATCGAACCCGGGTCTTCAGCGTGACAAGCAAACACTTTAACCAATAGGCTACCCGACCGCCCCTTGGTGGTAAGAGACAGCCCACTGATATTCTGGGTGCACTGGGAGTTTCTTTATTATAAACAGAATTTGTTCCAGAAAATACATTTTTGCCTCAAATTTAAAAACAAATATTTATATTCCCTGGACATGATCATGATCATCCTGAGAAATAGAAAATCAAAGAAAACATTTGTGTCAGGAAGCAGTGAATATATTCTGTTGCTAACACAAATGTGCCGGCTCTTGCAAAAGGAAGTGCAGGGGCCTAGACAACTCCTGGGTCCAAGTTGGGGAAGTGAACATGCAGAAAAGAGTCCTGGGCCCACTTGCACAAAACGATCTTAGCGCTAAGACTATTGTAAGCCTATGATAAAGTATGGGAGTTAAGATCATCTTAGCGCTAAGATCGCTTTGTGCAAGTGGGCCTTGGATGCTCAATTAAACCATTGGAAGAGTACATTCAGCATATTCATTAAATATATTATATAGATGTGAAAATGTTCTTTCCCCGTACCATATCTCCATAAGTAAGTTTGCACATTGAGTATGAATATGTAATAAGCTTATGTGACTGTAGTGTTGGTAACATGAGTGGTCTTCCAATACATTTTGTACTGTTTCTCTTCCCTAAAGTTTGGATGTCTACACAAATGTTATCATGTAACAGGGAGCAGTATTTAAATAAGCCAGTTTGGTCTGTTCACTGAACCCTTTCAAGTAAAGTTGAATAAAATATGTTAAAACTACATCTACATAAAGAACGATTATTTTCTTATAGCAGCTATAAACAAGCTTCAAAAAGGTGAAATGGTGTTTGACGTTAAGTTCGAGATTGATGCCACGTTCAAGATAAATTGCACTTTCATAGTGCATGCATGCGCGTGTGTGCTTCTTATTGTCCAAACTACCATGCTGCAGTTTAACATGTATACCCTACTCAGACAATGTATACTGACTCCGAGCGGACCAGTCCTTGCGTTATCCCCTTAATGCTGAGTGCCGGGCAGTGTTATTTCTGCGTCTTGGAAGCAGGAATTGTCATTTCTGCGTCTTGGAACCAGGAACTGTTATTTCTGCGTCTAGGAATCAGGAATTGTTATTTCTGCATCTTGAAAACTGGAATTGTCATTTCTGCGTCTTGGAAGCAGGAATTGTCATTTCTGCGTCTAGGAACCAGGAACTGTTATTTCTGCATCTTGGAACCAGGAATTGTTATTTCTGCGTCTAGGAATCAGGAATTCTTATTTCTGCATCTTGAAACCTGGAATTGTCATTTCTGCGTCTTGGAACCAGGAATTGTCATTTCTGCGTCTTGGAACCAGGAATTGTCATTTCTGCATCTTGGAACCAGGAACTGTTATCTCTGCATCTTGGAACAAGGAATTGTCATTTCTGCGTCTAGGAATCAGGAATTGTTATTTCTGCATCTTGAAACCTGGAATTGTCATTTCTGCGTCTTGGAACCAGGAATTGTCATTTCTGCGTCTTGGAAGCAGGAATTGTCATTTCTGCATCTTGGAAGCAGGAATTGTCATTTCTGCGTCTAGGAACCAGGAACTGTTATTTCTGCATCTTGGAACCAGGAATTGTCATTTCTGTGTCTAGAAATCAGGAATTGTTATTGCTGCATCTTGAAACCTGGAATTGTCATTTCTGCGTCTTGGAAGTAGGAATTGTCATTTCTGCGTCTAGGAACCAGGAACTGTTATTTCTGCATCTTGGAACCAGGAATTGTCATTTCTGTGTCTAGGAATCAGGAATTGTTATTTCTGCATCTTGAAACCTGGACTTGTCATTTCTGCGTCTTGGAACCAGGAATTGTCATTTCTGCGTCTTGGAAGCAGGAATTGTCATTTCTGCATCTTGGAACCAGGAACTGTTATCTCTGCATCTTGGAACCAGGAATTGTTATTTCTGCGTCTAGGAATCAGGAATTGTTATTTCTGCATCTTGAAACCTGGAATTGTCATTTCTGCGTCTTGGAAGCAGGAATTTTCATTTCTGCGTCTAGGAACCAGGAACTGTTATTTCAACATCTTGAAACCTGGAATTGTCATTTCTGCGTCTTGGAAGCAGGAATTGTCATTTCTGCGTCTTGGAACCAGGAATTGTCATTTCTGCGTCTTGGAACCAGGAATTGTCATTTCTGCATCTTGGAACCAGGAACTGTTATTTCTGCGTCTAGGAACCAGGAATTGTTATTGCTGCATCTTGAAACCTGGAATTGTCATTTCTGCGTCTTGGAAGCAGGAATTGTCATTTCTGCGTCTAGGAACCAGGAACTGTTATTTCTGCATCTTGGAACCAGGAATTGTCATTTCTGTGTCTAGGAATCAGGAATTGTCATTTCTGCGTCTTGGAAACAGGAATTGTCATTTCTGCATCTTGGAACCAGGAACTGTTATCTCTGCATCTTGGAACCAGGAATTGTCATTTCTGCGTCTAGGAATCAGGAATTCTTATTTCTGCATCTTGAAACCTGGAATTGTCATTTCTGCGTCTTGGAACCAGGAATTGTCATTTCTGCGTCTTGGAACAAGGAATTGTCATTTCTGCATCTTGGAACCAGGAACTGTTATTTCTGCGTCTAGGAACCAGGAACTGTTATCTCTGCATCTTGGAACCAGGAATTGTCATTTCTGCGTCTAGGAATCAGGAATTGTTATTTCTGCATCTTGAAACCTGGAATTGTCATTTCTGCGTCTTGGAACCAGGAATTGTCATTTCTGCGTCTTGGAACCAGGAATTGTCATTTCTGCATCTTGGAACCAGGAACTGTTATTTCTGCGTCTAGGAATCAGGAATTGTTATTGCTGCATCTTGAAACCTGGAATTGTCATTTCTGCGTCTTGGAAGCAGGAATTGTCATTTCTGCGTCTAGGAACCAGGAACTGTTATTTCTGCATCTTGGAACCAGGAATTGTCATTTCGGCGTCTAGGAATCAGGAATTCTTATTTCTGCATCTTGAAACCTGGAATTGTCATTTCTGCCTCCTGGAACCAGGAATTGTCATTTCTGCATCTTGGAACCAAACCTGCCTGCATCCACTGCCAACCAAAACCTGGCTGTGCAAAGTCACTAAAACCTTCAATCCAGTATTGGAATGGTTCACAGATGTCAAGACAATGCAATTATGTTCACTGTCATGAACACTGCCTGATTGCATTTAATAGCCTCGACCTACAGCCACATATGCTAGAGCTGTGCTATCAGAGTTGCATGGCACTCTTTGTTTCGATATAATCATGAATTTTACATTGACACGTTTCTGCATCAAGATTCATTAACCACAACACGTTGTCAAAACTTCCTGGGTTTGTATACACAATGTTTCTCCATCACCCATGACAGTTAATATGCGGTGTAGCATATAGTGACAAGTGTATATTTCTCATCAAGTAATGAAATGAGGTCATATATTACTCATGGAATCTAAATGATGAAATGAAATTTCGAAACCTACCGTTGCCTGATATTAAAGCAATTTGTTGAATAGATGGCAACAAGACATGGCAACGGCATGGTGAACGAGAAACGTTGATGATGCCAAAATAACGTTCATTGGTACGATCACCGTGGCTTTCCTCTCACCTTAACCAGGCTATGCAGTGATTGGTTGGATGAGACTAGCGACTACACTGCGAAGCAGATGTATCTATTCACAGGGGACATAGTGACAAGGTATCTTCAAACTGTGAAATATTGACTATTTTTTTTTATTGAAACGATATAATGAAATATTAAAGTATTGAAATTATTTGCCCTACAATGGTACTATAGCATTAGGAATTTAAAAACTTTAGCAAGGATTACGAAGACTTCACATTAGAGTTACTTCCCTTTGTTTTGAGCTGCAACAGAGACAAAAATGGCCGACTTTGACGTTGTCAAAAAATACTTCGTATATTTCTATTACATTGATTACTATTATCATCAAGCCTTAAATTTGGTTTAGTATGGATTAATAGTGTATGCTACTATTGCAATATTAAAAACAGCACCAATAATCACCCCTAGTTGTATTATTACATTATCACATGAAAACATAAAATATAAATTTAGAAGTCATATTTTGAAACTCCTTTATGAAACCGACTAGAAGTTTGTTACAAATAAATATCACTGTTGAGGGGTACATACGGAATAAGACATCTTGTACAGAAAATGTCATGTGAAATTGATGGTAAGTGTTGTTTAGCCCTGCACTTGTCATGCAAGTCTGGACACTAAAACCCTGGCCATCCAGACTAGTGGTTGACAGCATGAGCATCAGATCAGTTTTGTTAATGTTAAAGGTATCCAAATTGCCAATTTGAATTTCAAACATTTTGGAGGGTATTGCTATATGTTATGGCTACTTTAAATCATTAAATTAATGCAGGCATATGGTGTATGATGGCTTCCTGTCAAATAATCTTATAATTACAAGAAAACACTGCTCCCCCACGTAGAGAACATGCCCAATACAGCAACAGCAGTCATAGTGAAAACACAACACTGCTCATTCATGTTCAAAGGACTGCGCTAACTTGTGCCACAACATTTGGAATCTGCACAATCTTCATCGTTGACCCGGCCTTTCTCATTTGAATATGTCTTACCGGTACTTGGAATTTCCTGCTTTTGATATAATGGTAAACAATTCACATGTTAAGCAGTTGAAGTTAAGTTTGTGAAGATATTATGAAATTAAACTGCTAGCACCCCATACTGTCAAGGAATTCTCCTTCTACGGTCACGGTGTCATCCTACATCAACGATTCCAGTACCTTCGTCAACAAACTTAAAGAAGCCAAGCTCACAGGTCGCATGGTCAGCTACAATTTAGTAGACCTCTTTACCAACATACCTCTGCAGGAAATCCTACACAGCAGTTACAGACCCGCATTGACATGTTGACCAGTTAGACACATCCCTCTCATAGACAGCATCACACAGTTAACCCGGCTCCTGTTTCACCACCTGGTGCTTCACATGGAATGACAAGATCTATCAGTGGACACATGGCCTCCCAATGGGTTCCCCCTTGTCCCAAGTCGTTACAGAAATCTTTATGACAAAGCTGCCTTGACATCCTCCCCTTCCAACCTTTATGCTGGTACAGAAAATACATGACACATTCACCATCCTAGACAAAAACCAGGACCTCGTGCCCTACTGGACTACCTCAACCTACAACACCAAAGGATCAAGGTCACCATGGAAACAGAAAGCCACCACAAGTTACCCTTCCTCAGTGTACAACACAACAACAGTCATGACCACATCTACACTCTCGGCTACGGCAAACCCACTCACACGGACCAGTACATTCACTACATGTCAAACATGCCATAACTGCCACCTTCACCCAACAAACCATAGCCATCTGCAACCCGAACAGTCTCAGCACAAGTAATTCAGCATCTCAAACACACTTTCATCACCCTCAATGGATACCCCAAATAACTGGTGGAGAAAACCATACGTAAAACCAAAGAAATTCAGCAAAAAGATCCCATTTCCAAGTCCAAACCAACCCCATCACCCATCCTTGTCTGCACCCCATACCAAGGCCCTACCAGCCACCAGATCAGCAGGCTGCTCACCAAAACAGCCAACATAGACGAGACCTTCACTTCCAACAGGACAGAAAAAAACATATTACACGGCAACAGTAAAGGTCCCACCCAGACCACCCCAAACCCCAGGGGATGGATGTGTGTATGAGATATCATGCAACTCTGGACACAATTACATTGAAGAGACTTTACGCCCCATAGCTACGAGAATGAAAGAACACATGACCACTGTTGAAAAATCTGACATGAAATCTGCCCTTTCAGCACATCTAATAAAAAATCCTGGCCACCATATTTCCTGGCCACAAACCAGGATCCTCCATGCAAACATCAGCCATCAGTCAAAGAGGAAACTTCAAGAAAGCATCAAAATCCAAAGAAAGAAGCCAGCCAGTAACAGAGACCAGGGTACCTACCCAGTGTGTACTCCACTGTGCTATGATCAAATCATCTACCACAATGAACATATTGATTGCCTTAGTGCTTGTGTCAAAAAGCCAGATCCTGTGTACTCCAGTGTACTTAATTAATCCTCTCTCTAATCGGCTTCGTCATTATATTGTCATCTTTGTACATTCATCCCACCTTATGTTGTGTTAACATATCATGACTTATAAATATATATACTGTATATCCAAAGTAATTCTCATGACACCCTTGGCACATAATAACATAAATAATATGTTTTGCGGAGCAGTTAAGCATCAGGAAAGGATATAAAATTTAAGATATTCCCTTTCTTTAAAATGAATACTGCTTATGCCATGCAACATAAAACTAAAGACAACTTTTTCATTAAAAAGTTGAGTCCATTGTTAAATAGGTACCCTGTAATACAATGTGAGTGAGTGAGTTTAACGCCCCTTTTAACAGTATTCCAGTTATATCGTGGCGTGTCAGCTTAATGTGGGAGGAAAGCCCGAAGTGATGCAGGTCTCAGACGTTTACCGCTTCTGTAAAACCCACGAGCACGGGTATGGTGCTGACAAACCTAGAAATATAATCTGGGCGAACCGGGATTCAAACCCACAATCATAGGTTCTGGCGTGCACAGCGAATCGCGGCGCCTTAGACGACTGGGCCACCCATTTTTTATTTATTTATTTATTTATTTATTTATTTATTTATGCAGAGTAAGTACACACTTTATGAACTTTATGCACCTTGCTCAGAATTCACCTGATGAAGGAGCAAGAAGTAGCTCACAAATGTCGTGAAACAACAAAAGAAGTTGCTTTCCATAAATTGTCATGTATTCATGTTCTAATGACAATCAAAGACTTCATTGAGTTATCGCTGAATAAATTTTCAAGTTTCATAGGAAGGGGGCTCTCCCATAAATTTTCCAACACATTTCAGGCCAGAGGTTGGCGCCCGCATTAATTTGGTGACACATTATTTGCATGATTTACAGTATTCAGGCTAGTCTCCGTTCTTCGTTAAATTCCATCTGTGCTATGTTGTCACACTTTGACCGTCCAGGCATGGCATATGTGTCAGTTCAGCTAGTTTAATGTCTTCAAGCTGCAGTCTTGTTAACTTGTTCACTGTTTAGTTTTTTGTTGTTTAACACTGCACTCAGCAATATTCAAGCTATATGGTGGTCTGTAAATAATTGAGTTTGGACCAGACAATCCAGTGATTGACATCATGAGCATCGATCTATGCATTTGGGATACAATGACATGCATCAACCAAGTCAGCAAAACTAACACTCCCCTTAGTCGCTTCTTACATCAAACATGGGTTGCTGAAGACCTATTCTAACCTGGATCTTCGCAGGTCCTGTGTTCATTTCCTGTCTCCAACACTAGGAGTAGTCAGACAACACATTGAGCATTGGTGATACATGTTCTGTCTCAACTATCATGACATAATACTACTACTCAAGCTAATCCCCGTGGTAGCCTGGTCACGGAGCTCTCGATACTACATCTTCCCGAGGCAAGAGAGTTAACTGACTTTAAAAGTCCAGTTTCCACCCTTGCCTAACCAGGCTGGAATTACTAGGCTCGATCGAAGCGCCACCAGTGGCTATTACCAGTGATGTCCCCTCTAAGCCTCTCCTATGGACCAATCAGATTCCACCTCTCGTATCACTTGCGTTTGCTTCACACAAAATGGTGGCGCCCAGTCAGGATGATCTGATCGATTATCAAGATCTATATTGTGATAAAACGGGTCTTACATCGTGAAATGCATCGAATCATGTGAGCACCTTGATTAAAAACATGAAAAGAATTGGAAGATATCTGCTGATAAAGAGTTAGCGGTGCAAATGCTTTGCAAATCCTGCAATCGACCGAAATCTGCACAACAGTTTACGAACCGGATTACGATTTCGGTGCGCGATTTTGATTGGACTATGCATAGACTCGTTAGTCCAGCCAAAATGTAACTCCATAATATGAGCCAAGGTAGGCTAGGGTGGAAACTGGACTTTTATAGTCAGTTAACTCTCTTGCCTCGGGAAGATGTCTATACTATCGCTGCCACCAGTCACAGCTCCTCACAGTGGTAGGCAGCCTACTACAATGCATGGAGTTGAACTCGCAACCGACTGACCATTATGTTTACAAACAAGTCACGACTGTCATGATGCCGAATGCACTTCCCCCAGGTGAATTGTTCTATTTGTTTGTCAATTTGCAATTTTATTTCATTTCAACTATCATGTTATACTGACAACATAAGGAGGAAGCTGGATGTTTTTCCGTTGGTCTGCAATCCCAAACCAATCTGATAAAGAAACGTAATTTCATATGGAAAATAGTAAGTCAGTTGTAAACCTTTTTCCAATTCACAATATTGACACTCCCACTGACATACACCTAATACGTATATAGATCTGTGTTATCCTAAAAAGTGAGACTGACCAATCAGAGAGCAGACCTACTAACCCCATTATGAGCCTGTGGACCACCAGTAAAAGTCCAAGGTGGTTCTTACTGACCTAATATCGAGGCAGTATACCGTCAGTAACAGCCATTTTGGATTTTCCTACATCCACTTCACATATTACACATGAAAATTCTGGTACAGAAATTTGTTATTCGACACTGTTTTGTGTTTTAATATCGTTAATTGTGATTGGCGACCTGTGAAGATCCGTGGTAGAATAGGTCTTCAGCAACCCATGCTTGCCGTAAAAGGCAAATATGCTTGTCGTAAAAGGCGACTGAGGGGATCGGGTGGTCAGGCTCGCTGACTTGGTTTGAAGCATGTCAAATATCCCAATTGTATGGATCGATGCTCATGATATCAATCACTGGATTGTCTGATCCAGACTTGATTATTTACAGACCGCCGTCATATAACTGGAATATTGCTTAGTGTGGCGTAAAACAACAAACAAAAAATTGTGATTGGCAAAGACATTAATTTTTAAAGAAACCGTGTTCGTGACTTTATTACCAAAAAATATAGAGCAGAAAAGCCAAGTGGAGGTTACTGATTTACAAATAACGTTATAGAACATAATGTAGGATGACGTCACAATCAAGAAACGTGATGCCAATGACCTCTCATAGCAATAGAATAGACAGCAGCCCTTTGTCAGGGATAGGCAGACTGCTATCAAGTTACAGTGGCACGCAGATTTCTGTTAACATGCGGCATATTTATGATAATTCTATCCAGTTTAACTATAAGTCTTGTATAAACATTCACATGTAGTGCATTATATATTCCACTGTTAACGTTTTTGATGACATTAAAGCGTTGTATCGGAAACATATGTACTGGGCCTGTCATTTATACCGGTTGTAAGTGTCAAGTTTTCATGACATGTGCGATAAAGATTCCAGAGAGTGTAAACTTTTCGGTATAAGAAATTCGTTATTCTGTCATTAGCTGTCATACAGTGTCATATTTGGTAAGCAGAAATATATTGGGCTCTGCTGACACCTCACCAAATATTGTTTTCTGCTAGCCTAATATGACACTGTATATGGCAGCTAAAGAAAGATGCCATAACTAATAATATATCTATATACGTCTTTGCATACACTAAAATATACATTTCACTACACCAATTTTGGCTGTTTGCACACTGGTGGCAGCGATGATGCTGGGTGGGTATGCGCTAGGCAGGAACTTGACTTCTACACAGCAAGAAAGTATGACAAACATATGAACGGTAAGTGTTTATAAAAAATATTTTATATGTTGCTCACTATCAGTAGAAACATGTTTAATCCTACTACAACACTCTGATTGCCATATGAGACAATGTTTGTCCGGAATATAAATGTTTTTGTTTTCAACTGTGCAGCAGGGCATTGATAAAGTCCCGTGAAGATCCGGGGTAGAATAGGTCTTCAGCAACCCATGCTTGCCGTAAAAGGCGACTATGCTTGTCGTAAAAGGCGACTAACGGGATCGGGTGGTCAGGCTCGCTGACTTGTTTGATGCAGGTCATCGATCCCAATTTCTGGGATCGATGCTCATGATATCAATAACTGGATTGTCTGGTCCAGACTCGATTATTTACAGACCGCAGTCATAAAGCTGGAATATTGCTGAGTGTGGCGTAAAACAACAAACCAACCAAACCAACAGCATTGATAGATATGTGTGCTCTTTTGAACGTAAGAATGCTAACAAAAAGAATAGTTTTGATCCATCTTCAAAATCAGCGAATCTCATTTCACCATGAGCTAGATGTTGCATGTAATTTTGAAATTCTGACTCCTGACTAAGATCAATTGATAATTCCCTTTTAAAATTCTAAATCCCCAGTTTTGTTTTCTGAATAATACTGTGATATAAACATATTTATTTCCAAAAAGTGGAGGGATTGACAAACAAGCAAATTTTGCTTATCTGAATGCCTCTCCCAAACATAATACACATACAAATTACAATGTATTGAAAGTGACATAAGATTTGGTTGGTTGGTTTGTTGTTTTACGCCGCACTCAGCAATATTCCAGCTATACGATGGCGGTCTGTAAATAATCGAGTCTGGACCAGACAATCCCATGATTAATATCATGAGCATCGATCCAAACAATTGGGATCAATGACATGCATCAACCAAGTCAGCGAGCCTGACCATCCGATCCCGTTAGCCGCCTTTTATGACAAGCATAGTCACTTTTTACGGCAAGCATGGGTTGCTGAAGACCTATTCTACCCCGGAATCTTCACGGGTCAAAAGTGACATAAGATATAGCATACATTATATAATTGACATTAAAGATAAGTATTGTTCTGTAGGTGTTTTATTACTGGATTATCTTTCGTAACTACAGCTACGTTATTATTTACATCCAGCACAACAACATCGCAGTATCATACAGCAAAACCAACATCTAAGACAAAATCTCTAAATCCGCAAAAAGATCTGCACTGATTTCAAAATTTCAAGATTTGTCGTTAAATGGAATTACCATTAGGAATCGAATTAAAATCGTGGCCTTTTACAAAATAATACATATTTTGCCTTCATGTCCTGTTTAAGGGACACGTAAGAAAGAAATGAAGTGCATCTTCCATGTGATAGCCACAACAATATCTCGGGCTGTCGGATATAAATCTGGCAAATTTGTCGGCGTAAAGATCACTGCAGCCAGGCCTGAGACGGGAGTGTAAAACCTGACAGAATCTTGATCCATAATTTACATCAAAGTATATACCAATCTTATCATTGCTGTTTATAAAACCTTTAAAACTTCCTAAGCTACTGGCATTGGTGTATTCAATAGGTAGTGAGTTCCAAATATTAGCTGTATCTGGAATAAATGATGTGGCATAATTATTTGTTTTACACTTTATGTTTTGCAGCTGTGAGCTGTTTCTCAAATTATAATCACTTGCATTCGACACTCTAAGGACGAGAGATAATCCGGTACTAGATTGTTAACCATTTTATAAAAGATATTTAACTTTTGAAAATGCCTTCTTTCTTCTAATGACGTAAGATTTGTTTCTTTATAAAGTTTACCGTGACTAGTTCCACGAACAGCCCCACAAATTGTTCTGAGTGCATCTAGATTCATACATAATATCCGGTGTTTTTCTATTTAAACGATACTTGAAACTCCTGAGACAGTGAATCATTGGACTGACTTTCTTAACTAGGCTATCAATGTGATTGTTCCACATACAATCTTCTTGGAGAGTACGTCTGAGATGTTCATGAGAAAGAACTTCCTGAACTGTAGTGTTACTCATTTTCAAAACTGGTTTTACAAGAGGAAGAATCTTCCGTGAAAATTAAATATATATTGTTTTATTAGGGTTGAAATCGACCTGCCAGTTTTCTGCACAAGAGGATATTCTGATTAGATCGTTATTCAGACAATGTGCTGCTGTATGTGGATCTTTTACCACGACGTATAGGGATGTGTCATCGGCAAACAGTCTAATAGTACTATCAATATCGTCTATAATGTCGTTCATGAAGATTAAAAACAGTAGCGGTCCTAAAACTGACCCTTATGGAACTCCGGCCATAACTGGTTGTAAGTCTGAACTATACCCATTGATAACAACCCGTTGACATCTATTTTTTAGGTAGCTTTCAAACCAGTTTATGGATAAGGCCTCCATGCCAAACTTTATCAAAGGCCTAACTATTGTCGCAAAAGACTGCTCTGATTTCTTTGCCTTTATCCAATTCTCTAGCAATAAAATCACATAAGTAAGTCAGCTGGTTAGCGGTAGAATCTCCTGGCATGAAACACGATTGAAAATTATTCTCTCTTAAGTCATTAAAAACCTATTTAAAAACACATTTTTCAAATATCTTTGCCACACAACACGTGAGAGCTACAGGTCTATAATTACTATATTCATTAATATTACCTTTCTTATAAATAGTAAGTAGGAAGCTTCTTTCCAACTTACCAGAAAAATAGAAATGTCCAGGGATACATTAAACAATTTAGCAAGTGGATCTGATATCGCTGAAGCAGTTAATTTCAATAATCTATTGCCGATACAGTCGGGCCCTGTTGCTTTAGTTACATCAACAGACAGGAGAACATCTTGAACTTCCTTTGTTGTTAGAATGATAGTAGAGAGCGATTCTTCTGTTTTAAGCTTAATATCAGGGAGAATTTTATCAGGATAGTTATCAGATTCCTGGTCAGAGAAATAATTGTTCATCACATTTGCAATATCCCCCTTTTATCATCATATGGTATATCGTGGTAATTAATGAGAGGGAATTTTGCATTACTGGTGCCCCTTAAATAGTTTTTAACTAGCGGCAACCATACCTTTTCACCGTACGCATCATTAATTTTACTATCAATCTTGAGTACATATTTTCTCTTTGCAGTGCGAACATAGGAGATAACACGGTTTCTTATTTGACGAAAATGAGTCCAGTCAGAATCTAAGTTACGCTTTTTAGCAACCTTATGAATTCTGTTACGTTTCCTGATCAGTCGACGTATCCTGCTAGTGATCCATAGTGGATCATTAGGTCTAATTGTTACACATTTGTTAGGAATATGATTATTTCATACGTCAATAACTGTCCGGGTAAAACATTCTGCCATGTCAACATTTCTGGATGATAACAAATGATCCCACTATAGCACCAATAGTCACCCCTAGTTGTATTATTACATTATAACAGCTATTCATGTTCACATGAAAACATAAAATATAAATTTAGAAGTCATATTTTGAAACTCCTTTATGAAACCGACTAGAACTGCATTCAAAATAAATATCACTGTTGAGGGGTACATACGGAATAAGACATCTTGTACAGAAAATGTCATGTGAAATTGATGGTAAGTGTTGTTTAGCCCTGCACTTGTCATGCAAGTCTGGACACTGAAACCCTGGCCATGCAGACTAGTGGTTGACAGCATGAGCATCAGATCAGTTTTGTTAATGTTAAAGGTATCCAAATTGCCAATTTGAATTTCAAACATTTTGGAGGGTATTGCTCCACATTTAGTGCATTATATATTCCACTGTTAACGTTTTTGTTGACATTAAAGCGTTGTATCGGAAACATATGTACTGGGCCTGTCATTTATACCGGTTGTAAGTGTCAAGTTTTCGTGACATGTGCGATAAAAATACTAGACAGTGTAAACTCTTTGGTATAAGAAATTTGTTAAGGTGTCATTAGCTGTCATGCATACAGTGTCATATTAGGTTAGCAGAAATATATTGGGCATACATCAATAATTATCAGGGTAAAACATTCTGCCATAACGTCAACATTTCTGGATGATAACAAATGATCCCACTTTGTCTCACTTAAGCTGTCAATAATTTTTTCATTATCAGCCATGTTGTAATTTTAGATTTTTCTTTTAAAATTTGCATTGCTAGGTATGTTTTCCTTAATTTTTTATGAATATAGGACAATGATCACTGCATATAGGATCAGATACACCCACACACTGTCTACATTAGTTACGAACAATAAATCAATCAAAGTTCTGGAGGTAGGTGTATACCTGTGGGCTCAGTTATAATTTGGGTCAACCCATATGTTGCTTGTAAGAGATCTATTTTGTTCTTACTTTCTCTAAGAATATCGAGATTAAAGTCCCCAGCTACAATAGTTGGTATATTCAGATCTATCGCGTTACATATTGACTGATCTATCAACTCCCAGTAAGCAGTAATAACTGAAAAAATTATTAATGAAAAAACAGATTAATTCGGTAATCTGCATTAGTGTTACGACCGTGACGGTAATGAAGGAGGTCCCTCCGTGTATACCAAGCACGTGCATGAACCGACGAGGGTACAACAGGACAGTGCGTGGATATCTGCTTGTTGACATGTTTTACAAACAATGGATATGAATACCCTAACACACACAAGCTTCTGGCAAGGAGACTGTTATAGATGTAAGTACCTTGTAGTACCCGTCTTTAAGGTGATAATACTCACTGCATATGTAGAAAATCTAAAATACTATGTTAAATTACGGCATACATACACACATTGCCTGCCCCTCTAATTCACACTATCATACAATTACATACTTACACACATGCACGCATGCATACATACACACATACATACTTAAATACATACTTTGTATTTACCTGCACAATCTTTTCAATAATGTATTTTGGAATAATACTGTGCATTAAGTGTTCTCATTTACCATGTATTTGTCCAGATTACTTCAAAGTGTATACCGTATTCGACGTAATAAGCGCCCAGGGCGCTCTCAAAATTAGAAATAGGTGGCTCTTATTAGAATATCATTTTGGTGAAAAAAACAGAGTTGAAAGATAAATTTCGTGGTTTATGCTGACAGCCTGAAGTGTTTATGTACGACAGATATATTTTTCCAGAATCTAATTGCCCATAATTAAGGGTGCATATAACACACAAGTGCGTATTATACACGAATAAATAAGTCTTGTGTACATTGATCAATCGGAAGGGGTGCTAATTGGGATTGTTCACTAGCCAATATTAGCAAATGTCGCCGTGGGCGCTTATTAGAGTGAGGCGCTTATTACGTCGAATACAGTAAGTACATCTGTGACTGACTTCATATACAAAACACTGTCAAAAAGTATTTTTTGTTAGAATAGAAATAAACTGATTTCTGAGAGTGCCAGGTCTCCAGAAATTGTTTTGGGCCATTGAGTATTAATATTCATAATAATAATTCATTTCTAAGGCACCTAACTTCAAACGTGTTATATATTACAGTAAATTCAGTTATTTACAGAAGCTGGAGTGGAATCATGCAGAAGTCACAGAACAATATGCATGGTAACGTTGATCGGAATTCTAGAAGCTTGAAAAGTAAAAGTGACTTTTGTAATTAGCATCCAATCAGCTTGTAATAACTTATTAATCCTGTTAATCCTTATCCTTATTGTAGGCTTCAGAGCTTCAGATAAGCTGCGTATCTGCGTGAAATACGCATCAGAAAGGCAGAAATACGCAGTAAAATAAAATCCAAGCGTATGAAATACGCAACGAACATTACAGATACGCTACAAATATAAAACTTGTGCGTATCATCAAAATATTGTGAATTAACCCTGCGTATTCGATTAGCAAATCAGCAACTTATTTTGAAATTATAAACGGGCATTCCGTCAACCTTGCCAAACTCCACGATGACAGTTACATCATGATCATTTGCCATCACATTTTCTTGTGGAAGTATCCAGGTATTTTTGAGTCCTATAAAGCTCTCGAACCTACACGACACCAGTTTGCAGGGACTAGATGAATAGTGTTTTTAAATATTTAACTTAAATACCCACATGTGTAAAATCTAGTGGGTAACAGAAATTTGAATACCCAGATAGAATTACTGATACCCAATGATTTTAAAATGCTTGGGTACAATACCCACAACACCAAAAGCTTATCTGGAGCTCTGAGGCTTACATGTATCTGGCTTCATTACCTGTGTGCTATTAGTCCTACTGTATCTCTGGGTTTAGCCAATCATTTGTATGCTACTTGTCATCTGTTACGTGTTGTTGTTAACGTTAATCTGCTTATCACAACATGTCACACACATATACCTTTCTTCACTATGGTTGCAATCACTCTAGCTTGATAACGGTGTGAGAATCTACATTGAATAGTACTCATGCACATTCCAATACTCATTAGGAAACACTGAAATAGCTCAAAGCTCGAGATATCCTTGTACATACCTTCGCCTGGGACTCGTGGCAAACTGTGACTGCGTGAAACCACTGCTCGTCAAACAGTGAGTGCGTGACACCTTCTCTGCGCTGAACCCCTATGGCGTAAATGTTTACAAAACACCCGGTACAGTTTTAGGCCTCCTCATTGGAACACGTCAACCAGCATCACACGGAATGACATTGCATATCTCTTTGACTGGAATATCGATTTGTCTATTTTCCCGCGTAGTATACACCCCTCTACAACCTGTCGATGGCGACAGGTCAATAAAATATGACACACTGCTTAAAGTTTCAACAAAACCCCATTAACTTACATCAAAAGTTTTATGACTGAGACGATATTCCTTCCATGCTCTTCCGGCTTTGGAGGTCAGGGGTCGCATGCCAAAGGTCATGTCAGAGGTTAAATGTGCCGTAGCGTGATTTTCACCCGCTTCAAACGATAACGAATGGAGAAGTTTTAACGAGTCAAATTGTGCCTTTGCAAATTTAATGTGACGTGGTTATCACTTGAAAAACAACTTCGCTTGGGAGTTTAGGTTTTTGAACGATTACTTTTATGCATTACATAAATTATTGGTTGACTGGTCTTGTATAAGATGTTATCAGTAAAATTATCATCCTTTGACCTTTGACACGATGAAGTCAATTGTCTGACTATATACAATTCTCCCCTGGTATGAACATATTGGTGGGGGGTGGGGGGGGGGGGGGGGTGGGGGGGTGGGGGGGTGTGTGCGTGCGTGTGTGTGTGTGTGTGTGTGGGGGGGGGGGGGGGGGGGTGCGTGCGCATGTGTGTGTGTGTGCGTGCGTGTGTATGTATGTGTGTGTGTGTGTGGATGTGTGTGTGTGCGTGTGCGTGCGCGTGTCTGTGTGTGTGTGTGTGTGTGTGTGGATGTCTCTGTGTGTGTGGATGTGTGTCTGTGTGTGTGTGTGTGTGTGTGTGTGTGTGTGTTGTCCCAGTTAATTATTGAACAAATATTTCTGCTCCAAACTGTAGAGAACGTGTCTGCCACAAACATTCAAACAATACATTGTTACAAGACGGTTTTTAAAAAATAACTATTTACGCTATTATATTTTATCTGATATTTAAATTATATAATTTAATCAATATTTGTTTTTTTCAGCTGTAGCTAAACAAATATGGAGTCTCCATACAAAATCCCAGCTGCCCGTCACCATCCCCGGATATCAAATGGTCGGTCCCCGCAATCAACCCCCACATCAGCTGTGTCCCAGCACGTCAACATTAATCACTCATTTACACTCTACTGATTTTCAAATGAATAGTAGCGCACCCTAGCTAATAAATATCATATCTAACGCACCAGACACCATTAAAACATCGAACACGTGTTCCAGTGGTGTATTTGACACCGTCGTAATAGAAATATACTTCATTAGCTGTTATCTGTAAAGGTATATAAACTGTTGCAAAAATGTTCATTTAAACTAAATGACAAACCTCCAATATGTCTGGCTTCTATAGACTGCCTTATCTAAACGAATGCACTGTGAACACAACACTTTGTATGTCTTATCAATAAAAGTAGAAAATACACATTCATCTCCAGCGGAAATATATTAATAACATAAAAGCTTGTTACGGTTTTAGTTTAAAAAACAATAACGACACTACTACTACTACTACTACTACTACTACTACTACCGTCACGCCGAAGACCAGGGTTCGATTGGTATAATTTGTGAAGCCCATTTATTGTGTCCCTCGCCGTGATATTGCCGAAATATTGCTAAAAGCGGCGTAAAACCAAACTCACTCACTCACTTACTACTATTTCTACTGCTACTACAGCCAGGCTTCATAAACGTAATTTTTAATATTTTTTAATATTTATATTTTTTTTATATACTCCGAAGAAGAGAACGATGAATGAACAGGACATGACGAACACAGATGCCACGTCAGCCTGGACAGGTCCAATCTCATTCAACTGAAGTCCACGTGTGTGTGTTCAAGCATGAATTACAAATCGACAACATAAATATCCAAATGACAGACTTCTATTACAACCCCATGTTGATTAATAACACACCCAGAGAAAAGGAAGAGCGTTAATTCATCGATGCATCACTTTGATAAGAACCCCAGGTGTTCAAACGAGATTTTCTCCCAACGATCAATAGAACGCGAAGCGGCGTAAATGAAACAACGTTAATGTTCTTACAACTGTCATATATAAAATTCACACAAAATGACAATTATCATGGGAAAATTGGACTTATAGCCACAGCAGTCGTTTAGTATCTTTAACACCGTCTACTACGCATTAAAACAAAGATAATTATAAGTACAGTTTGATGTAAATGTAATTTTACGTTTATTTCGAAATGTATTAATAAGCATAATTTTGTCACAATAAACAACCTTGTTTCAATATCTAATAATGAAATCGCACGACATCATGATCATTCTTTGGTAATGTTATTCTATATCACCTGTAATATAATGCCATGTGTTCGTCGCGTAACAGGCTGATATTGATAGCAATACAACGCTAAATAAATCTGTTTCGGTTGTTAATACACAGATGAAAGTACACAATAGGCGTTTGATTGTCACCAGCTGTTAAGTTCGATCTCCATTTACTGTTATATCCATATAGAGAGATTACCTGACACCTGTGTTGTGTTGACTGGAACGCCTGACGTAGTATAGCGTTATAGAGATGCATGTACACGCTGGAATTGTAACTGTTCACACGAACTAGAGTACTTCTTTTTCAGCCTTGTTCGATAGGAGGTTTCAAATACTGATATGACGAAATGTAGGTTAAAACATGCCTATTTTCGGAATATTCAGAACGTGTGGCGTTTTGAGCAGAAAACACTTTTAAAAACACTATAGCGTTGGCATTCCAGGTAAGTGAGGTAGGCGAGATGATATATTTCAGTCTGAAAGCGGAGTACATATACTTCATTAGCTGTTATCTGTAAAGGTATATAAACTGTTGAAAAATGTTCATTTAAACAAAATGACAAACCTCCAATATGTCTGGCTTCAATAGACTGCCTTATCTAAACGAATGCAGTGTTAACACAACACTTTGTATGTCTTATCAATAAAAGTAGAAAATACACATTCATCTCCAGCGGAAATATATTAATAACATAAAAGCTTGTTACGGTTTTAGTTTAAAAAAACAATAACGACACTACTACTACTACTACTATTATCGTCACGCCGAAGACCAGGGTTCGATTCCCGACATGGGTACAATGTGTGAAGCCCATTTCTGGTGTCCCCCGCCGTGATATTGCTGGAATATTGCTAAAAGCGGCGTAAAACCAAAACTTACTCACTCACTCACTCACTCACTACTACTACTGCTGCTACCACAGCCAGGGTTCATAAACGTAATTTTTAATATTTTTAAATATATACATTTGTTTATATACTCCGAAGATGAGAACGATGAATAACAGGACATGACGAATACAGATACCACGTCAGCCTGGACAGGTCCAGTCTCATTCAACTGAAGTCCATCATCCCGAGGTAAGGGAGTTAACTGACTTTAAAGTCAGTTCACTCCCTTACCTCGGGAAGATGACTGTAGTCAAATAAATAGACACGTTCAAGCATGAATTGCAAATCGACAACATAAATATCCAAATGACTGACTTCTATTAGAACCCCATTCCAGGGAAGTGAGGTAGGAGAGATGATATATTTCAGTCTGAAAGCGGCGTGCATGTGTATGGTGAGGTGAGGTGAGGTGAGGTGAGGTGAGGTGAGGTGAGGTGAGATGAGATGAGGTGAGGTGAAAGGGGTATAACGACGTGCATGCACGTGTGTGTGTGTGTGTGTGTGTGTGTGTGTGTGTGTGTGTGTACTGGTACGGAATAATGCCGATATTTTAGTGCTACAATTTCATTCAAACTGTGGTTGATCAATCATTTTTTTACCCCTCCCTAGATTTATTATAATTCATAACAAAACCTCTTCTTGTTATTTTGTTATCGATCATGGAACTCGACCTATACTTTCTTTTGCAGCCCAGTTTAGAATAGGCCTTCAGCAACCCATGCTTGCCGTAAGAGGCGACTATCGGGTGGTAAGGTTCGCGGACTTGGTTGATGCATGTCATCGTATCCCAATGGCGTAGATCGATGCTCATATCAATCACTGGATCATCTGGTCAAGACGCGCTTATTTACAGACCGTCGTGACATAGCTCTATTGCTAACTGCAGCGTTAAACAAAATTCACATCCTTCTGTCTTTCAGAGTATAATACACATTTATTTCATAAAGAATATGTTTTTGTCTGTTTGTTGTTAACGCCGCACTCAGCAATATTTCTGCCATAAGATGTCGGTCTGTAAATAATCGAGTCTTGACTTGTCAACCCAGTTATTGACACCCTGAACATAGATGTATACGAAATTGGGATACGAAGACATCAGCCAAGTCAGCAATCGAGCCCGTTACTCGCCTCTTACGATAAGCATAGGTTGCTGTAGACCAATTTTTACCCGGATCTTCACGGGTCACGTTTATGGATAATGGGCATTTGATATATTGCGTCGCAGAAACAAGTATCCGAATTTAAGTCTCAAAATTCAAATGTACAAGTAATATTTAATTCTTAGAATAACTGTATACATCTCCACAAACAGTTGCACCTTACCGACATGAATGTCTATTACCGTCGGTCCAGTTGATTTTTTCTGATCCCAGAATTTACCCCAAGAAAACGACATCTTGACTTCTCCGTCTCTCTTCGTGTTGTGTCGTTAAGATCGTCACAGAATGAAAAGTCAAGTTGGTTCATATTTTCTCTTCAATGTTTTAACACGTGGCAATACGTGAATAATTACCGTAAAATAGCATATGTGTCCAAAAAATTATTTATGACTAAAATAATTATCAAACGACGATTGAACTAACATTCATTACCCAAAGAAGAACTTTCTGGATACAAATGAACATATATTTCACATTTCATTTTGTTTCTGCTGTTAACGCATGTTTAATGATGCTATACTCGTTTTATTTCAAATGGCTGAATTTTATTCAAAATAGCTTACGGTAAAGTTAGAACACGCTGTTGTCTGCGAAGCGGAAGGACTATCATATCATCAACTGGTTAGATTACACTGTTAGGTTTCAGTTTCGAGACCCAGTCATGCATAACGTGCGTGTTACGTGCTGACATCCAATGCATATATAGTGGGTCCAATATGAACATGCACAATTGGTGGTGGGGGGGATTTGGGATTTACGTCGCTTCCAAGATTATTGCACTTATATAGCGACGTGCATGCACGTGTGTGTGTGACTGCTTGTACTAGATGGACTGATGCCGATTTATGGTGCTAGCTCACTGAGACACCCTGCCACAGTTTGACATGAATACCCCACTCAGACACAGTATACTGACCCCGAGCCGACCCAACTTTGAATTAGCCCCTTAATGCCGAGCGCCAGACAGGGTAACAACAAGTACCATCTTCTAAAATTGTGTCTACCTTATCTTTAAACGTCTTTTGGTATGGCGCGGCCTGTAGGCCAACACTTCATGATAGTAGATTTCAGTGGTGTATTAATGTCGTCTTCCCGCGTTGCAACCCTGATTTCATCTAATTGTTTGTCTTTGATAAGTAGATGAGATATGTTGTTCACAGAAATAGTCTCAGTGTCCGGTTATCTGGTAACTGAGCTCTCGAGTTTTCGAATGGATTTCCCAGGCTTGTAAACCAGACCGATGTTGTACTCCTGTCTGCAGAAGAAACAATTGCAGCCTGTTAAGGGCCTTTCAGAGTAGCTTCTTAGATATTACTACTTATAGGCTTATGGTCGGTTACAATAGTGACGAAATGTCAAAACATATAATGATGCTAACATCTCTTTTTTCAATCTGAGCGTATCTCTTTTCAGCATCGGGTAGAGACCTACTTTCAGAGGCAATAGGCTTGCCTTCCTGGAGTAACGCCGACCCAAGTCCGTGCTCACATGCGTCATTTTCCACAATGAGATCCTTGTCTGGGTCATAGAATGCTGGTACATACCAACTTTCCTGTTCATGGGATTCCTGTTGGGTCTTGGACCACACACAAGGTACATCTTTCTTGGGGAGGTTGCGCATGGGCGCAGTGACTCCCATCACACTTGGTAGAAACTTTGACAACTAGTTTAACGTCTAAGTAATGTCTCAGTTCTTCGACACTACACGGAGGAGCCATGTCATGTATTGCTCTGACTTTCTCAGGATCGGACTGTAGCCCGTTCTCTGTGATCAAGTGACCCATGGACATGCAAATGCAGCTTGTGTGGGTTTAACTTGATATGTCTTTCATAATATCTTGTCAGGAAACCATCGAATTGCTAATCACGATTCTCCGTTTCTTTCCCACGTATGAGATCATCGTCGGAAATACACACCACATCTGGTAAACCTTCTAACTCGTTTCAGATGAGACGGACGCGCCAAAGGGTAGCCTAAGCCACCTTGCATCTACCAAAACAAGTTGTGAGCATACTCTTCAAGTTGAACATGGAGAAATCTGGATGATAAATCAGCCTTGGAGAACTCTCTTGACCGCATGAGTTCATGAAGAGTATCTTCGAGTACGGGTGGAGTATAGTGTTCTCTCTGTAATGCCTTGTTCAGCTCCTGTGGAAATAACAGATCATAAGATCAACCGATCTTTTCTGGGTGATTGCGATTTGAATAACCCATGGAGTTGGCGCATTGACAGGAACAATCCCCTAAACCTTGCATGCGACTTTGAGCTTAGGGCGCAATGATATGGCACACGCCTAGTAGGGATGGCAACAGTTTCATCAACCAAGACCATCAAAAGTACAGTAGAACACGGATATAACGAACAACTTATGTACCCAACTTGCTGTCAAACTTTTCTTTCTACTTGTCGACCGCATTACCACTTGCTACACGTTCAATTTCTCCTCATGAATTGTCACAAGTTGTATTCTAGTCCTACAAGAGGTGTGAAGTTTCCTTTATGACCATAAACTCAATAGAATATTTCCATTTGAGTAGCAGGATTCCGCACAGAGATTCGCACCTTTCCAAGAGTGACGTCAGTCTCGTTCCACATCCTCAAGTTCTTGGTCGTCGAAGACAGCTCGGACAGCTTATGATTAATCAAGCTTGCTGGAATAAGGCAAGGGAGTACACTGACAACAAAAGTCTAGTTCCCACCCCTGCTGAACTGTGATGGAATTTCCTGGCTCGATCGTAGCGCCACCAGTGGCTATTACGGAGTTATGTCCCTCCTATTGACCAATCAGATTCCATCAGTCATATCACACTTGTATTTGCTTCAAACACAATGGCAGCGCCAAGTCATAACAATATGATCGATAATCAATATCTATATTGTAATATAACGGGTCTTATGTCGCGAAGTGGATCAAATCACGTGAGCACCTTGATTTAAAACATAAAAAAGATTTGTAAAATATCTGTCGACACCCATTTTGCCGGTACACATGTTTTGTGTACCCTTCAAGTGGACTGCACCTTGAAATCCATCAAGGACGTCGACTGCTGCCACCATGTTACGTGCTGACATCTATGACATAGGACCATGGGTCCAATAAGAACATAAAAAAGTTTCAGTGTTGAGAGACTGTTTCTGTACTGATGTTATGTAGGGTCATGTCTTGACTGTAAGACCCTATCGCGCCTCTCTGCTAAAATGAAATAAACTGACAAAAGTCTAATGTATTGCCCCCAACCCTCGCAAGCAATCTGGACGGCTCTGTGGCTTGTTCAACTGGCTTACAACTTTTACCTCCACCCTGGTTCAAAAAGTTAAGGATGACCCTGTGGTTTGTCTGTTTGAGGTGGAGGAAAGCCTGATATGATGCAGGTCTAAGACGTTCACCACTTTTATGAAACAGTGTGGCTGCTTGTACTTGAATGGACAAATGCCTGTTTTCCAGTGCTAGACACTATCCACAAGACCACCAATGCGGTCTGTTCACTAGAAGGACCACACAAGACACACTGCAGTCTATGTTTTAATCATCACTTGAAACATGATCAATATGACCTCATCACCTCTCAACAACACACTTTCAGTTCATATGAGCAAATAACTAAGGTTATAACTGTGAGGTAAACAAGACCGTGCCACTACACTGCAGCTCACCTAGACATGTAGTCAACCAAGGAACCAGTCATTATAAATCAATGACTTCAGTATTCCAGTTATATCACGACTTGTCAGCATAATTTGGGAGGAAAGCCTGAAGTGATGCAGGTCTCAGACGTTTACCACTTTTGTGAAACCCACAAGCACAGGTATGGTGCTGACAGACCTAGAAACATAATCAGTGTGAACTGGGACTCAAACCCACAATTATAGGTTTCTTGCATGCCCGCGTGACGCAACTCGAAACAACAAATTGCGCCACCTAAGACGACTGGGCCACCCGTGCCCCCTTCAGGGGAGTTTACAGAGCCAAATATGCAAATTGAGAGAATTGAAGAGCATGAACAAAGGTCAAAATATTAAATATTGCATTGGACATGTTGAATCGGACAACTATAAAAACAAATATCAAATTTCATTACATTTAGTACCAAAATGGCAGAGTGGCTGTGGCAGCCATTTGAAAATGAGATCAAGGTCTCTGGAACAAACTGAAGTTTCATTACTAGAGGGAACAAGCAGATGAAGTGTCAGCCCCAATGGTTCACTGTTTCTGAGAAGGATGCTTAATTGTTTATTACGCATGATGACTGATATGGCTGCTAGATAAACCAGCCATTATGCAAGTTCATTTGGCTTTCAGATGGAGAAGTGAAGGACAAACTACCACGACATATGCTCACTTGAACGTTCAGTGAGCTAAAGTGGACCAAATATACAAATATTCTATGTGTGCAGCAGACTCTGAACAACAATAGACTGCTTATCTGCTTATCACAAACAAATGCAATACAGATGAATATGCATAACATAAATTGTTAAAAGTATACAAGATCTTTTCCTGATACCATACCTCTCTGTTTAAAGATCTAATGACATCTCCATAGAAGGTCGCATTATAACCCTGAGATAACTTTGATCACCCAATTTAAATGAGTGAGTGAGTGAGTGAGTTGGGTTTAACGGCGCTTTTAACAGTATTCCAGTCATATCGCGGCATGTCAGCTGAATGTGGGAAGAAAGCCCGAAGTGATGCAGGTCTCAGACGTTTACCACTTCGGTGAAACCCACGAGCATGGGTATGGTGCTGACAAACCAAGAAACATAATCAGGGTGAACTTGGATTCGAACCCACAATCATAGGTTTCTGGCATGCCCAAGGGACACATCTGCCTTAGACGACTGGGCCAACCGTGCCCGCCCCATTTAAATGAAGGATACATGGGTTCTCGAGACAACCAGATGTTGACTTTTTAAAGACATATGACTTCATTTCTTAACATCAATTTGGAAATTCGATTTTACCCCCCCAAAAAACACACAGCCCATAATTATTTTCTTTTTGGGCGCAGATGCCTTGCTCAGAAATGACAGAGTCAATAAATAATCCAACACAATATAACAGTGCAGCCTCCATGATTTACATTCATAACTGGCCGTTTAACTTATCAAGTTATAGAAACCTGGATGCTTCAATGATCCTACCAAGACTTGAGATGTCTTGATGCAGACTGGCTCCTGTGGAGGTGTTGCCAGATCTTCAAGCTGAGATGTATAGATCGAATTAAATTAACTGACTTAATGAGATTGCAATAGTTTGCAGCATAGAATAAAGGATATTTCCAGTATCTATATATGACTTGTCACATAACATGAACTAAAGAACAAAGTGTGAGAATTATGTGATTAAAATAAATATTTGAATGATATTCAATTGCATTTTGTACGCAACAACTTGTTTCAGTACTCTAGGGACACAACTCTCATCAACCATATTTTCATGACCATCCTTTTCTCCAAGCTGAGAAACTCTTTCTGGAGATATAGTTTTTCCATGACGAGAAATATCCTGAGAAAATATTTAGTCAGGGTTGTTTTGAGGTCAATTTCCTCAGAGAAAAAAAAACTCCTGAAAAAAAAAATACAACACACAAGCACAAATACAAAGATGTATGTAAAAACAGCATTTTAACTTTTAAATTGTTTGGTAAATGGAATCCTGATAAACATTGAAATTACAATATTCTACATTAACTTTTGATAGGAGTACCCAGGTGGGGAACGAACCTGACCGACAGCTGGACAGCTAGATGCTGTCTCACAGAGAGTATTTATTGCTGTGGAACGGTCATTTTTGCGGTGCCTTTTAAACAACATTGCAGACATGCTCAGTGCTCTGTGGCTGGCAAATTTATGAAGTATTTTAATATCCCCGTCAAAGTTGAGTAGTACAGTTTAGTTCTGTCATACCAAGTCTCCATTATGAACTGGTAAACCAGGTGAATTTTATTTCAATTAAATCCTTTTTCAACGCATCCTTTATTATCTAGTGTATTACATCTGTATTCAATTGATACACACCCGGAGCCATTCACAACCATGGCTTACCATGTGAACATCAATAATGTCTTTATTAGGCCACACTTTTTAATTCTTATGTTTAACAGATTTATTCCAGCTTTTCCACACAAGGTCGGTCAAAATAAAAATAACAATAAAAATAAATGTCAATTATTTTTTTATTTATATGAAAGCCATTCTGCCGTTGAGTCAAAACTTCAGGTGGCCTCTTGAATCACTGATAATATACATGGAATTGATATAAAATCATAAAACATTTTCTATTGTATAAGAGGGTCTATATTACTAGCGGGAGATAATTTAGTGTTTATTATTTCTTAGACTGGCTGCATTACAGGAGGGGTGGCTAGTCTGTGAAATGAATTTTTTTTCGAGTGGCCTAAAGGACAGTGGTAAAAATCCATTGATATTCATTAAAAATATCAAAATATGTGTCAGAATTTTGACCTTTGGTTATTGAATTTCTCCTGTGTAAGAAGGACTATTTATAAACCAACACTGAATGGGAGGTAGGTAAAAGGCCCATTATGGCCCGCTGGAAATATCATGTCTTAAAGTTGAAGAAAACTTAGAAATATTGGTACAAAACTATCAGATACGTTCAAATGGCTGACCAGTAGCCTCTTTACTTTCTAATTACTTTCATGTCATTTTGCACATGCTGAATTTGCTAGAGTACATATATCTTCATGCTAAAAATCTACACTTATAAATTTATTGGCTTGTTAACATGCCTAAAGGAACATGTTTAAGAACACTTTTTCATGAATCAATTGTTTGTAAAAATAACATGTCGTAACCTTGGTTACCATAACAACTTAATGATCACAGACATGCTAATAGTTGTATTCCTTCACCGAATATTACTGTACGCAATTTATTGCTTAAGGCAAAACAGAGGCATAAACTAAAAGTACTTGCTGAAATGTTACTTCAAGACACATCTTGATTTTCATCTTATTATTATGAGGAGTGAAAAAGAGATGTGTCAGGTCTTCCCTTTTGTCAGAAAATCCAACAAACAAAAAAGTCTTTCGTTGCCTGATCTGCAGGATCATAGAAATTATGTCTATTCTTCTCAAAATGTTAATTATGAGAGTAATGTTGAAAGCCAAAAACAGCCATACACCAGCAATATGAAAGCGTTGGTCACCAGAAATTTGGTTTTGCAGATTGTACTTATGTGGGCAATCAAACCCAAGGTGACAGCCTCCAAGGTGTATTTGATGGAGCATCTGCCCTGAGACTGCCTCCATGGTGTAGCGGATAGAGCATCTGCCAGGAGACTACCTCCATGGTGTAGCCAATAGAGCATCTGCCAGGAGACTGCCTCCATGGTGTAGTGGATAGAGCATCTGCCCTGAGACTGCCTCCATGGTGTAGCGGATAGAGCATCTGCCAGGAGACTGCCTCCATGGTGTAGCGGATAGAGCATCTGCCCTGAGACTGCCTCCATGGTGTAGCGGATAGAGCATCTGCCAGGAGACCACCTCCATGGTGTAGCGGATAGAGCATCTGCCAGGAGACCACCTCCATTGTGTAGCGGATAGAGCATCTGCCAGGAGACTGCCTCCATGGTGTAGCGGATAGAGCATCTGCCAGGAGACCACCTCCATGGTGTAGCGGATAGAGCATCTGCCAGGAGACCACCTCCATGGTGTAGCGGATAGAGTATCTGCCAGGAGACTGCCTCCATGGTGTAGCGGATAGAGCATCTGCCAGGAGACCACCTCCATGGTGTAGCGGATAGAATATCTGCCCTGAGACTGCCTCCATGGTGTAGCGGATAGAGCATCTGCCAGGAGACCACCTCCATGGTGTAGCGGATAGAGTATCTGCCCTGAGACTGCCTGCATGGTGTAGCGGATAGAGCATCTGCCAGGAGACCACCTCCATGGTGTAGCGGATAGAATATCTGCCCTGAGACTGCCTCCATGGTGTAGCGGATAGAGCATCTGCCAGGAGACCACCTCCATGGTGTAGCGGATAGAGTATCTGCCAGGAGACCACCTCCATGGTGTAGCGGATAGAGCATCTGCCAGGAGACCACCTCCATGGTGTAGCGGATAGAGTATCTGCCAGGAGACCACCTCCATGGTGTAGCGGATAGAGCATCTGCCAGGAGACCACCTCCATGGTGTAGCGGATAGAGCATCTGCCAGGAGACTGCCTCCATGGTGTAGCGGATAGAGTATCTGCCCTGAGACTGCCTCCATGGTGTAGCGGATAGAGCATCTGCCAGGAGACCACCTCCCTGGTGTAGCGGATAGAGCATCTGCCCGAAGTCCGCCTCCATGGTGTAATGAATGGAGCGTCATCATGGAGATTGCCTCCATGATCTAATGGATGGTGCATCTGCCCAGAGATCTCCTCTGTGCTTCTGCCCTGAGTGAGTGAGTGAGTGAGTGAGTTGGGTTTTATGCCGCCTTTAACAGTATTCCAGTTATATCGCGGCGTGTCAGCTTAATGTGGGAGGAAAGCCCGAAGTGATGCAGGTCTCAGACGTTTACCACTTCCGCGAAACCCAGGAGCATGGGTATGGTGCTGACAAACCTAGAAACATAATCGGGGCGAACCAGGATTCGAACCCACAATCATAGGTTTCTGGCGTGCCCAAGGGACCCAACTCTGCCCAGCGAATCGTGGCGCCTTAGACGACTGGGCCACCCGTGCCCGGCATCTGCCCTGAGAGTGCAAGGTCAGTGATTCAATTCCCATCAGAGTCTTACAAAGAAACGTTAAAACGTGGTACTTGTTATTGTGCCTGACGCTGGCCATTAAGTTGATAACACAAGGACTGGTCAACTCAAAGTTCAACAACCTGGCGAACACCCCAATACTCCAAAATACAGTGAATGGGATTAGAGATCTTGCAGGTGTTTTACTTCGGCCTGTATATTTTTATATTTCTATACCCTGAGGGTTGAAGGGTAATGCCTTACACTTACAATAGAAAGGGATTTTGTTCAAATCAAAACATAGCGATTGAGAGACGAAAATCGGACATGGACTATTTGAACGCTGATTGTATTTCTTATCACAACAGACATCTCAGATCAGTTTTACGCACATGCTCCAATTTAATTAGTTTCAATCATTTCAACATCCATACTCTATTGCCGCATCCAATGGGACTTGCAGTGGATATTACTTGAGCCCATTTGATTTGTTATGCACACAGAAAACAGCATGTAATGTGGATGATCAATGCTACAACGTACACTTCCTGTAGCCTACAGTGTGATGACGACTGTCATGTAGATGTGTGAGATGGTGGGGTGGTGTGTGAGATGGTGGGGTGGTGTGTGAGATGGTGAGGTGGTGTGTGAGGTGGTGGGGTGGTGTGTGAGATGGTGGGGTGGTGTGTGAGATGGTGAGGTGGTGTGTGAGATGGTGAGGTGGTGTGTGAGGTGGTGGGGTGGTGTGTGAGATGGTGAGGTGATGTGTGAGGTGGTGGGGTGGTGTGTGAGGTGGTGGGGTGGTGTGTGAGATGGTGAGGTGATGTGTGAGGTGGTGGGGTGGTGTGTGAGGTGGTGGGGTGGTGTGTGAGATGGTGAGGTGATGTGTGAGGTGGTGGGGTGGTGTGTGAGGTGGTGGGGTGGTGTGTGAGATGGTGAGGTGATGTGTGAGGTGGTGGGGTGGTGTGTGAGGTGGTGGGGTGGTGTGTGAGATGGTGAGGTGATGTGTGAGATGGTGGGGTGGTGTGTGAGACGGTGGGGTGGTGTGTGAGATGGTGGGGTGGTGTGTGAGATGGTGGGGTGTGAGATGGTGGGGTGGTGTGTGAGATGGTGGGGTGGTGTGTGAGATGGTGGGGTGATGTGTGAGATGGTGAGGTGGTGTGTGAGATGGTGAGGTGGTGTGTGAGGTGGTGGGGTGGTGTGTGAGATGGTGAGGTGGTGTGTGAGATGGTGGGGTGATGTGTGAGATGGTGAGGTGGTGTGTGAGATGGTGAGGTGGTGTGTGAGGTGGTGGGGTGGTGTGTGAGATGGTGAGGTGGTGTGTGAGGTGGTGGGGTGGTGTGTGAGATGGTGAGGTGGTGTGTGAGATGGTGAGGTGGTGTGTGAGATGGTGAGGTGGTGTGTGAGATGGTGGGGTGGTGTGTGAGGTGGTGGGGTGGTGTGTGAGATGGTGGGGTGGTGTGTGAGATGGTGGGGTGGTGTATGAGATGGTAGGGTGGGCTTTTTGTAAGAGACACACTATCTTTTTGGTCACTACTTCAAAACACACAATTTGTATCTATCAAAGGAGCCTAAATTTAAAAAAAAAATCGAAACACATTTTGTTCAGGCCATCCAATATGTCCAGCGAACAATCCATTTTTGGGGAAAGAGAAATTAATTATTCTCCCTGCCCCCATTCCAGAATATCAAAAGGTAGCTCTCTTAGGCAGTCAACAATATTACATCCACACAGCTGGATGTCAATAATGGACAAGACAGGCAATGACCAACAGAACGAGCAACAATACATGCCGACAGGATACAATGACACACAATCAGCCCATGGAGCATGGTCACACATAATCAGCCAGGTCATACAGTGAAAACAGTCAATATTTCATGTAGTCTTATCAAGAGCATCGATCTACTTTGTTGGAGTAGGATGACTCAACTCTTATATCAAGCACTGGGGCATTGGGGCCCAATTCCTCTCCAGAATCATATCTGTAACCATGGTAACCTGTAGGAATTTATTGTGTTAATTTATGCATTGTAATGAAAAAATAGGCACTGAAGCAATCTTCCAAGTGTTGCAGGTATCAACTGGCAAGTGGAGATTCCTTTATCCCATAATGTTATCATTATTTGTTCAGTTGTTGACAATTCAAACACTACCCCTACTTAAAAGGAAAGTCCCAGTTTCCATTCTCAGTTGCCATATAACAATCTTTAAAATAGTTTATACCCATGGGTCAAGGGAGTCTTGATGACAGTCTGTGTTTGAATCCCAACCTGGGAAGATGGTAACAATAGCAGTTCAAACAACAGGAACAAAGACATGACTTCATGTACAATAATAAATAATGAATACTGATTGAAGACGTCAAAATATCACAATGCATATACAATACACACTCAACGTATTCAACAACTGACTGAACATTCAACCACTATCCGTGTATAGCAATAAACGGTAACAAAGTAACTGGCACTTCTGCTTCATAAGGAATCCCATGTTTCTTAATTACTCGCGCTGCAAAACATTTCAGAGATAAGTATTCCATTGGGCAAATGGGATACCCATGAGATTTCAGGAGGTCAAGGGCACTATGGCCCTCGTTATTGCACATATCGGCATGCGCTCCATGGTTTAACAAACAGTACAGAATACCCTCGTCATGAAGCTCAGTGTATGTGAGAAACTTTACACTGTTGTATAATGCAGTGTTCCTTCTCTGATCAACAGCGTTCACATTGGCTCCACATTCGATGAGCACCTGCACAACACTCAAGGCTGGAAATGCAGAATAAAACTCCTCACTGGTGAGGCTGATTTTGGGATCAACGGCAAGATGAAGCAAACTTTCTTGTTCAGTTCCCCTAGGATCCTGAAGAACAAGCTCGTGGACAAGACGCTTGAATGGCAGTTTTTCTTCTGGTGGGACTTCAAGTCTGGCTAAGAGATGGATCAGATGAAGGGACAGCTGCATGAGGAGCTGGAAATCCTCAGCAGTCTGTTGAACTGGTTCATCTTCCATTTTGGGCACTCCATTCCGGATGTGTTGAATGAGCAGGTCAAATACCTCAAGGGCATCCCCGAACCGGACTCTTTCATCCGTCGCCCCTGATTCCAGCTCCAGCTGCATCTCCCAGAACAGCTTGACAAGTGCCTGGACCGTGAACAGACACTCATGGTTGAGAGCCTCGACCTTCTTGTGTCGCAGTTGGAATGCATACTTCCACAAATCTACACACCGCTGGTATCGGTGGGTGTCTGCGTAAACTGCACCTCGGTACATCAAGCCAAAGGTTGTGTCTTTGTGATTTGGACCCAGGATTCGTTCTCGAATCAACAACGCTTGCATGTACACAGAATCTGGATCTATAACTTTCTCTTCAAGTTCCTCAAACGACTGCGGTTCCCTCGCATTGTCATATGCAATCTGGCTGTCGGTGGGCAAGACCTTGAGGACAATGTTCCGAGGATCACCTATGCGTAACGCCATGGCCTTCTTCCACATCCCCAGGCCTCCTGCAATATCATGCTTCTCATCAACATAGTTGGCGCCTAGAAGTTCATAAGCATGAATCATACTGACCAAATCCTGTACAGTGTTTTCTATGATAAAATCGACAATATTTCCATAACCTCTCAATGCTGCAGTCTGCAAAGAATCATCACAGAAGTCATTCCTGGCACGGTAATCGGAGCCGTGTTTCAGTAAAAGTTCTACCGTTTCTAACCGCCCTTCGCGTATTGCATAATGCAAGGCTAGATTTCCAGAGTTATCTCTTGCATTAACGTCAGCTCCTTTCTTAATAAGGAACAAGCACAATTCAGAGCTCTGGACAGAGTTGATCAGGCAGGTGCCCCCATTGATGTTTGGTTTGTGGATGTCGGCTCCATGGTCCACGAGATACTTGACCACGGAGATGTTTGTCATGTAGCATGCGGAACGCACTGGGGTAGAGTCTGTGTCTGATGTGCTGTTGATGTGAGCTCCGTGTTGGACGAGCGTCTTCACGACTTCAAGCCGATTTGCTACAGCTGCACACCATAGAGGAGTTACCTGGTGACAGAAAAAGAAAATTGAGTGAGTGAGTTGCATTTAATGCTGATTTAAACAGTATTTCAGTTATTTCACTGCGTGTTGTGTTATGTGGGAGGAAAGCCCAAAATTATACATATCTTAGATGTTTACCACTTTGGTGAAACCCACGAGCAGGAGAATGGTCCTTACAAACCATGAAACATAATCAGAGCAAATCGGGATTCAAATACCACAATCTTACTTTACGTTTTTTTAAAGACATGCTTAAGGATGCACAGTGAATTGGGTGCCTTGCTCAGTTGGGCCACCCGTGACCCAAGGGACACTAGAAATGGGCTTCACACATTGTACACATACAGGGAATCAAACCTGGGCCTTCTGTACGACAAGCAACCACTTTATCCACAAGGCTATCCCACTGCCTAATCAAGTTTGGGACAGACAAACCCAGTGGTTGATACTAAGAGCAACACTGAACTCAGCAACAATCAAGCTAAATGACATAGGCCTGTAAATATATGAGGCTGGTCTAGACACACCAGTGATCAATATTTTGAAAAATGATCCGTGCCATTGGGGTATGCCATGTTGTCAACTTGATCCATTACGTCGCCTCTTATGACCGACACAGGTTGACCTAATCTAACCCCAGAATCCCCAAGGTGTCCTCACCTACTAAAACCCCCAAAGAATGTTGGTGTTCACCTGGTGCCTGGATCTGTCTTCCTCCACCTCGTACACCCCTTTCTGTTCCACATCCGCCATGCACTCATCAAGCAGGTAGTTCCCGATATGGACCTTGCCCTGCAGGCAGGCCATAAACAGAGGTGCATTGCCATTGATCTTGTAGGTGATGACCCGCTTGCGCTGTTCTTTGGAGAACTTCTTGAGGGTGCCTCGGAGCTTGCTGAGCTTGTCCTCCTGGATGCAGTTGTGGATGATGGAGGCGTACCACGACACATCGACATCCTCCAGGTTTGTCTTGGATGTCATTACTGCTGGCACCTGAATTAATTTTATTCAAGACTTCATTCAAAATTCCTTATATTACTTTTGGCGAAATTGTGTGTGAAGTGATCGGTAGATCTCACAACTCACTGTTATTTAAAGCAACCACGGTCAGATTACCACTATTGACACCTTCAAACGAACTTTAGTTGCCAGAGAATGGATACATATATCATAAATGCCATACTTTAACTCGTTAAAATATCTGTGACAATTTGACTATTATATGTCAACATAACGTTTCCAAACCGAAATACATGCAGCACATGAAGTTCCTACGGTGACTGATCTAATTGTTCAATACGTAAAAATATCCTACAATAGCAATCAGCTGTACCAAAGTGCTACGCTTATGGTTCTAATAATTTTAAATATATATAGTGAAAGCTGCAAATAGAAAAACGTGACATTTAAATATATTATTCCCAATCAAACAATAATTCGGATTCTGACAACTGCATCAAAATTCTTTGAACTTGTATCATTGGGAACTTTTTACCTGAATCACCAGTAGATAGGGAGAAAACGTGTGAAATGTACATTGTAGATCGTGTTAGGTAGGCAGAGCATGTACTGTTGTGTTGGTCATCTAGCCCCTACGACCCCCTCTCTGTTAACACTCAGCAGCAGGAGACACTGTCAGTACCCAGAGGGCATCACTGTCACTTTACAATGCTGACATTTTAATTTTTCTGAACCTGAAGTTGAACTATTCAGACTGTGAAGTACAGTGATTATTTTCTGCTGTTTGCACATTGAAGTTTTCTGCTGTTTTGAAATTTGAATTGTTTTGAAGGAAAGTTAGAGAAAGTTCCACTTTGAAACTTACCAACTTCAGTAGGCTTGCTATTATAAAAGACTTTTGACTGTTCCAAAATCATGAAAGGTTCAACAATCTTGACATGCTTTAAGTCTTGGATCTAAATAACAGCTGGAGTACTGTTATCTGTTCCTGGATTTTTTTCATTTGTTGCATATCGAGATTAGTATCATATCGTGACAAGAATATTGAGATATGTATCGTATCGTGACCTTCCTGTATCGTTGCAGCCCTAATATGTGTCTTCAAGTACTCCTGTCCAATGCTCAATTGGTGGATTAGTAAACCAATATCCTAAAAGTCTTGCCTTATTAATAATAACACACCACTTTCTTCACATGATAAAGTGATTGCCCAAATATAGTCCACTCTACTTTATCCAAACAATCATTCATGCAAAGAGTTCCTCACATAAGCTTAGTTTGTTAAGCTGCTTGATAGCAATACAATAATTACTGAGAAATCCTCATCTAGTGATCTGTGCTCTTACCTCAACACTGACAAGTGGACAGCATCTAACAGCATAATACCTTGCTGGGCACATGGCCACACATGGGTAGATAACATTGTCTGAGAACAATTCGATATAACTTAGTATTTTCTTACCAGAATTGGATGAATGAGAGTTGATGTGCTGTCCATATTAGCCATACATATAACTGAATTTTGCACTTGGGCAGCTTACAGCGGCATTAATTGTACACTATATATTCACAACAATGTGAAACATGTACCCCCTATATATATGTACAGATATATTTTAAGTTCAAGACATATTGTGAGGTTACAAAATGTACAATTTCATGCTATACAGTATTAATATTACTTCTTGACTGGCTTAACAATTTTAAATAATGACATAAGTTATTTTATACATATTTGGTTTGATGTAGTTGTAATTGTAAATTAATTACCAGTATGCGCAAATAAAAGAAATTAGAACTTACTGACAATGTCGGATGACAAACAGAGAGGTCATTTCCTTTCAGTTACGGGATTTATTCTTCACCTGCCAGTTTCAAAGGGTAGACTACGATTGTAGGTTCCAAATTAACACTTGCCACATATTTTTTTCCATAATATTTAGGTTATTTTAAAACCTGAAAGAAATATCATAATAATTAGTAACCATATATGGTTCCTTTGACTTCATTTGCAGATGACGTGTCAATATATGGATTTGTGGAAGATCCGATCATTGCTGCAAACTACCTAAATAATAACCAAAGTAGATTTCTATGCTGACAGACCTAAAATGTTTATATCAGCGAATCCAACCTGTTTTTTGTGGCTACCACGATGGAGATGCACTTCACATTTTCTTTACCTGTACCAACTACACTGGCAAAGGAAAAAACATGTATTTTCACTCTAAAGGTTATGATCTGAACTCGATTCTTTAAATTATGAAAATGCAAATTATACAACAAAGGTTAATTAAGAAATAGCAAAATCTGTTCATAATTTCGTATCAGTCTCTGACAGATTTCCAAACTTGGTCAAGTTGACAACTGTGTTTTTATGCAAAATAATCACCTTATTATTTACCCTTGACTGTACATTATAATTGATGACAATGTATGACAACTGGAGTGTTATTAACATATATCTTTACTTGTTTACCAATCCAGCTTCACACATTCTGTGAAATAAATATGTTCAAAATATATATGGTCCCTTTGGACATGTTGGAAGATTTTGCTCTATGCTTATCCAACATTGTAACCTAATATCATCTAATCTCTATTAAATTTTTATGGCAATTATTAAAGAAGTTTTGTTTTATTTCTAGATTTAAAAGTATCCACTTCTTCTGATATTCAACATGACAAACCACATAATCTGTCACAACTAACTCAGAGAATTATCCTTACATAGATACACTGACCTTGTTATTGTACTGGAACTATACTACATGTTTCTACTATGCATGGTCACTATTATATTCATAAGATGACTTGAATACAGTTTTCATAGACATGAAGATACCAGATCTGAAATAATTTATGATGCAATTATAAAATTGCTACTTTCTTTCATTGTAGTACCTTGCAGACTCAATGACCAAAAGAAATAAAGACTGACACCCAATTTAGATCCACTTTTCAACCATTTATCCATCCCAATACCTCAAGAGGCAAGCCTTGCATTGTAAGCTACTACTATTGATGCTGTCTTGCATCCTCCTCCTCCTCATCACCACCGCCTCCACAGCCTAGTGGTAGAGCTTCCGCCGTTAGAGTGGAAGGTCCGGGGTTCAATCCCCGACCGTGTCATATCAAAAGACGTTAAAGATGGTAGATTGTTACCATGTCTGGCACTCAGCATAAAGGGGCTAAAACAAAGACTGGTCGGCTCAGAGTCAGTATACTGCGTCTGAGTTGGGTATTCATGTTAAACTGCGGCATGGTATCTCAGTGGGCTAGCACTATAAATAGGTATCAGTCCTGACTGGTATACTCGGACCCTATGGTACCGCGGCATTCATCGTCTCGCGGCATTTTTTATTTCCGATAGTTCACGCGGGACACGCCTCTTAGCGGCTGTCTATTAATGCAAATCAGTAACCAGGAAGTGCTCACTTCGTAAACAATTTCAATTTCCTCGGAATGTTCCGTCTGCTGTAAGTAAGGAGTTGATACATATTTCTGGCATCAGTTGTAATATTGCCTTACCCCCATCTATCAATGGCCAACGATATAACCCGCAGTTCCCCAAGGAAACTTTCTCTATCAACCTGAACTAGATCATCTGCATATTCATGGCGACTAATGAGGTAACGGAAGTTACGTAGTTCGCACATTTTTTCCCGCTCTGTGCCCAGAATCTATTGGGAGATCATAAGGGCCATAATGACAAACTTAGAAATACGTTCTTCACTAGTAACCAAAAGATAAATACATACTTTGGGCATACTAGGAGTGCTTTTTACATATTTATTGTTGACTTTTAACATTTTTCCATTTTGTGACAAATTATTGTCATCCAATTTTTTTTAAACAATCTTAAAATATCATTTCTGATATTTTGATGTTGACTTATAAAAATATTTTTCTCTTACTTTTCGGTAAATATGCATTGAATACCTATTGCTGATAACACATTTAGAATTTTACTTGTGCTGTCTTTGCACTTGTCTGGACAAATCACTGATGTCTGGCATGATCATACCAAGTGGTTGGTAGAATTATGTCCTCTTTTTGTCCAATTCGGACCTCCATACACAACTTTTCTCTGTACCGCGATACGATGGAGTTCTCTCCCTTGTCAAACAAAGCGCGAGGCCCGGCTTTTACTCGGAACTATAAATGTAAATAATGAACTTTTATCAGTAAAATATGTATTGTTTGATAACATGAATGATATCTGATACAGAGAACACGAATAAACATAAAGGTTAGTGAGTGCATTTTGTTCCGTTTAGCGTACATGACAAGCACCGCGATACCTCGAGGTTGCAGCCACACACACACACATGCATGCAAGTCACTATACAAGTGCAATAATCTTGGACACGATGTTATACCCCATTTCACCTCACCCCATCACCAATATCATTAAGAATAAATACAGACAGGCATTATAATTGTTATGTCACCGACGTATTCTGCTTGACAATATCAACAATTCTCTAAATAAATTTAATGTTCCTAAACCGACATGCTGTATGTAGACCCTTCGTACTTTCTGACATGGGCGTTAGGTATTAACAACTTGAAGGTAGACCCTACAATGTTTTTTTGTAATCTGGTTTATTTCATCATTCATATCAAAATGCTTGCGTCTTGAAATACAAGATATGCCTGAAACGGGAAATGTTTTCAAATGCCCATTCAGAGACCATATACCCATATATCGGTATATGGTCTATGGCTCGCTGTACTGTATAAATGCTGTAAGTCAATCTATATCAGTCACTGAAATATCAAAACATTGAAAACATGCAACAGCGCTGTACCTGGAGAACGGTATACCAATTACTATTTTGAAAGATTTATAAATTTGTATGGACAGTCGCCTCGTCTGCTTTCGCCCAAAATGTTTACAAGTCTCAGATAATTTCACGCTATGAAAAATTATTTAAGCACGTTTATCTGAATTATGGATTGATCGGAATGACGATTATGAAACGAATGAAGACAGAACTGTCGTGGAAGTAACACAGGCTGTGTAAAGAGTGACTGCCCACACACTCAGGGGCAACGTCTCAGCAATAATGGCAATTATTTGAACCTAAACAATGATTATCATCTCTAACTTTAATCCGAAATTATGAATTGACGCATCATTATACGTGGCACAATACCTTGCAAAAAACCTCTGATCTGCAGACATTAGATCACACAACTCATCAGGATCCTATATTTCACCATTTTGACATGCAGGTGGCGTAAATAAGGAGTAGATAACTAAAAATCAAAGGGACGATACTCTGGTCAAATGTTGTGACATACCACAAAAGAAAGCTGAAGTCGGTCTTTTCAAGTCGGCAGCCAAGCATAGATCACAAATTATACAAGTACCAGAACGGAAAGAAATGCTGATTTAAACAATATTTATTTCCAAGAAAAAGGAATGGGATTGGTGAACAGGTTCAACCTATTTAAACACCTCTCCCTACAAAGGACATTTAACAATCAATGAGAGTAAACTGTACATCAAATTATAAATTCAGATAAATTGTACCTACTATTGCAAATATTATGCTGCAAATATACAAGTCCAGAGCTCCAGATAACATTTTGATCAATTGAGTTTTTACCCTTCGGTTTCTATTTTAATTGGGTTATTACATTTTTCATTGGATAACCAATATTTTTTCACTCATCTATTCATCATTCTATTGGGTTTTCCCCTAAATTAGTGAACATTTTAAGATTAAAAATAATGAAATAATGTTTTAGATGTACATAACTGTTGTAAATATATAGGCTTGACTCGGAAAGTAAATTAGCTCGTAATTGTGTTTCGGAAATTAGCTCCTTTGTACGCATGCTGAAAAAGCTTTATTGGGAATTTACGCGTGCTGTTTTAATGCATTTGAGTTTTTCATTTCGCAAACACGCTGCTTATCTGTAGCTCTGCAAGTCACACACAAATACACACATACATATATCGGTACATAAACAAACAGCATACCAGCATACCACACATACATATATCGGTACATAAACAAACAGCATACCACACATACATATATCGGTACATAAACAAACAGCATACCAGCATATCACACATACATATATCGGTACATAAACAAACAGCATACCAGCATATCACACATACATATATCGGTACATAAACACACAGCATACCAGCATATCACACATACAAACAGCATACCAGCATATCACACATACATATATCGGTACATAAACAAACAGCATACCAGCATATCACACATACATATATCGGTACATACACAAACAGCATACCAGCATATCACACATACATATATCGGTACATAAACACACAGAATACCAGCATATCACACATACAAACAGCATACCAGCATATCACACATACATATATCGGTACATAAACAAACAGCATACCAGCATATCACACATACATATATCGGTACATAAACAAACAGCATACCAGCATATCACACATACAAACAGCATACCAGCATATCACACATACATATATCGGTACATAAACAAACAGCATACCAGCATATCACACATACAAACAGCATACCAGCATATCACACATACATATATCGGTACATAAACAAACAGCATACCAGCATATCACACATACATATATCGGTACATAAACAAACAGCATACCACACATACAAACAGCATACCAGCATATCACACATACATATATCGGTACATAAACAAACAGCATACCAGCATATCACACATACAAACAGCATACCAGCATACCACACATACATATATCGGTACATAAACAAACAGCATACCAGCATATCACACATACATATATCGGTACATAAACAAACAGCATGCCAGCATATCACACATACAAACAGCATACCACACATACATATATCGGTACATAAACAAACAGCATACCAGCATATCACACATACATATATCGGTACATAAACAAACAGCATACCAGCATATCACACATACAAACAGCATACCACACATACATATATCGGTACATAAACAAACAGCATATCACACATACAAACAACCATTTGATCGATGTAATCGTTAGGAAGACATATTTAGATTTTGCAATGAACAAATGGACAGATTGTACAATAGCAAGGTTAGTATCAGTAGATGTTGTAGCATTGCCACATAATACTGAATCCTTACTTACTTACTTACTTACTTTGGAGATTTAACGTGCGCTTTCCGACTGATGCGTATTTCGCACACGGGCCCGGCCAGGCCATTTAATGTGTTTCCGAAAGGGGCGAAGGTGGTCTGTGCAACCCAAGAGGGGGGTTTTAGGGGTTGCTTATATAGAATTTGGGAATTTTGAGATTTGGAATAGATGCCGATGGGATTGGGGAGGATTGAATCCAAGTCATATCCCTTTATATAGTAGACAAGAAATGTTGTGGTACAACTATGTATTTCGTTCCACATTTAATTATATATCAGCAATTTTATGTAACGACCTGACTATAACACATTTCGTATGCTATTAAATGGCACACAAGCAATGCCCTGGCGAAAATAAAAATTGTAAACTACAAATATACTTGATGGGTCTGATTTGATCACTTACCCAACACAATAACAAAATGCAAAATTAGATTGTCTGGATATTAAACAAACATTCATGCTATACAAACAACGCGGCTTGAACTAAAGTCGTGTTCTGACTGTTTGAGTAGCACATGACGGGCTTCACTCATACATGACAATCACACCTCAAAAGACACCTACGGACTCTCAAAACATGTGCTGAGCGCGCTCAGAGATGAAAGGAACTCATCAATCAAGAAGCCTCAGTTGTGACACTGAGTGACTATGCCTGCATATATAACCGGCAAGTGATGACAGAATTGTATTCACTGCCTGACGCCTGCCACAGTAGCCAAATCAAACTTAGCGAGATACTTTTCTCATTTCAATTCTTGTGTCACCAAAATATCTGACAATGGAGTATATGTTCACACCAGTTCGTGCCAAGATTCAAGCGTTCAATTCCTATTCAACAGCCGCCCCTACCAAGAACGCCAAGACCATCGGGCGCACTCCAGTCAGAAGGGCAAGCAGTAAATGTCGATGTGAGATGCTGAGGAGGTTGGAACAGGATCTGTATGTGGACATCCCCGTGTACTCCAGCCCCAGACTGGAGATCGTCAGGAAGAGGGTGTTGGCCAACAATTGCAAGGCCGCGAAGAGGAAAGCCAAGATGACAAGTGCCCAGAAGACTGGGGCCATCTTGAAACAGAAGACTGTGACACTCCGACAGAAGGATCGTTTGCTTGTGCAAAGGTACGAAGAACTGAGAAAGAAGATGGTCGCCATATTGGATTCGTCCATGTCCTCCCCTGTCCGTGTTCCCCGGAAGAAATCGGTCGTTGTTACTGCTGTGTAGAGGACTTTATACACTTGTCGATGTGTACACTTGTATTGGAGAGTGATATTGAAGCCTTGAAGGCGCGTGCTATTTGTTGTCATTATTGTTAATGGTTATTATTGATATGTGAATAAAAGAATTTGAAAAAGAATATTTCGTTACTGTTATTTTAACTAGAAATATACAATAGAACCGCTCGGTGTGCTGTACCGGAAGGGAGGACTTTGAGTCTTAGAGTGGGTAAATGTCAGTTTGAACCCTGCTTTGAACAGTCATACAGTAGCTTACACAGCTTGATGTTCGAGGTAAGCCGAGGTATGTCTTGGACGTTTACAATCCCTCCCTACAACTCGTGAAAGGAAAATAAAACACGGAATGAAGTTATATAACTATATTGTAACATACGATACTCATCAACAATGTTATGCTATAATGTAGACATTGATATCTATATACAGCGACTTAAATATTAGAATATGGACACGTTTAACCAGAGTCGGCAAACGCCCATTCCTGACAGTTTTAGAATTAAGAGATATGGTCTGGGTTAAACCAAAAAATCCTGGTAAATATATTTCTTAAACTAACCCAAATACCTATAATGCTGAAACAACATTTTCAATCTTCTAATAATGTTTTTCATGGATTGTCCGATGATGATGTTGGCTGTTTCTATGTCTCTGTGGACGATGTTGTTACCATGGAGATAGCCCAAAGCTGCTAGAGACTGTTTGAGGATTCTCTTATTGTCACGTTGTTTCTGGGTCATGCTCTTCCTTGTCATGACGTCCGCCATGCTGCGTCCGCCAAATACTTCAGTATTACAACCTGGTGTCCAGTGCGTTGTAAGAAGTCACATGATTTGATGATATTTCTGTGGTTGTTGCTACTGGGGTTGCCGTATTCTGTGGCCCATGACGTTGACACGTCGTCCACGGGAGAAAGTAGGGTTGGTCACTTGGAGGACGTTGTAAACCGCGGACGACTGATGACGTACCGGAAGAAGTGCCCCCTGATTGGCCGTCCCGGGTCACCCGGGAGAGCATCGGGAAGACCCTCCCAGGGTGGGGTTGTTGGTGGTTGGTGCTGATGGGGGTAGGAACATCAGTCTCCCCGGGTTCGACTCGAACAGAATCTTCCGCCATAGCTCCGTTGCAGTGCTGTGAAAGGCTTCAGTGTGGTGAGCACACTGCATATGGGATTCTGAAGAGATATGTGAACACATCACGATCGCACTTCGCCACCCCAACAAGCGACGCAGAAGGAAAGGACGAGGTTTGACAGTGGCAATCTGGGACCTCGTAAGAGACAAGTTTGACAGGACCTGTTCATGCATGTGTCCCTTTCTGTACAAGTCTTGAAGCTGTGACATGATCAAGAATGAATGCAAAAGGCAGATTTTAGAACTTCAATACATCATCTAACCACAAGTAATTCTTAATCCCAAGAAGACAGTTTAACACATTCTTAGGTCTTGTAATTACGTGTATCTGAGGAATTCGGCTTGGGTCAAATATTTTCTCATGTTCAAGTATTAGAAATCTTCCCGAAAGCATCTAAAATCAGTCCTTTTGACACATTATGTCCATGATGTCCAACTGCAGTGTTGAACAGGTCCCTACCTGGCGATGGCTTTATGTGGTGTATCATTCCTCGTGTCTATGGTTTCAAAACCCAGTTGTTCCATAACTCCATGGAAAATGGTATTGCGTGAGAGCTGGAAATGCTTGTCCATATCTTAACTAACGTATTGAGTGAGTATGGCTTTACGCCGCTTTTAGCAATATTCAAGCAATATTATACGGCGGGGACATCAGAAATGGACTTCACACATTGTACCCATGTGGGGGAATCGAACCCGGCCTTCGGCGTGACGAGCAAACGCTTTAATCACATGCTTACCCCACCGCTCCTTTATTTCAACTACAGATGAAAACGACTGAGAACAACGTATCCCAGCCGCCAGACGCTGCTTATGAATAGAATGAATCTCAGATAGAACTAATAAGGGCGTTTCATTTCTGACATTCCCCAATTGTTCTTGCACCAGCTGCAGCGAGATCTTCATTGTCTTGTAGAATGGTGAGCGAGAACACATGAGTTGTTTCGTCTTCAGTGTAATCAAAGGACATGGCAGCGAAACGTGTTCGGTATCAATTATGAAATACTTGAGTTCGCTTATTTTGCATATGCTCATAATTTTCAGAGACATGTGTATGACAAAACTAGCCAATTAATGACAGGTTGCATGGAAAACAATTCTTTGAGCTCATCCTTAGAATTAAACTATATTTTATTGCTAAACTTTCCGGTGAACCGACATGCCTTGTTTTGGAGGTGAACACTTCCCGCCAACCCCCACCCCCACCTCGATAAAAACGGTATCCACATGTAAACGAAGGCTGTACCTTAAACATAATTGTGTTAATACCAGTGAATGTACTGCTAATATATGGCAGGCCGCTTTTACATTTATTACGGAATTACTGATATCTTCAATTGTTTTAAAGATATCTGTAAATATATCAATAATGTTTTTAAGATATCAAAACATATCAATACTAATATCTGATTAGAATTAACATTCGGAGTATCAAATAAGGTTTAAAGTGACTATGTGTAAGAGAAAATAAGAGAAAATTGAAAGTACATGTTCATAGTACATGTAGCTACTCTTATTTGAGAAATGCCATCACCTGACTTGCTGTACACAAAGAAAATTGACACATCATGAAATGTATGATGTGTCTTTATTCTCTTGAGATTATTTCCGCGTTTGGAATAGTTTTTATTATTTGAGGGGGAACTGCGCTAACTTGTTTGTCCAGAATTTGTTATGCCATATGATCTTACCTAGGATAAATTAAATACAGCTCTTACACATGGATTTCAAACAACACGTAGTAATGCTATTCAGAAAGGTAGCTAACAGTGTGGCGGAAGTAAGCGATTGTTTTATCTCCGTTCAATGTTGAGAAATAACGTTGGCTGGTCTAAGATATTGGCACTGGGAAATCCTGAACTGTCGTGTTAAAACAGCATATCGAGTAATGGTTTCAGCAGGCGATGTCATACAGCCTTACGATTGCAACCTTAGATTAAGGTAACCTTAATTTTAATCTTAGTGGATAAGGTGAACCTAAGCTAAGTTTTTTTGTTTAATAGGCCTTGACCGTTTGCAAATAGCTCATCTGCAATCATTCCAAGATGGAATCACGATCATATGACATTCTAACCCAAGAAAAGTGAGAGAAGGGGGTAAGCGCACATACACGGTATAAAATAACATGCGGAAAACGTTAATGTACCAAATTAAAATACAATGTTTTAAATAAAGGGAAAAAAACAACCCTTTTTTGCAATCAACTGATATTAGAATGAAGAATGAAATAAGGTTGGTTAGTATTGCAAGTAAAAAATGGTAGTTTAATGACTTCACTTTCTTGCGAAAGTTGAAATAGACGGGACACAATCATATCGGTCAGAACAAAAAACGATCAGGGCCCCGTTCCACAAAGCGATCTTAGTGCTACGATTGTAGTAAGTCAGTGTTAAAGAATGGGAGTTACGATCGACTTAGCGCTTAGTGGAACTTACTGGAACGGGGCCCAGGGGTGTTAGGGTGGTGGATTGAAGACCTGGGTTCGATTCCCAAACTGGTCACATTGTGTAAAGCATGTGTGATGGGTATTGCTGACCAGTGATCACTACTCAAGAAAAATGCGATCACTTTCTCTCACGCAGACCCTTTTTCAGTTCTTCCTATTATATGCATTAATGCATTTATCACTTTGGGGGATTCCGGGTTCGAATTGGTACCCAACAATTTATGCTGGCTGTATAAGAGGCGACTTACTGGAATCGGTCGTCAGACTCAGTGACTTGGTTGGTTGCACGTCACCGAACCCAGACGGCGTGGAGCGTTGTTCAATATCAATCACTGGAATGTCTGACCCAGACTCGATTACATACGGGCATCTATGACATAGTTGGAGTGCGGCGTCAAACCCCCCCCCCCCCCCCCCCCCCCCCCCACACACACACACACTCACGTGAATCGGTTGGTAAGCATTTATAACTTCTGACGGTGTGTATCGGACGGCTTGGCATGTTGATCATGATATCAACCACTTGTTGGCCCAGACTCGAACGTGTGCAGGCCGCTATGGTGTAGCTGTGTAGCTGGACTATTGATGACTGCGGTGTATAACAACAAACAAACAAACAAACAAACAACTAAACAATGGACGATGGGCAAGTCGGAGACCAGCAGGGCTTGTATCTGTGTTGAGGTATTCCGCCTCTGTGGTCATCTTTCATCCCTTGGGGATTCCTCATTGCAGTAAGCACCCTGCAGCCTATGCTGGTCATACGAGGTGACTTACTGGGTGAGGTGGCTGGATTCGCTGACGTGGTTGATTGCGTGTCATCGTATCCACGACGGCTGGGGACGGTGCTCAATATAACTTGTGTCTCAAGCCTTAAGGCCGTCATATAGCTGGAATATTGCTGAGTGCTAAAACACAGAAAAAACAAACCCGACAAATGACCATCTTTCCGTTTTGTTGTGCCACTTTCGATTAACTGTATGTTGACAGATTTTGTTTGTTATCCAAGGACAAAGAATCGTAAGGGCCTTTCGGCCACAGGGCTCTGCATAATGCGCAAATAAATCGCTAGATAATTCGTCACATGTGTTCACATGAATGAGAATCCGGCTTTGTTCATTTCCAAACACTCACATGAGAATCAGCTCCGTATATATGTGTTAGAATAGGTCCTCAGCAACACCTGCTTGTCGCAAGAGGCGACTAACGGGATCAAGTGGTCAGGATCACTGACTTGGTTGATGCGTGTCATCGTATCCCAGTTGCGTAGATCGATGCTCATGATATCAATCACTGGATTGTATGGCCCAAACTCGATTTTTAGCAGACCGCCTTCATACAACTTGAATATCATTGAGTGCGCCATTAAACAATAATTTCCAAATTTGGTGTTAAATTTTTTGAAGCATATATGTGCAGTACAGTTGGTTATAGGCGATTCAAGTACGTGCTTGTCCGTGTTATATATTACTTGCCCCGGGATAGCGGGCATGCTGCTATACTATTTTGGACACTGCTTCAAAAGAATTAAACTTTCTCCTTCAGAACACTTTTTGTTTCTAATATACTTTATGGTTCTGCTCAGAGATCGTTGATAGACTTTTTGTCTGCACCAATAAAATAATTTTGAACGTCTTAAAGTTTTTTTCTGTCTCTTTATTGAATGATTCATCGCTTTCTAGAACTGAGATAGTTTTTACTTGAGTTTTATATTATATCATATAACTTAGTTTCAATGAATAATCGGATGAATTATTTATGACAGTTGAAAAAGTGATGTGTTGGGAACAGATCGGCTTTTTAATGTGCAAATCGCCCCTCAAGTTCACATGCACCGTCGCCGCCAAGGAGAATGTGTCTATCGACAGCACTGTCTAGAGCGAGGTATATGTTATAATGATTTAATACATGAAACTAAAAGAAGGAAAATATGAAAATCGATAATGAATAAACGTGCTCATAATTTTTGTGTCAAGAAAAACAATTTTGAATGTGCAATTTGGTTTTTATTTTAAACTTTTCAAAATATAAACAGTAAAGATGATAAGATTTTACATCTAAGCTAGACATGCCATATAACTAAAGATTAAGTGATTTGGCTTTGTGGCAACTTTGAACAGTATTTCCTCGGCGTGAATGTTAATGGGAGAGGCAAGCCCAAAGAGACCAGGGTTGCAGACGTTACTTCCTCGGTGAAACCCACGAACACAGACCAAGGATCATCATCGGGAGGAATTCGAACCCCGACCAGTAGATCTGTCACGGCCGAGGGACACAATTCCCCCCAACTAGGAATAGCTGAAGACAGCTGGACAGTAAACACTGTCGGGTTCAAAGGCTTTATTGTTGGAGACCCGGGAAGATCCGGGGTAGAATAGGTCTTCAGCAACCCATGCTTGCCATAAAAGGTGACTATGCTTGTTGTAAGAGGCGACTAACGGGATCGTATGGTCAGGCTCGCTGACTTGGTTTGATACATGTCATGATGTCCATCACGGGATTGTCTGGTCCAGACTCGATTATTTACAGACCACCGCCACACAACTGGGATATTGCTAAGTGCGACGTAACAAACAAACAAAACTTTATTGTAGGAACGACGTCACATCAAATCATGACCAATGCGACGTCATGACCAATGGATGACGTCATCTTCATTTAACTGCTAAAACGTGTTAATATAATAACAATGGAACAATTGAAACGAACTTGCCAATCAGCATAAAGGAAAAATTATAATGATTGCACCAATATCTTTGTCCATATATAGGGCGAATTTATTTTTTTTCTTGGTTTACGGATTTCAAACTCATTTCAAAAGTGAGATAGGCCAATTTTTTTAAAAAAGCCTCAGAGATTTTTTTACTTGAATTTTGTACTTGAAAGTTAGGTGGGTATAAAAAAATATTTTGGAGTAACAAAATTAAAACAAAATTTTCAAGAACATTTTATCATATCCCTGGCCCTCGTGTCCGAGCCGAGAAATCGAGGCGACGAAAGCCGAGATGTTATTTGACTTACATTACACGCGATCGCACAAAAATAACTTAGATTTCAGTTTGGCAACTTTTTGATATATTTTTGTTGATTTTATTACTTTGTATATTATATTTAAAGATTTGCTTGAAACGTCTTTATTTTGCTGTTTGACATCTTCGATGAGGACCCGTTGTCGAAGTGTGTCCGAGAATTTGATTTTCAATAACATTGCGTGAAATAGTGAATATGTTTTAAATCTATTGATAAAAAAATGATAAAATGAAATGGAATACGTATTTCAGACACTGTGAAATGTGATAGATTTAATAAATGAATGATATGACAAGTAGTTTAATAAAATTATAAACTATTTTGACCTGACTTGGCCGGTCTACACTGCGGTGTCTGGTGACTCGTGGCTTCTTGGCCGGTGTACTGGCCAACAGTGTTGAAAGAGTTAAACTGGTCACCACTGCGCTTTGCGAAGATAAACTTTGACTTGGCCGGTCTAAACTGCGGTGTCTGGTGACTGGTGGCTTCTTGGCCGGTGTACTGGCCAACAGTGTTGAAAGAGTTAAACTGGTCACCACTGTGCTTTGCGTTGATAAACTTTGATGGTATTAGAGAAGGATCCAAGCAAGAAATATCAGAGTGACTTCCCTTTGCTTTACGCTAGCGCTCGACGAGGAAATGAAATCTTTTTTTTGTTTGAACTTTTTGACGAAAAGATCGGCGGTAATAAAAAAAGGGTAATTTTCATTTTCATTTTTTTTGGACTTTGAAAGAGCGGTGCATCCGTTAACCAAGAAATAAAAAAAAAATGTTGCCTGGAGAATCTCACCCGAGTGTCTTTTGATATTAAATATATCAACACGAAATGATAAAAGTGGCAAAACTCATAGAACAAACTCAAGATATACTTTTAAAACTAATTAAAAACATATATTCAATCGAGAAATGTATTGATGTAAAAAAGGATGATAAAAATAACTTTAACAAAAAATGGTCACTTTTATTCTCAGCATTCGATTCTCAGCTCTCTGTTGATATATGCTATGTTTGAGTCTGATTGTGTGTTGCAACCATTTTGGTTTGAAATGTGACATTTTTAAAGAGTGGAATGTGTCGTTCTATGCAATCCGAAATATGTTTTTAACGGAATACTGTATTACTCTACAACTCTGGGAACAATAAAAATCTTTAAAAAAAACAAAAACTCATAAGACGCCTCCCTCTTAAAAATAGCGTCGCCAAAGTTACGACGTCATCAAGTTGCGAGCGCATGTTCGAGTAGATCCACAGAAATAACGTCATGATAGAGTAATACTTTATCGTGAAATAAACCACGCTTGTTCTTCATTGTTCTTTGCGATTTATCGCGTAGATATCTTATATAAAATAAGAATAATTTGTTCCCCAAAAAATGGGAAAATATGTTTTCTCCCCACTTCGATCTGATTGTGACGTTGCAGATGTAGTTTCACTTCGATCTGATTGTGACGTTGTAGCTGTAGTTTCACTTCGATCTGATTGTGACGTTGTAGCTGTAGTTTCACTTCGATCTGATTGTGACGTTGTAGGTGTAGTTTCACTTCGATCTGATTGTGACGTTGCAGCTGTAGTTTCACTTCGATCTGATTGTGACGTTGTAGCTGTTGTTTCACTTCGATCTGATTGTGACGTTGCAGCTGTAGTTTCACTTCGATCTGATTGTGACGTTGTAGGTGTAGTTTCACTTCGATCTGATTGTGACGTTGCAGCTGTAGTTTCCCTTCGATCTGATTGTGACGTTGTAGCTGTTGTTTCACTTCGATCTGATTGTGACGTTGCAGCTGTAGTTTCACTTCGATCTGATTGTGACGTTGTAGCTGTAGTTTCCCTTCGATCTGATTGTGACGTTGCAGCTGTAGTTTCACTTCGATCTGATTGTGACGTTGTAGCTGTAGTTTCACTTCGATCTGATTGTGACATTGTAGCTGTAGTTTCACTAAATTTTTCCGCTGTATTACTCGTGTAAGACTCATGTTTCAAAGAAAACAAATATTTTTTTAGTAATTATCAAATTTATATGAACATATATGTCACGTTGGAATACGCTTTCACATCCATACACTGTTACAACATGCATCACAATGTCATGACGTCACGTATAGTGTATCAAATATATACTTCATAGCCGTCTTAGTACGTAACTATATACACTCTGGAACTCATTACGGGGTCACCATGGTTACGATGCTTTTACACTCAAATGAATCAATAATTGTCTTTAAATTCTTTGCAAATGAACTACTTTTACATCCGCAGCCACGTAAACAATTTTATAAGGCGTTTTATTAATTACATGATTTACGGAACATTTTTACATGTGTTCATTATAGGCCTAGAGTGAGTGAGTGAGTGAGTGAGTTGGCTTTAAGGCCGCGTTGAACAGTATTCCAGTTATATCACAGCATGTCAGCTTAATATGGGGGAATGACCGAAACAGGTCTCAGACGTTTACCACTTTGGTGAAACCCACGAGCACGGGTATGGTGCTGACAAACCTAGAAACATAAGCGAAGTGCGGAGCATCAGCGGACTGGGCTATTCGTGCCCCTACTTTGCCTCTGAATAAGAGGAGCGATAGTTAATTCTTCCATCGATATACAATATATACTTAGGGGAAGCACATGAGCAGCAGATTTGAGTGACTTCAATGAAATGGGTCGCTACATGACAGAGCCTAGTTACCCTCTAGAGAACGTTTTTTTTCGTCCCGTCGATTGTGTTCACTAACATCAATAAAGAAAAACAATCAGGACAGTCAAATAGGGCGGAAATTAAAACTTTTCGTATTTTCATTAAAAAAAAGTTAGAGGAAAAAATTCAGGAAAAAGTCCATAAACAATATTATGACGAAAGAGACCGTATCATGCATGCATTAGCATTAGAGTGCACGTGAGTGCGAAATCTACTATCGCAAGAAGCGGTAATAAAATGTTCGTTATCTAACGATATGGTTCTCATTTTATTTCATGATAGTACGCATGGCACAAGTAGCTCAGAGAGTGATTGTTTTATGCCAGTCAGCAATATTCAACCTACATTACGGCTGCCTGTATAAAATCGAACCTGGACCATGTAAACCATTCCAGCGTCATCCAAGCGGTCGGAGTACGATGCATCAGAACCAACCAAGTTACCCAGCCCGACCATCCCATTCATTTGAGTCGCCTCTTAAGCAATGTAGTATCGGAGACGTTTTCTAACCATGGCCCTATCGTCATGCACCGCCTGCCCACTCCCTACGTTCAATATATCGGCTCTTCCGATTTGGGGTCAGATGTGTGGGTCACGACCTGTAGGTTGGGGGTCCGATGTGTGGGTCACAGCCTGTAGGTAGGGGTCAGATGTGTGGGTCACAGCCTGTAGGTAGGGGTCAGATGTGTGGGTCATAGTCAGATGTGTGGGCCATAGCCTGTAGGTTGGGTCAGATGTGTGGGTCACAGTCTGTAGGTTGCGGGTCAGATAGGTGGGTCACAGCCTGTAGGTTGGGGGTCAGATGTGTGGGTCACAGACTGTAGGTAGGAGGCCAGATTGTGGGTCACAGCCTGTGGGTAGGGAGTCAGATTGTGGGCCACAGCCTGTAGGTAGGGGTCAGATCTGTGGGTCACAGCCAGTAGGTTGGGGATCAGATGTGTGGGTCACAGCCTGTAGGTAGGGTCAGATCTGTGGGTCACAGCCTGTAGGTAGGGGTCAGATCTGTGGGTCACAGCCAGTAGGTTGGGGATCAGATGTGTGGGTCACAGCCTGTAGGTAGGGGTCAGATGTGTGGGTCACAGCCTGTAGGTTGGGGATCAGATGTGTGGGTCACAGCCAGTAGGTTGGGGATCAGATGTGTGGGTCACAGCCTGTAGGTAGGGGTCAGATCTGTGGGTCACAGCCTGTAGGTTGGGGATCAGATGTGTAGGTCACAGCCTGTAGGTTGGGGATCAGATGTGTAGGTCACAGCCTGTAGGTTGGGGATCAGATGTGTAGGTCACAGCCTGTAGGTTGGGGATCAGATGTGTAGGTCACAGCCTGTAGGTAGGGGATCAGATGTGTGGGTCACAGCCTGTAGGTTTGGGATTACCACTGCTCCACGACACGTGAAGATCCGGGGAAGAATAGGTCTTCAGCAACCAATACTTGCCTATGCTTGTCGTAAGAGGCGACTAACGGGATCGGGAGATCAGACTCGCTGACTTGGTTGATGCATGTCATCGATCCCAATTGCGTGAATTGATGCTCATGAAATCAATCACTGGATTGTCTGGTCCAGACACTATTATTTATTCTATTCATGACCGCCGTCATACAGCTGGATTATTGGAGTGCGGCGTTAAACAACAAACCAACCAAATCATAGTAACACTACCCTACTGAGATGGCTGAAGGTACCGGTCAGTTAGCTGGTTTTGATTCAATGTCATCAACCCTCCAGAACAAGCCCCGGGCGGCTTGCATGCAGTAGAACATGCTATTGCAAAGGGGATGAGTGGTTCGAGCATGATGGCACCTTGATTGCCTCGACCAGGCCTGATGTCACTGAATGAGAGAGCATATAGTATGAATTTTGTTTCAGCAATATCACAGTCATATCATGACGTTCGAGTTTGAGATAGACAAACCAGTGGTGATAGTATGAGCAATGATCACGTCACGTCATAGTCATCCGATTCCCTTTTCGTCGCCTATTAAAATAATCATTGGGTTTTGAGGGGCGTAATCCACTTGAAAATCATATACTTAACATACCGCCTTGATGTAGCTCAAGGTCATTCAGTGTTCATGAAACCTTTATACAAACACTGGTAAAGGGATGTGCTATGCCATCAACCAACCAATCTTCTTTTAAACTGTATTTCCTCAATTTCATCATTAGCATTGTGACCGTGTCTTCAAACATAAATATTGTATTTGCCGAATGAATTAATTGTAATTCTTCCATTCAGGCATGCAGAATTAACTCGTAGGTCACGGAATCAACCGAGTGGTCCCGAGTGGCTAAGCCCATTCAAAACGACACGCCTTTTGGGACTATGTACAAACATCAATCACATTTCAACAAGTAAATGACAGCTCAAATGACTGTCTGCTGACTGCTCCTGCTCAAACCTGTAAACATATCCCTCCGTATTTTACAACACATAAACAGTTGTTTATACGCCATCTTGAACTGGCGGCTAAACACATAAAAAAGTATAGGGTTCATCGTACTGTTCAAATACCCGAGCCACATGGCGACAAGTTTCGCCAAGTTTGGCAGCGTGAAATCCAAGAATGGATCAGCCGTGTTGATGAGGATGAACGGGAACCAGCAGACACAGAAGCATCCCATGACGATGCCAAGGGTCTTTGCAGCTTTGGTTTCCTGCTGCAGGCGACCCTCGTCCTTGAACTCCGCATCTCTGTGGGCAAGAGTTTGTAAGTTTCTCGCATGGCGTCTCGCCGCGGCGAAAATCCTAGAATAGCACACAGCCATGAAGATGGTAGGGACATAGAACGACACCAGGGTTGAGAACACTGAGTACGGTTTGTTCATGAGAAGAGGGCATCCTTTTTCCACCTTGGTGAAACAGTAGCTGAGATGCTCCACTCCGCTGAGATTCCAGTGCCACATTATTGGTACGACGAACGCCAGGATGGGAATGATCCAACAGGACAGTATCATCACCACGGTCGTCTTATGTCGTATTTTAACATGCAGGAAAGGACGACTGATTGCCAGGTATCTGTCACAGGCTAGACAGGACAGGTTCAGGATCGATGCAGTGGAAAAGACGCAGTCGAAGACGTTGACAATGTCACAGAAGGTTTCGCCTAACGGCCATATGTGATCGTTACCAAGCTCTACAGCACGAAAGGGCACAATTAGCAAAGCTACACATATATCCGCTACAGCTAGAGACACAACAAAGGCGTTGGCTTTGGTCCTGAGGTATCGGAACCTGGCTACGGAAAGGATCACAACTCCGTTGCCAATTAAAGTCAAGAGTGGTAGAAGCGCCAGTAAAATCCAAACAAACTGCTTTAGGCCATCTTGGAGCGGAGGCAATGCGCCCGGATGCTTGGCTAGAACTTCATCACAGTCGAATGTAAGGTTCGCCATCTTCGGCAATCACATCATAGGAAGCAAGTCTGAAAATTTAGAAGAATGGTTGTTACTTTTAGGCAAGTGAGTCATGTTTGAAATGAATATGGTTTAACTTCAATTCAAAGTTCACTATTCTCAATTATCTAGAGTGTATTATATCTCCATTCTTTAAGGATAAATACCCTGGGCCCAGTCACTAACTAAGGTTCATTTTGTTAAATTCAGATCTTAGTTCTCGCTACCGCCAATGTCATTAAATTCAGATCTTAGTTCTCGCTACCGCTGATCTCATTAAAATCAGATCTTAGCTATCGCTAAACAAACATCTGAGGACGTCCCATTTCAGGTCACGTCAGAACGACCTCTCATCCGACCAATCAAAGCGTCGCTTACCAGATCAGGAAATTGACAGTCGGAATGTGTTTTCTAATCATGCCACCTCGAAAACGTTAACACGGGGTATTCCGAACGACAGTTACGGCCCGTACGACTGAGATGTCAAAATTATCGTCTATCTCTCGCTTCCTTGGGATAAACATTTGAACGGTGGAGGCTTTGCACAGTACGTAAGCACTGCCATACAATCGCAACCATATATTAGACATTCCGGGATGTTCGTTTGTTCAATTTTAAAAAATCTGTGTCATCATATTTTTAAAGCGTCGTCTGAAATGGAAGTCGCCAGGTTTAAACGAGTGCCGTAAAGCTCGAGAAGGCTGATTTCTAATTAGTTGATGTCGACGACTTGTTAATCGTTTCAGTGGTCGGTCAAAGTTCGCGAAAGGTCGTTCTGACGTGACCCGTAATGGGATGTCCTCAGTTCTTTGTTTAGCGGGAGCGATAACTTAGATCTGATTTCAATTAGATTGCGCAACCGCCAAACAAAGATCTGAGGACATTCCTTCACAGGTCACGTCAGAACGACCTTTCATCAGACCAATCAGAGCGTCGCATACCAGATCAGGAAAGTGATAGTCGGAATGAGATCTGATTGGTTTAAATTCGACACTTAAAATAGCCTACCAATCAAAGTACACGCATGAGCAAGGTGAATCTGTCCTGAATTAGGGGATCTGAGCGCTGCGTCTATCGATGTTTTGTTTTGTCTGTGTGCTGTTCACGCCGCATTCAGTAATATTCCAGCTATATGACGGCGGTCGAGATGATAGAGTCTGGACCAGACGACCAGTGATTGACATCATGAGCATCGACCTACCCTGTTGGAATACGGTGACATGCATCAACCAAGTCAGCGCGCTTGACAACCCAAACCTGTTGTCCAATCTTATCATAATCAGATCCTCTCTGTGAGAAGATCTGAATGAGTCAGTGAGTTGGGTTTATCGCCGAATTGTGATGTCTTAGACGACGGGGCCACCCGTACCCCCGTGGAGATCTGAGGACACCCCCATGATAGATCGCGTCATGTGAATCCTGAACGAACAGTGACCGTCCAATTTAAGGAAACGATGCGTTGAACCAATCAGATATCAGCTTTGTAAAAGTACTCGGTTTCATTTCTTTACCACCTCGATTCGGAAGTTTCGACCGTCGCAGAAGACAACCTAACAGCAAAAAATATACCCTTGATAATACACCGTTTTGGTGCAAATGTCATGGCGTTCAGAAATAACAGGATTATAACCTATTAACAACAGTGTAATGGCGCTGTTTTATTTTTTTGCATTCAGAACACCCCAATTAGATTCGTTTTCGAGGTACAGAAACCAGATACACCGGTGTCCCCAGATCTTCACGCAGAGAGTATGGTATCGCAGTAGATAAGATTTTAATGAGATTGAAGGTTGTCACGAATCGTACTCCTGAGTCATCACGGATGTGTTTCCGCTTTTGCGTCCGTCTTTTTGCGAACTGAAATACACGACAATTACGACCGTATCTAATCAGTTTAATCACGCATGGTGACATCAATTTCATGGCATGTTACCATTTACATTCTACATAATCATACCTATGGAAAATGAGAAGAAAGGTTATGTTTGCATCGTTGTATTCATCCAAACCACGAGAAACAGGAACAGATATTACATTCCAGCCTTTCAGGCGTTACGGTTATTCTCGAACCAAGAATTCTAAAATCTGTCACTTCACCACAACAATCAATACTCGCTTGAATCTCTGCACTTAAATTTCATTATGCTCATCTATCAAACAGATCAAACACGAAAAAAGGCGAACGAATAAAAACGGATTGTGACCCATGATCAATAGGAAAAAATCGTGTTTACAAATCACTCTCCACAGTATCGCGCTGGTTCGTCATCAATCATATCTTACTTACTGTAATGGTCCAAACACATTAAGATATTCCAGTTGTCTTAAAGTGATTTCCGCTTCCTTTAAAACGATTAAAGCAGTTTCCGTATTGATCTGTTAATATCTCCAGACGAGTCTTAGCCGTGAGGTCAATAGTTTTATATCAGTACAAGCATAACACACCCGGTCTTGTGGTCCATTCCTTCACATATGTCCAAACATTATGGACGTTAGGAAATCAAAAGCTGTATGAGTAAGTCTCCGGGGCCGGACAGACTGTTCTAAATTGAATTACAAGGATTTCTTAGCACTTTCACAGGGCTTCCTCGAGCGTTAATCATAAATCCGACCATTTCAGACGATTTTCACGCCCGATCTCTTAACACGGTGTTAATAGGACGTCGATTTATTGATGAAGAGGGTCCAGGTTTGGATGTTTTGAGATTTCTACGAAAATATTTTCATACATTCAGATTCGTTTAATATTTGTATACATGTCTGACTGTTAAATTTACGAGGTGTATTTCACCTTGGGTCGTATGTTTAATATTTGTGAATATGTCTGTGCTCAAAGACGCGTCATACTGTGCATGTTGAACTGTTTGGGAAAGTTCTTTAACATTGTACTACTGATTTACGAGGCTGTCTCATCCTTGTGAAAAGTATTTTGTAAAATGACAAGAATAAATGTGTGATCAGTTTTTGATCGGGATCAGCAGTGTTGATACTACTGCCTTGATTAACGCCGTTGCTTAGTAACATATCGGTATGGGATATACACATGACACAACGTGAATAGGACATTAGACTGATAGATTTTTAACAAAAGATGATATATTACCAACAAGCATCACGATCATAATTTGTTTGGTTTGACGTTATGATCCATACAATGGTGGAATTTTCAATGGAATGATATAGCATGTTGGTTTTTTATCCAAGAATATTTTATCAAACGTTTCTTTCAAATTCAAAATATAGTCTGAAGATTGTGTTTTGTTTGTTGTTTTGTTGATTTAACCCCGCACTCAGCAATATTCCAGCAATATGACGGCGGTCTGTAATAATAGAATCTGGACCAGACAATCCAGTGATTGACATCATAATCATCGATCTACGCAATTGGGATACGATGACATGCATCAGCCAAGTCAGCGAGCCTGACCACCCGCTACCGTTAGTCTCCTCTTACGATAAACATAGGTTGCTCAATAGCAAATTCTAACCCTGACCTTCACGGGTAGTCTGAAGACGGAAGTCTGTCCAAGTTCACCTAGTTGAGGGAGTGAGTATGATTTTACGCCGCTTTTAGCAATATCACGACGGGGGACACCAGAAATGGGCTTCACACATTGTACCCATGTCGGGAATCGGACCCGGGTCTTCGGCGTGACGAGCGAACGCTTTAATCACTAGGCTACCCGACTGCCCCTTAACCAAGATGACTACTTGTTTGGCCACGGCACTGCCGCTCACCTGGATATGCTTCCTCAGAGAGGAAATTCAGAAACAAGAAGCGTTTGCAGAGCCAAATATGCATTTTGAGAGTATTTACGAGCATGGTACACAATTGTATATATACTGCGAAAAACGGAACATATTTATTGAGCTCTAATACTGAAAAAACAATATACTAAATGTCACTAAGTCATGAACCAAAATGGAGTAGTAGACATCAACAGATTTTTCAATATGGCTGCCAACTGGCAATCGGACTAGAACCTCTCTAACAGACTGCGGTGTTAGCATTACTGGTAAAATAATGTGAAGTTTAAGTTTCAGGTATAGTGGTTTCTGAAGCGAAGATGCCCTACGATGCACACCGCACTTGACAAATAGACCACGACATAAGCTCACTGGACGTTTAGTAAGGTGAGCTAAAACATTGGTCGGTAGGTCGAAATAAATAAATTGTATAGGGACTTTGAGTTTTAACTGCGTCGGTACGACTCAGTACTGACTCATTAAAATAAGTTCCATTGCCTTTTATGCCCCTGCACGGCGAATTGCGATTCCTCACACCATTGACTGGGCTCCTGTCTCTCTTAACGAGCAGACAGACGGTGTCCGATTTGTTGTAGTCGATTTGTGGACAATAAGTATATCATATATCGGTCCTCTATATCGAATGAAAAGATAAGGCGCACAACGTGTGCTTGTGCAGTAAAACTGCTCTCGGCATAATAAACATCAGCGGAACAGTTTGTTTAAATGTTTATCGCCAAAAACATTTTCAAGGTTTTGACAAATCAACGTGTATATTTACATTTGTAATCAAGGACGCTACGCATGCGCACCAATAACCAGATATGGTAGATTAAAAGTAATGTCGGAAAGGCTAGAAAACTGCTTTTTGCCTGTTAAAAAGGGATATAATTTTTCACAGACTGTTGTTATTGAAATATCGAGTAACTACCGATCGCCCTACCTGTGGTCTGAAGTATTTGAGTCACAAGGAGTCCTATCGACAAGTTTACAGGAGACAAATTCGAAGGAAAACATGAAGTTCACATTTATTCTAAGATCAATGATGGCAGTCTGAAACGGACTATAGAAATATGCGCACGTGACTCCGTTACAATGATAATAATGTAGTCTTCATAAAACATCTACTCCACACACAAAAATCATTTTGAGAAAATTCTAGATGTGCATCTTCTGAAATGACAAAACGACGCTCCGTTATTTTGGATAACATTGCTTCCATGATGCATGCATGTTACATTACACTTGCATAGCCATAACCAAGGTACACGATATGGAATCTGTACTTGAAAATGCATATAAGTTCTTTACACTTTAGAGAGACACAGAGGGAAACCATTTATTAATTCAGAAAGGGTGAATTACCGAACTGCCCAAGCTATGGTGTTTTCAATTCATACCATCAAGTCTACGGTGTGATAAGAAAACAAAACAGGTATAGGGGTGGTCTCAAAAACAAAACTGTGATGTAAAAGGATTTAGACAGCTTTGATGCAGGGTGATTAGGCGTATAGTGTACAAGTTTTATGAGCAGAAGGTAACCCTGACTTGTAGTAGAATTTGGGAGGAATTAAAGATACAATTAATGTTTCCCGGACTGCACTATTGCTCTCCAAGAGATGGGATTTCGATACACTGCGCGTGGCGATGACCGAGCACTTTTCAGGGGAAAATATTCCATCCTGTCTATGAGGTCACATTATCTCCGAACCATTCATAACTATCACAGTCAGGGCGTCCAGATAATTTACCTTGGTGAATCAGTCCACTGACTACATGTGGCTATTGGCAGATGGACAAAAAGCACCCATGGTACGATCAGGTAAAGGTAATCGTGTCATTGTTTTGCACGCTGCAACCCATGATATGGGGCTTATTGATGGATGTTTTCGAGGCAAAAAAGAAAACTGGTGATTTTCATAAGGAAACTATTGGAGGTGATGTGTTCATAGACTGGTTGGAACTTCAGCTATTGCCCAGTTTAAACAACGCCAGTGTTATTGTCATGGATAACGCCAGTTAATATAACGTCCGGGAATCAGATACTGTCGCCCAAACCATGGGTAGTGTGAAGGCGACCATACAGGAATATATGACATTGGTCGACGTCAGACCATATGAAACGAAAGTTCAACTCATGGAGAAAATTTGGCTGAATAAGAAACCAGTAAAGTACAAGACATATGTGCTGGCGGCACAACATGGTTACGTTGTCTTACGTACGGCAGTCAGACATTGTGAGCTCAACCCTGTTGTGCCTATCTTGGCTAAATGTACAGGGTTCGTGGCAAGACATAACACAACATTCAAAAGTACAGATTCATATACGTCATCAGCGGAGATAAATGCTACCCCAAGAAACCATCTGTAGAACAACAAATACTTCTGGATTCCAAAACCGCAACCTTCCAATACTCATCCGGTTTCATAGCTCTTAACTAGTCCATCATGTTTCCAAGCAAATATAATGCAGTACATATCCTAAATTGCTACCTCATCAACGCATGTCAATTAAGTACAATAACAGCAATATTTTGAGACCACCCCCAACTCGGTGACATTCCGACAGTACTTTAGTACTACTTTTTTTGCCGACTGTTTTTAGCTAAAACCGCTAAGCTTACTGCGCAAACCAACAATGGAACCAGCTTTATACTTAGGTCACTCACTGGCCACGCGTGCAAGTACACTGCAAGAAATACCGTCACAAAGAGCCAATTGATTCCATTAAAAACCACAACAATACTAGCCGCGTAGTGAACGAAACCCAGTAATTGATAGACCCCCACCTTGTCAGATCACGTGGTACGGGTGATTGTCAGTGTCGGCTCTCAACAATACAATGGTTGTCAAGGGCTGTTGTTAGCTTGGGATTGTAAAAGTAGCATACAGAAATTAACGCGGTAAGTTATCGCGTTTCAGGTCATTTATGACCCGATGAACATAGATAGTCGGTTCAACTGGAGACGTTGTTTGTGAGGGATAATTGGCACCGTGTTACGCTATCGGGTGGACTGCGCCCTGCATAATTATATTGTTTTTTCCCCATCTGCCTGTCCAGCTTCAGAGGGAGAGGTCGGCCGTAAATGGCTAAATAATAGTTTGGTTGAGTGAATTCACTTTTAGCAATATGTCACTGCGAGGGAAACCAGAAATGGGCTTCGAACTCACGATCATAGGTTTTTGGTGCGACCAAGGGACGCAACTCTGCACTGCGCCTTAGACACTGGGCCAGCCCCCATCCCCAAAACACCCCCAGACGCCCCACACAACCCATGGGCGGATACAATAAATAGATCCTAATTGTAACCTGTACCCGCTGGTTGATATGGACACGAGGAGAAACACTCAGGCAGGTTGGAACCACGTGATAGCATGGGGTACTGTAAGCATGGGGTACTGGGGGGGGGGGGGGGGGGGGGGGGGTGGTAATTTGCCCCGGTAAACTCAGGAACACTGTCAGTGTTGCTATCGTAAGCAGCGACTTGCACGATGTTTAGGATTACTAAAATAACGTGCGAAAAAAATGAGTAAAATTTTAATTTTTGTGTTTTCTATTGGAAAGAAAGAAATACATGCATCTGAATATATTTGTCAGCTTAATTGTCGACATAAATCAGTATAGTTTATAGAAACCTATCCTTTATTTCTCAAATATTTCTCTTAGACACTGCAGTTGGCTGTGAGTTCGTCCCTTACAGTCTTGTCAGAATCCTGGATTAGCCCCGTTTGTGATTCGTTAATGTGGTTTGTCAGCAGTATACTTGTGCTCGTGTGCATCCCGACATCCCTCAGTTTTGGTATTCAATCTACTCACCCACTCACTCACTCACCTTCGATATTTTACAATTTCACGAAAAGCCTGGCTCTTTTTCTTTTTTTTTACACACTAATGTACATTCAACAATTTGAAATGATTGAATAATTTTGAACTGGTAATTTAAACAACTTTCACCTCGAACACTTAGAAACATTACGACATGAGGGGTGTAAAAAAATTGTTTTAAAGAAAAATTATGAAATATTGACGTAAAGAAATAGACACAAACAGCCGTTGAAAACGCCAGTCGACAAAGTTTCTTCAATTAATCTAATTTTCATGTTTTCGTCCAAAAATTGTCCCTCCTCAAATGTTCATTTTAACAACTGAAAACCACAGAAATTCATTGTCAAAGTCAGCCCCTCGCAAACTATTCGAGATAAATGTTCTTTTAACCCGCGCAATCCTCAACCGACCACAATCACTTTTCAACAGTTTCAAATTGACCTTGGCATTTTAAGTACTTACAACTCATAGATTACAAGCCAATAGTTTTACCGGTCGGACCGCGAACATAGGTCTCTAGTCGTATGGGATCAACTCTCTAACAACGAAATGAATAATTGGAAAATAAGCTTATTCAGGGAGATACGTATTCCTCAGGAAGCGCAAATTTAGGTAGGCAACACTATGGCCCATTTTCATCATCATCGAACGGGTTGGTGCCCCCGTCCTATTGTACCCCGTGTCAATCTTATAAAATCCGCCCAATCCAAACCGGGGGTAATATAACTGCCATTAATTGCACAGATGGGATTGTGGAATCAGCTGATTGTATGGGAAACGTCGATACTACAGGATCCCTTCCTATCGTAGTGTCACACGGCTCCTGTTTATTCATGGCCAGATACTTAGAGCTTTTCGGCGCACAGTTCTTGTTAAAGGTGTAGGGCGATGCAGAAACCGATGTCTCTTATAGAAAATGACAAAATAATAGTTATGTATCGTAGGTCGTAATGAAATGTGGATATAATCGTTGTATTTATTCTGCAGCGTCAATACCATGGTTGAATGGGTGATTGATTTTGTGTTATTTCTTGCACGGTGGTAAAATATTTATGATGGTAACTATGGCACCGAAACGCGGCTGATTCCATATCGCGTCTCGTCATCTTTTGGCATTTCAAATATATGAAAATTTCATTTGTTAAGAATTTGTGAAACTGAATCTATTTTATTTTGACTGAAAAAACCAACAGTTGCATGAATATGAAATATAGTTATTAACTATCTACTAGAAAGTTGTGTTGAACGTCGCTTGAACTGTAGTTCATTTACATCGCGGCATCAGCTTAAAGTGCAATGACATATACAATGTCAGCGTCAGACAATAATTTATCTTCTGAAACAGATTCCATTAGGCGTAAAAAGCAAAACAGCGCTGAGAATTATGTGATGACACCAGGTGTTCGAGAAAAGAGTAAGCATTTCCGGCCCTACCGGAAGTAACTTGCACCACACACAAGTTGCATAAAAAGGTGTGTTTGTTGCATGACGCCGCATAGCAGTACTCCTGCCGTGCGACATCAGGCTTGACCAGACACTCGTGTGCATGGACCAGACAATCCAGGGACAAGATAGCACATTTACTGATTTTGTTGAAACTAAAAACGATAGGTTCATTTTGAATTACGTATGTTGCGTACACGTGCAGAGATTCTGTTGCTTAGAAGTAACGAGAATCGTTTAAAATATATATTCGTTTATATAATGTCTCGGCTCAAATATTTTTGAAGTTGACTCAGACTTGATTAAACTTCAGGATGAAACTCGGAGACTTTAGTCCACCAGCAGAAACATCGACCCAGTGCATGTAGGACGTTAACCTATGTGGTGAACACAATTATGGTGTTGAAAAAACACGGATCATAATCACGGCGAAATTTCGGCGCCTGAGTCCATTGGACCACCCGTTCCGCCTAAAGGGAAGAATTGATGCCACACACATGTATACCAAAAGGCCCATAAGTCTTAGGTTTATTATTGTTTCATAAAGCACTTTCTGTGCTACAACTGAGCTGCATTCAACGATGCAATGAGTGTGTGCGCGAGTTTGTTTTAACGCCGCTTCGAACAATATTTCAGTTATATCACGGCGTGTCGGCTTAGTGTGGGAGGAAAGCCCAAAGTGATGCAGGGTTTAGACGTTTACCACTTTCAAAACCCACGAGCAACCGTGTATGGTGCTGATAAGGAACCGGGATTCGAACCCGCGATCACCGGTTTCTGGTAAGCCTAAGGGACGCAACTTTGCACAGAAATAAATTGTCATGCCTTGTACGACTGGGCCAGCCGTTCCCCCAGGGAACAACGATAATCGTAACACTAGAAGATTGCTTTGTACTTCGAGAAGATCCCGTGTCCCGTTCAATGAAGCCATCTATAGTGACGAGTGTCGATGATATCGTAACACAGACTTAAACCAGTCTATATTGCTTTGTGAAAGAGCCATGACCACAATTTTGACCGCCTTGGAACCCCATCTTTTTAGGTCCGCGTGATGAAATTACATGTATTTTAACACGTGGCTTTTACTTAGTTACCAATAAACAAAAACAACGATTGGTATGAAACAGCCAACATGTCACTGACCGCACTGAGTCTTGTCCTTTAAGACATTAACCCTAACTCTAACCAAGACACTTGCGGGAGACAGAATACCTCGCACGTGACACAGGAACAGCCCACCCTCTATAATTGGAAACAGAAGCCTTCTCTTTAAACATGCAAAATTGTACAACAACGGATGCTTCTCTGGCACCAGAGGTCTTAAATTGTCCAAGAGAGTTATATATGGAAGCTACCTGACATTTAATGCAGCGGGGTTATAATTGGGCTTCACAACTCCACGGTGGAGAGGAAAGTGGCCGAGATAGTACTGTTTAAGTCCTTTCTTCAAAAGAAAACAGGCCTGGCCTTGTAATCTTCAAATCAATCGCCATTTATACTTTGCGTATTTGGTGTTTGGGGTCGATCTTTAAATACGAGGTCCTGTATGATTCCCAAGTTGTCTGAAAGATGGATTGTGTTGGCCTGTGTATATCTGTGTATATCTGTATATAACTGTGTATAACTGTGTAGGTCTGTGTGTATCTGTGCAGGTCTGTGTATAAGTGTGTATAACTGTGTTGGTCTGTGTATATCTGTGTATAACTGTGTATAACTGTATAACTGTGTATAACTGTGTGTATCTGTGCAGGTCTGTGTATAAGTGTGTATAACTGTGCAGGTCTGTGTATAACTGTGTATAACTGTGTATATCTGTGTAGGTCTGTGTATAACTGTGTATAACTGTGCAGGTCTGTGCAGGTCTTTCTATTGCGTAGTTGGTTTGGAAACCGGATGTTTTTAAAAATTAAAACTCTGACCCTGAGTAAATAAGTACTGCTATAAAGAAAAAATGTGCACGATTGTTTTGGTTTTCAAAGTTCAATGGAGCATAAATATATGTTTCAAGTATTGCATGGCCCCCCTCCTTTTGGAAATGTGAAACAAATTATTACTTAATAAGTATAACCTGCTGAGTCGAATGTATACATTTATAAAAATAGAACATAAACATCTACTGAAGGTCAATACATGAAAATATACTTAATGCATTAATTGGATGCTTAACCTTTCCCCATAGGCTAATACAAAAAGAACGGATGACACGGAAGCGGAATCGATAAGGGATTAATGTCTTCAGGCACCTCAGCAAAGTATAACGGCATTATTCCCTCTTGAACTTCATACTCATCATTGGATGAACGATTGGAAATTAAAAATCCTTATGCCCAGTATGTTATAATACCTCATTAACTGGTATTAACAACAGGATAAGGTGGCCAGGTTTCAATTAGGACAATTGTGTTTAATCCTAAGACGCAGAGGGATAACAAAGATGACAAACTTGTCACAGAGTAGAGTATCTGATTATGTTATAAATACTCGCTCGTCTAGACTTCTATGTGATTATATTTGATGAGTATTACTGTTGTATTATTGTTGTAATACTCTTGGAACTTCCAGAAATATCAAACTGTCGCTGAACATGTTGACATTTCGCCGGAGGTGTCTAAGAGCGGATCAAAATGAGCTCAACGCTCTCCGAGAACAAGTGGTTTCCGGGCAGCGATTGCTGGGTCCATCAATCAGATTTGCCCTGTGCCCTATGTTACGTAATGTCAGTGCAAGACATGTGTACTCTGCGATATACAATCAGTTCAGCACCTGATTTCAAAGTTATGCCATATACACCGACACGCAAATATACAAAATTATTGTACCCGGTGACGACATTAACCCTAATGTAATGGCTTCATGATAAACATCCAAACTTACACCTGATGATAAAGTCAAGTCAAAGGTTTTGGTTTCGTTTGTTGTTTTACGCCGCACTCAGCAATATTCTACCTACATGACGGCAGTCTGTAAATAATCAAATCTGGACCAGCCAATCCAGTGATTGATATCATACGCATCGACCCACGCAATTGGGATCGATGACATGCTTCAACCAAGTGAGCGAGCCTGACCACCCGATCCCGTAAGTCGCCTCTCACGACAAGCATAGTCGCCTTTTACGGCAAGAATGGGTTGCTGAAGACCTATTCTATCCCGAATCTTCACGGGTACAAGCCAAATGTAATGACTCCATGGTACACAAGCAATATTGCACCTGATGATAAAGTCAAGCCAAATGTAATGACTCCATGGTACACAAGCAATATTGCACTTGATGATAAAGTCAAGCCAAATGTAATGACTCCATGGTACACAAGCAATATTGCACTTGATGATAAAGTCAAGCCAAATGTAATGACTCCATGGTACACAAGCAATATTGCACTTGATGATAAAGTCAAGCCAAATGTAATGACTCCATGGTACACAAGCAATATTGCACTTGATGATAAAGTCAAGCCAAATGTAATGACTCCATGGTACACAAGCCATATTGCACCTGATGATAAAGTCAAGCCAAATGTAATGACTCCATGGTACACAAGCCATATTGCACCTGATGATAAAGTCAAGCCAAATGTAATGCCTCCATGATACACAAGCAATATTGCACCTGATGATAAAGTCAAGCCAAATGTAATGCCTCCATGATACACAAGCAATATTGCACTTGATGATGAAGTCAAGCCAAATGTAATGCCTCCATGATACACAAGCAATATTGCACCTGATGATAAAGTCAAGCCAAATGTAATGCCTCCATGATACACAAGCAATATTGCACCTGATGATAAAGTCAAGCCAAATGTAATGACTCCATGATACACAAGCAATATTGCACCTGATGATAAAGTCAAGCCAAATGTAATGGCTCCATGGTACACAAGCAATATTGCACTTGATGATAAAGTCAAGCCAAATGTAATGCCTCCAGGATACACAAACAATATTGCACCTGATGATAAAGTCAAGCCAAATGTAATGCCTCCATGATACACAAGCAATATTGCACCTGATGATAAAGTCAAGCCAAATGTAATGCCTCCATGATACAGAAGCAATATTGCACTTGATGATAAAGTCAAGCCAAATGTAATGACTCCATGATACACAAGCAATATTGCACCTGATGATAAAGTCAAGCCAAATGTAATGGCTCCATGGTACACAAGCAATATTGCACTTGATGATAAAGTCAAGCCAAATGTAATGCCTCCATGATACACAAGCAATATTGCACTTGATGATAAAGTCAAGCAAAATGTAATGACTCCATGGTACACAAGCAATATTGCACCTGATGATAAAGTCAAGCCAAATGTAATGACTCCATGGTACACAAGCAATATTGCACTTGATGATAAAGTCAAGCAAAATGTAATGACTCCATGGTACACAAGCAATATCGCACCTGATGATAAAGTCAAGCCAAATGTAATGACTCCATGGTACACAAGCCATATTGCACCTGATGATAAAGTCAAGCCAAATGTAATGACTCCATGGTACACAAGCCATATTGCACCTGATGATAAAGTCAAGCCAAATGTAATGCCTCCATGATACACAAGCAATATTGCCCCTGATGATAAAGTCAAGCCAAATGTAATGCCTCCATGATACACAAGCAATATTGCACTTGATGATAAAGTCAAGCCAAATGTAATGCCTCCATGATACACAAGCAATATTGCACCTGATGATAAAGTCAAGCCAAATGTAATGCCTCCATGATACACAAGCAATATTGCACCTGATGATAAAGTCAAGCCAAATGTAATGACTCCATGATACACAAGCAATATTGCACCTGATGATAAAGTCAAGCCAAATGTAATGGCTCCATGGTACACAAGCAATATTGCACTTGATGATAAAGTCAAGCCAAATGTAATGCCTCCATGATACAGAAGCAATATTGCACTTGATGATGAAGTCAAGCCAAATGTAATGCCTCCAGGATACACAAACAATATTGCACCTGATGATAAAGTCAAGCCAAATGTAATGCCTCCATGATACACAAGCAATATTGCACCTGATGATAAAGTCAAGCCAAATGTAATGCCTCCATGATACAGAAGCAATATTGCACTTGATGATAAAGTCAAGCCAAATGTAATGACTCCATGATACACAAGCAATATTGCACCTGATGATAAAGTCAAGCCAAATGTAATGGCTCCATGGTACACAAGCAATATTGCACTTGATGATAAAGTCAAGCCAAATGTAATGCCTCCAGGATACACAAGCAATATTGCACCTGATGATAAAGTCAAGCAAAATGTAATGACTCCATGGTACACAAGCAATATTGCACCTGATGATAAAGTCAAGCCAAATGTAATGACTCCATGGTACACAAGCAATATTGCACTTGATGATAAAGTCAAGCAAAATGTAATGACTCCATGGTACACAAGCAATATCGCACCTGATGATAAAGTCAAGCCAAATGTAATGACTCCATGGTACACAAGCAATATTGCACTAATAGATGAAGCAAACCAAATACTACGGCTCCGTTAAATACCAAAACGTTTAATTCTGGTTAACAATTGAATTATAGTACAGCCTTGCGATCCCTAACAATATATTTATATAGCAAATACTCTCAGCACCAGTATACTATCTCAGCACAACGATTTACGAAGCATTTGCTGCATGCTCTGGAAAATGATTTTCTGACTGATCTCCACGATATTTCTCTGAATACTTAAAGTAGTTCCGGCAAACATTGTTATTTCACTCGAGAGAAATATCGATTTTATATTTACTGATGCAGTTTTTCAGCAATAAATACATGATAAAGGTAAAAATGTCATCTTCAATTTTAGATAAGACATGTGAGTATGTAGGGAATATAACCCAACATAATCAAAGTTGGTTATCGATTTCATGATGAATATTATATAAATTTATAAATTCTATCAGTTAAGTATCACCTTAATTAGTCATTGCACCAAAACAATGTCTATATTACACACTGGAAATAGTGTTTGTCTTTTACGCTGCAATCAGCAATACCTCAGGTATCAAGTCTAGGCCAGACAAACCAGTGGTTGATATAATGAGCAACGCTTAACCCCTGGTGTACGATAGTACACAATCACCCAACGCACGTACAGCACACAGTCCTATCAAATGAGACGTCAGCAATACATTCAGCAATAGAAGATAGCCACGCGATAAATCGCAAAGAACAATGAAGAACTAAATTTCTTAAATAAACCAGGCTTCGTTATTCGTTGTATTTTGCGATTTATTGCGTAGCTATCTTATATTTCACGATAAAACATCATTCTATAATGACATTACTGAAGATTCCAACATGTGCTCGAAATTTGATGACGTCGTAAATTGGATGACGTTGTTTTTGAGAGGGAAGTGTCTAGCGAGTTTCCCCCCCAAAGATCGCACCCAAAAGTGGGAGAGATGTGACAATCGGTATTGGGAGAAAAGATGCAGATAATCGACGTGAGGATTGTGAGAATACCAAAGTTAACTTTATTTCCGGATTATATTTCAGGGAGTCCTCCACCTGGAAGCAAGGTAGGAGGTAGTCCTGCATCATGAATATACATATTTTATGAAAAAAACCAATCTAGATATGTATACAAAAGCAAGTCTAGCCAGCTCTAGCTACGAGGGGCGTTCAATAAGTTTTGCAACTTCAATATAAGACCAAGTCGCAGAATATCTTTTGCACTTTGATTTTTCAATATATTCTCCATTCAATACACTTATTCCATTTGCTCTTCAAGCTTGTAATACGACCTTTATAGAAATCCGCAGATTGGCCCTCTAACCACGCCTCCGTGGCAGCCTTTATGTCCTCGTCATCCTGGAAGCGTCTTCAACGTAGGGCAGATTTCATTTGCCTGAACAGGAAATAGTCACTGGGGGCTAAGTCTGGGCTGTATGGTGGGTGATTTAACTGTTCGAATCCACATTCACATAATTCACATATGGATTCCTTTTGCTTTGCATCCCTCCTTGGTAAGGAACTTTATTACAGCGCGTTGTTCATGTTTGAGAGAATCCATGATTGTGACCACCCTTAGGTGAATGAAGCCATCACATCTAACTTATTGTTGTGTCTGAACTTGTTATGACACGTGTCAACCTGATGTTGTGACTAGTGTCACACCTGCCACAAGTTGACATTGTTTGTGTAAACACAAATGCCCAAGTTGCAAAGCTTATTGAACGCCCCTCGTAGCTCTATTCCACATATGAGTCGAGAGGGGTACTGTGTAATATAAGATTTCGGAGACTAAATGTAAGTCTAGGTGGGAGGACTTACGGCGACTTACAGAAACTTACCTTGGTGAGCAAGAATTCCAATGAACCCACGGGGGCCCTTTAACACGAGTAAACTCTTTTCGATAATGGGATAATGTTGTGTTTTTATCACTGAAACCCAGCTTGACTGTAACAGTGTCATATTCCACAGTTTTTGCACGTATCATCGATCGACTGATTGAACCTCCCCACACCTCACAGTATTCTCCCATTTCATTCTTACTTCATTAAAGCGGCTTTATCGACTTTAATCTGCACCGACTAGTAAATCTAATTGGTTCCATCTGATGGCCAATCAAAATTCGTTTTACAAACGATCGTATTCCTCACGGGATTAACATACAAGACATCGTGAGAGAACGCCTTGGGAATACTACTGATGAGTGTGGTTCCGATAGCATGGTATTTGCAGGTCACGTTAACGGCAATACGATATGGTTCGACAAGGAGGTATTTGTTCCTATCTTATTCATGTTGTGAAACTCAGAAAATAATACAAATTAACTCTGTCAGATTTACAAAAATACCCATTCGTATCCTCATCTGGTTAGTATGTGTGGCATTACGCCGTAGGTCAATAATGAAATGGATATAACTTGACCTTTAAGTCGATGCATTATTTTTTGGACGATAATGGCTTATGGTGGCGACAAAATCTATGGTCTAACATCCGGACTATGTTCTGACATCGGTACCATGGTCTGACATCGGCACTATGATCTGATATAGGGAGTATGGTCGGACATCGGCACTATGATCTGATATAGGGAGTATGGTCTGACATCGGGAGTATGATCTGATATAGGGAGTATGGTCTGACATCGGGACTATGATCTGATATAGGGAGTATGGTCTGACATCGGGAGTATGATCTGATATAGGGAGTATGGTCTGACATTGGGAGTATGGTCTGACATCGGGGCTATGATCTGATATAGGGAGTATGGTCTGACATCGGGAGTATGATCTGATATAGGGAGTATTGTCTGACATCGGGAGTATGGTCTGACATCGGGACTATGATCTGATATAGGGAGTATGGTCTGACATCGGGAGTATGGTCTGACATCGGGACTCTGATCTGATATAGGGAGTATGGTCTGACATCGGCACAATGATCTGACATCGGGACTATGGTCTGACATCGGCACTATGGTCTAACATCGGCACTATGGTCTGACATCGGCACTATGGTCTAACATCGGCACTATGGTCTAACATCGGGACTATGATGTGACATCTGGACTAAGATCTGACATCGGGTGTATTGTCTGACATCGGGAGTATGGTCTGACGTCGGCACTATGATCTGACATCTGGACTATGGTCTAACATCTGGAGTACGTCTAACATTGGGACTATGGTCTAACATTGGTACCATGGTCTGACATCGACACTATGGTCTGACATTGGCACTATGGTCTAACATCGGTACTATGGCTTAACATCGGCACTATGGTCTGATATTCGCACTGGTCTGACATCGACACTATGGTCTGACATTGGCACTATGGTCTAACATCTGGACTATGTTCTGACATTGTGACCATGGTCTAAAATCGGGACTGTGGTCTGGCATCGGTATCATGGTCTGACATCGGGACTATGGTCTGACATCGGCACTATAGTCTGACATCGGTATCATGGTCTGACATCGGGACTATGGTCTGACATCGGCACTATAGTCTGACATCGGTATCATGGTCTGACATCGGCACTATAGTCTGACATCGGTATCATGGTCTGACATCGGTATCATGGTCTGACATCGGCACTATAGTCTGACATCAGTATCATGGTCTGACATCGGGACTATGGTATAACATCGAGACTATATTCTGACATGGGGACCATGGTCTAACATCGGGACTGTGGTCTTACATTGGTACGTCCTATCCTTGTACAGAACCCTTCACTAATCCACCAACAGAAAATAGACTATAGCATACAAGAAACCGATTATCAACAACCTGTTGGAAATAAACAACCTGAAACACCGAACAAAGATAGCTTAAGCGATGAAGAATCGCACAAGGGGGATAACTCTTTCTTACATTAACTCGCCTGGCCGCTAATATATGTAACATCCATATCCACAGTTCGTTGATGCGGACATTAGTTAATCTGGACGAATTTACTTGGAACATTCGTCCGGATTATCAGGGTTACACTGTGTATATCATAACGACAATTTATGTGTTGAGAATTAACTACAGAAATGCAGTATCTGAAGCGACCACTAACTGGCGGTCATTAAAAGCTTACGGGCTGAAATGACTAAGTCGGTTACTAAAAGTTGAAGAAAAGTAAAAGATAAACAGTTGAAAACACGGCGTTGTGAGTACTAAGCATCACTGACCAGACACAACTGTTGGTATGTGATAGCTGTCGTACATCAGTGTCACTTTTCCGCATGAGTTCAAGAAATATCAGTTCCATTTTACTTTGAAAATGTACAACAATCTGAGTCCAATCGAAACACACGTATTATTTTCACAACTAAGATTTAGTGTTGGAAATGAGAATATTTTAAGACATTTTTGTGTGTAAGATTGTGAATGTAAAATAAAAAGGAGCCAAGAGGATCTCGTCGTTTTCATATACGGAAGAAATCTGGACTAGCTTTTGTTTCAGGGTTTATATGAAAGACTATGCATTCTAAAGACAAACGTCAGCACCTTTACGAGTAAACAGTGAGTGAGTTTTGTTTTACGCCGCTTTGAACAGTATTCCAGTTATGTCATGGCGTGTCAGCTTGATGTGGAAGAAAGTTCCGAAGTGATGCAGGTCTTAGGCGTTTACCGCATTGGTGAAATCCACGGGCACAGGTATGGTGCTCATGGTCGAACCGTGTTTCCATAGAAACAATAAACGCGGTGAACCGGGTTTCCATAGAAACATAATCGCGGTGAACCGGGTTTCCATAGAAACAATCGGGGTGAACCTGGTTTAGAAACATAATCAGGTTTCAAATGAAAAATATTGAAAAGGAGTATTATGGTATGGTATATGGTTCATAACTCTGATCGAGTCATAACAACAGATATCATAAGATGTTTCCCTGCCTGACGCTCGGTATTAAAGGGCTGAAAAAGGACTGGATGTTTCGGTGTATCTTCCCTACACGAAGTCATTATCTCCCAGTGGTTCGATCCTCTGCCTGCGTCACACCACAAGACGGTGAAATATGGTATTTGCTGTTATCCCGCACGTGGCTAAAACAATCACTGGTCGGCTCTGAGTCAGTATAATGTGTCTGAGTGGATTATGCATGGGTCGTGGTATCTCTGAGGGTTAGCGCTATAAAACATCATGAGTCCGGTGTACGCAGCCACACACACGTGCAATAATCTTGAACGCGACGTTAAACCCATGTCACCTCACCACCCAATCTTCCCCGGGTAGAGGCCCCTTTAAACCTAGTTTGTCGGCTTTTGGGGTAACAGCTTTTCAAACCTGTTGATATAACGCAAATATGGACATAATTAGATCTAAACTGAATGTGGCATCAAATGAATAAAGTACAGTAAACTACGGTTATAACGAACTCGAAGGGACCACTAATTGTAGTTCGTAATAACCGTAGTTCGTTATAAGCATATTTACAACATGTATACAACAAATGGTCGGTACTAAAAAAAGTTCGTTATATCGGTCAGTTCGTTATAAGCGTGTTCGTTATAAACGTAGTTGACTATATTTGAATAGATTCGAATCAAACTTGCAAGGCAGCCACTTGTCCCGAGTCGAATCCCCCTTTAAACCTCTTTAATCCCCAAATTGCGGGTAACGGGTTTTCAGATGTGTGCATAATATTAAAGTGTATATAATTTGATTAAAATGAAAGTTGCAGCAGATAAATTAAGCGTGTGAACGAATCAAATTTGCTAGAACTGCACCTGGCCTGAGTGGAATCCCCCTTTAAACCTCTCAAATCCTCACGTTTCGGGAAACGGGTTTTCAGATTCGTGCATAATATTATCAAGTATATAATTAGATCAAACTGAAATTGGTACCATAAATAAAGCGTGTGAACGAACGAGTCTCACTTTAAACCTATTTAATCCTCACGTTTCGGGTAACGGGTTATCAGACTTGATACTAAAGTGTATATAATGTGATCTGACTGTGAGTGGCAGAGAGGGACAGTCTCTGTAATGACCCCGGTAGCGATGTTTCATTGTAAGCTACAAACCCGACCTCACCAGTTGGGTCAATTCAGACGGAGAGCTGACACGCCAATGCACCTCGGCACCTACGTGACGTATATCGGCTATTTAAGTCAAACCAGATCTTTCTGGCTCTCCGTCGGCCATGGGACGATATGGTATCTGCCGCGGAGGAACATTGTAGACGTTAATTGTGTTGACCAGTTCGGGACCCTGTGTTTATCTGAGAATCTCGGCCCGTGGAGGAATGGCTTGTTCCGCTGACACTAAATAAGACAAATGGCTTGATCTGAATAAAGTAGACTTACGGGATAAGCAGAGATGCTACTTTAGACGTGGGCGTGATAGATGCAATGTAAACAAAGTCCGGTTGTCTCGTAGTATATAAATACAATATTAGTTACTTTAATTAGAAAAAGAAGAAGGACAAAAGAAGCAAATGAAGAAGAAAATGAAGACAATAAAAAAAACGAAGAAAAAACGAAGAAAATGAAGAAAAAAGAAAGAAGAAAAAAAAGAAAATAAGAAAAAGAAGAAGAAGGAGGAGAAGAAGAAAAAGAAAAACAAGATTATTTTATCACGGTGTCACACAATGTACATACGTATAATTAAACAAAACATTCATCAATGTACATTATCCGGCCGAAAATGGCCTATGAGACACCAGAATACACATATATCTATAATAAAAGCACGTAAGTGCTAAAATATGTAATACAATCATTATAAGATTTGAAAAATATTCAATTGCGCAGTGAACTTCCTGCGATGAAACATTAAAGTAGCAGCAGCGTAGAGCGGAGAAATAAGCAGATCGTTCATCATTATTGATATTGTCTGGTCAGTTGGTGACACATGAGAGAATAACGGAGAGGTGACCACAATGAAAATCTTATTTCCGAATAGAATGGGCATTTAGTTACAAGGTGAACTTCATAATCCACTTGTTGGTGATCACAGTGTAGGCAAATACGATGAAGTAAGTGTGTTTTTGGACGTGAAATGTGATCGAGTTCTATTTCTACTGAATATACCGCATCTCAACTCTGCAAGAACACTACGGTGATACCTATTAGTTATACACGTAGATCGCACATAAGTTGAACCTTCTATAGACTAACATCTAGTCTCTGACATGAACATATCGTACAGAAAAAACAGCTGTTCAGTTATCTTAATAAAAATATAATAAAAGGGAGCCCAGGGACTCTCTTCATTTTCAGATACTGCAGTAATCTAGACTTGCCAAACATTATAGACTTGCATGGGCTGTATTTGATATATATTTGTATCAGGGTCTGTAAGACAGACTAAACCTTCTACTGTAGTTTTAAGTATTATTATTATATACCATGTTTAATATCGCACATTTAGAGACACCATAACTTGGATAAGTCATGCAAAGTTTCAGCCTTGGAATTTCAGAGGAGAAACTAGAAGTAACCGACGGACGGACAACGTCCCGTGACATAAGATCACGTAAATTTACGTCAGTTGAGCTTGGGAAGTAACATGCAGTACAGGTTCTTGTTTATAATTAAAAGAACCATGTACTTTAAAAGGACACACAAGCAAAAGCTGAAGTGTTAACTCTGCTCTTGGATATCGTACGTGTACATATGAAATGAATAGTGGGATTGGGATTTTGTAATAATAATAATAATAATAATAATAATAATAATAATAATAATAATAATGTTTACAAATTCAACAGCCTGAAGCACAATTATGTTTTTCTAGCATTTTCTCCGATTGCCCCACCCCACAATATCAGATGGGAGGTCCTTTACTTTTGACCATCAGTTTATACGGCGTCAATTCGGCTGCCCAGCCTGTAATGTGGAGACCATTATTTCCCATTTAATTCTGTCATCCACGAGATGTTTGACATTTAGAGAGTGTGTTTCTAGAACTTTGCTGCGGCAACTCTGAAGTGTGCTCTGGTCAGTCGGGCACATGCTCATCCGATGTCATGGTTACTGACAAACGCGTCTCCAGGGGAACCGCTTCCCTTGCCGATTTGGCTTCAGGCCGTCATACAAATTAAATGTTAAGTAATAACCAAACAAGCTTTGAAATCATAAAAAGAAGACTATTGAATTTTTTAACCTGAAAATATAACATTCTCCTTGGGGGCAATGTGCTGGTTTCGCTAATCATCTATTAATCGCGTTTTTCAATGTGTGCTTCCGGTGACTTTATGAAAAAAGATATAAAGAGCAAAACAGGATGTACATATATAATACGAATAAGTATTACGGAGATATAACGAATAAAACCATTATATATATTTTGACACATGTAACGTCCATAATAAGTAAATCTCAGAGACTATCTTCATTTTCCGAAACAGCAGTAATCAAGACTTGTCAACTATTATAGACTTGCATGGGCTGTATTGGATATATTTGTTTCAGGGTCGGTATGGCCGACTACATTAGCGTGTATGTCGAATAAAACAATGATAATGGATACAGAGGCTAAACCAGATATAACATACATGTTGAGTAAAAATGATTAAACAGTTTCGCGGATGTTTGGATTAAGAGCTATATTATAGAGGAATAATTACACATAATGACTGATATATTGGTTGAAAAAAGACTATAGAGGGTGAAACGACGCTTATGCAAATACCGGAAAATGATATACAGTAAACTACGGTCAAAGGGGCCACCCATTTCAGTTCGTTATAACTGTAGATCGTGATAAGCATATATACTGAAACACGGTTATACAGGTGTACAACATACAGGTTATACAGGTCTGAAAATCAGGTACCGAGGAGAACGAAGTTCGTTATTCTCGTTGAAAGTAACGTTAAGTTGCATTTCTCGAAGATGAGAAAGTGCATTTGGTTACATGGTGTGGGTGGGATCTGTATTGGTGGTCGAGTATGAGGATGGGTGAGTGAGTGAGTGGGTGAGTGGGATCTGTATTGGCGGTCGAGTATGAGGATGGGTGAGTGAGTGAGTGGGTGAGTGGGATCTGTATTGGTGGTCGAGTATGAGGATGGGTGAGTGAGTGAGTGGGTGAGTGGGATCTGTATTGGCGGTCGAGTATGAGGATGGGTGAGTGAGTGAGTGGGTGAGTGGGATCTGTATTGGTGGTCGAGTATGAGGATGGGTGAGTGAGTGAGTGGGTGGGTGGGATCTGTATTGTTGGTCGAGTATGAGGATGGGTGAGTGAGTGAGTGGGTGAGTGGGATCTGTATTGGCGGTCGAGTGTGAGGATGGGTGAGTGAGTGAGTGGGTGGGTGGGATCTGTATTGGCGGTCGAGTATGAGGATGGGTGAGTGAGTGAGTGGGTGAGTGGGATCTGTATTGGTGGTCGAGTATGAGGATGGGTGAGTGAGTGAGTGGGTGGGTGGGATCTGTATTGGCAGTCGAGTATGAGGATGGGTGAGTGAGTGAGTGGGTGAGTGGGATCTGTATTGGTGGTCGAGTATGAGGATGGGTGAGTGAGTGAGTGGGTGAGTGGGATCTGTATTGGTGGTCGAGTATGAGGATGGGTGAGTGAGTGAGTGAGTGGGTGGGTGGGATCTGTATTGGTGGTCGAGTATGAGGATGGGTGAGTGAGTGAGTGGGTGAGTGGGATCTGTATTGGTGGTCGAGTATGAGGATGGGTGAGTGAGTGAGTGGGTGAGTGGGATCTGTATTGGCGGTCGAGTGTGAGGATGGGTGAGTGAGTGAGTGAGTGGGTGGGATCTGTATTGGCGGTCGAGTATGAGGATGGGTGAGTGAGTGGGTGAGTGGGATCTGTATTGGTGGTCGAGTATGAGGATGGGTGAGTGAGTGAGTGGGTGGGTGGGATCTGTATTGGCAGTCGAGTATGAGGATGGAATGAGTGAATGAGTGGGTGAGCGGGATCTGTATTGGCGGTCGAGTATGAGGATGGGTGAGGGGGTGAGTGGGTGGGTGAGTGGGATCTGTATTGGTGGTCGAGTATGAGGATGGGTGAGGGACTGAGTGGGTGAGTGGGATCTGTATTGTTGGTCGAGTATGAGGATGGGTGAGTGAGTGAGTGAGTGGGTGGGATCTGTATTGGCGGTCGAGTATGAGGATGGGTGAGTGAGTGAGTGGGTGAGTGGGATCTGTATTGGTGGTCGAGTATGAGGACTGGGGAGTGAGTGAGTGAGTGGGTGGGTGGGATCTGTATTGGTGGTCGAGTATGAGGATGGGTGAGTGAGTGAGTGGGTGGGTGGGATCTGTATTGGTGGTCGAGTATGAGGATGGGTGAGTGAGTGAGTGGGTGGGTGGGATCTGTATTGGTGGTCGAGTATGAGGATGGGTGAGTGAGTGAGTGGGTGAGTGGGATCTGTATTGGCGGTCGAGTGTGAGGATGGGTGAGTGAGTGAGTGAGTGGATGGGATCTGTATTGGCGGTCGAGTATGAGGATGGGTGAGTGAGTGAGTGAGTGGGTGGGATCTGTATTGGCGGTCGAGTATGAGAATGGATGAGTGAGTGAGTGGGTGAGTGGGATCTGTATTGGTGGTCGAGTATGAGGATGGGTGAGTGAGTGAGTGAGTGAATGGGTGAGTGGGATCTGTATTGGTGGTCGAGTATGAGGATGGGTGAGTGAGTGAGTGAGTCAGTGAGTGAGTTGTTGGGATCTGTATTAGTGGTCGAGTATGAGTTTGGGTGAGTGAGTGAGTGGGTGAGTGGGATCTGTATTGGTGGTCGAGTATGAGGATGGGTGAGTGAGTGAGTGAGTGAGTGGGTGGATGGGATCTGTATTGGCGGTCGAGTATGAGGATGGGTGAGTAAGTGAGTGAGTGAGTGGGTGGGATCTGTATTGGTGGTCGAGTATGAGGATGGGTGAGTGAGTGAGTGAGTGAGTGGGTGGATGGGATCTGTATTGGTGGTCGAGTATGAGGATGGGTGAGTGAGTGAGTAGATGAGTGGGATCTGTATTGGTGGTCGAGTATGAGGATGGGTGAGTGAGGGAGTGGGTGGGTGGGATATGTATTGGTGGTCGAGTATGTGGATTGGTGAGTGAGTGAGTGAGTGTATAATGCACACATAGCATGGGGGAGTCGAACCTGGGATTTCCAGCGTGTGAGCTGACGTTTTCACAATTAGGCTATCCATCGCTCCGTGTGACAATTCGTTGTTATTCAGCACCAGTGAATAAACCAGGTCATCTTACACATACTTTTCGATTACAGACAAAATGCAAATACAGAATGATTGGTCCGACAAAGATGCGCTCGGGAAGAAAACCTTGCTTCCACAATGTAAAGTCTCTTGTCTGAAATGCACGTGTTTCATGACTTGCCGTCCTTGAAGTGTTGACGCTATCTGACGTTATTGAAGTCATCTGAGCTGGGTATGCTACAGGCAGAACGTGCCTTAATTGATCTCTCTGTTCTATGTAACAGCATTCAGTTGACAGACAAACATCCTCGTTCCAGAGCTGTTCTTACAGGATGACGCATAATGGCGCATAAATCAACGTTCGAGGCCCTTTGAACATTCACTGGATATGTGTTTAGCACAGGAAAAACTGTATATAGTCAAACTGTTAATCCGGAAGGTATCGTTAGTCCAGATTAGCAAATGTCCGGATCCTGGTTATCGGGTACTTTCTTTAGTAGTATGTCTTGCTCTGTTGTTACCAATTGGGATGACCATTGGATATTCGCGGGGATTTCATTTTTAGAACTTATTCCAGAAATGAAATGGAAAAAGAATTTGTTGACAGGATTTACGAAAATGAGATTGTTCGCCGGATGTCCTGAAATGAATTTTGAATTTGAATGAAAATGAATTTTGAATTTTGTTCGCGCTGGTTCCAAAAAATTACTGCGTGTTTCGATGCATTGACCGAAATAATATAAAAGGGATATAAAATATCTGTGGTTAATGTCATTCTTAAAATAATTGTTGTTTAAGACGTATTTACACTTACTGAGGTAACTTCAGAAACTTGCCTATGAATGCGATGCTAGAGTTAGTCAAGGTCAAGGCTATATTCTTTCCCCCCAACTGGACAGTGAACAGGTAATATATAATTTATTATCAGTACTCCTAAGGTGATTTACTTTGCGTATGTATCAGGTGTGATAGCTAGTTTTTCTTATTCGTTTAATATAATTATCAATTATATCATTAACCGAAATATCTGCTGTAACGAACCTTTAATCCCCCAGTGGTCCTTGGTAGTGAGGTTTCAGCTGTAAAACAGCCAGTTAAACAACGGAGAAAACCGGAAGATGGCGAGAGGACCGAGTCTGTCGTACAGTTACATAATACCAGGTAAAAGTCGTGAGTGAGTTGTATTTTACGCCGCTTTAACGACAGCCCGAAACGATGCAGGTCTTAGTCGTTTACCACTTTGATGAAATCCACGAACACGGGTTTGTTTCTGACAAATATAGAATCATAATCAGGGCAAACTGTGATTAGAACAAATGGTAGAGGTTTCTGGTACGCCTAAGGGACGCAACTCTGCAAAGTGAATATGACTGTCTTAGACGATTGAGCCATCCATGATGAAACGTTCGCGTAGACGAACCACCTGCATCAGTTTGGCTGGTAATGACATTTGCGCATTTAAAAATAAAAGATAAACCGTAAAAGCGATTATTCAGGTTTAACTCTTGGCAAATTAGTAAAACGTTTGCAAATCACAGTCAGTCCCCTCACTGGAATTCCGAGAAACAATGAGTAACCAGTATCAGCCCCGAAAAGCGATTGCAGTCTGTGCTACAGGACAACTGGCGTTTACCATCATCTCTGGTAGCCACTTGTTTGCCTCATCCAGACAGGCCGAAATACTGGCTGTTGTGCTTATGTAATCACGTGACACGCAAAAGAACAAAATGGCTGCTGTCAGCTTATCGTCGAGTGACCCAGATACGTATGTCCCGGCAGTTCCGTATATCAAGTTAACATCTCGATAGGTATACGAAGTGTACATCCTGATTACCATGTTATCACTAACAGAAAGTGGGAGTCGTCCTGGAGGTCATGCTGTAAGGGTGGTCTGTCCCGTGTCACGTGACTAGCAACAGTTAAAATCGCGGGAGATCTCGCGGGATGGGAATATAGACCATTAAGGTGTAATATTGCTGACTGCGGCGTGAAACACCATTTAGTACAACACCCACTCACGAATCTCTGAAAATGCAATGCACTGTTCTAATCCTATCATAAATAACACGTAAATGGCCCAGTCACTCCAAACGCAGTCGCACTCCAATAAGGTGGCGACAGGGGTGATTGATACCGTCATTTTACGTAAGTTAGCTGAAGTATAATACCTAAAAACAAAATTAAATGGAAACGAAAATAAAGAATAGCTCACCATGATATAACCTTTTTTTATTACGTTCCAAAGACACCGACCGTAAATACAATGCAGATCAAACGCCGGACTTGTCATTACCCATCAACTAGAAGCCTTCGCGTCAAACCCAAGGGAAGAAATGCAACGTTTTGTCCATGATATGACGCCGAGGAAATAAAGCGTTTCAAGATATCAAACAACGGATTATTACCAACAGAAGAGCATCCCAAGACCGTGCATTTGTATTGAGGATCAAACCAAAATACCTTTATTCCTTCAGATCAAAATTTAAATTCTTCCACTATATGAACAATCCATTAAAACCGCCAGCCAGGACGAGCAATGAAAGAGCATCAAAGGTAAGTTCTTTTATGCTGGCGTCTTTGTATATGGTTACACTATATGAAGATTTCTATTTCCGAACTGAAGGCTGGTTAAAAGATGGATTTTATATGCCTCCAAAAGACAGCCCTAGGTAGTTTCCGTAATAGGGTTTAGCTATCCATCGCTTCCGCGTGACCAGATTTTAACGGGTATCTCAGAGCATGCCCACGTGTGAAACATAATGTTGATGTCATGTAGGTCTTATTTGCTATAAAAGAGAGAGATGGGAGGGGGGAGGGGAGAAAGAAAGAGAAGGGGATACATGAGGGAGTGAGAGAGGGAGGTGGACAGTGACACGAACAAAGCGAGAGAGAGAGAGAGAGAGAGAGAGAGAGAGGGAGAGAGAGAGAGAGAGAGAGGGAAGAGTGCTTTGAGAGAGGGTTGGAGAAATCGAGAGAGAAAGAGAAGATAGGGTAGACTAACACCTAGTCTCAAAAATGAACATATTTTACAGAAGAAACAGTTATAGTTATGAAATATAATAACAAGGCGCCAAGAGACTTTTGCCAAACATTATAGACTTGCATGGGCTGTATTGGATATATTTGTTTCAGGGTATGACAGACTAGGGAGAGGGCAGAGAGAAAGGATGGGAGAGAGTATCGGACTGTAACACAACTCTCTCTCTCTCTCTCTCTCCCTATGCCCCCCCCCCCCCCCCCCCCCCACACACACACACACTCTCTCTCACACACACACACACACTCTCTCTCACACACACACACACTCTCTCTCACACACACACACACACTCTCTCTCTCTCTCTCACACACACACAACACACACACACTCTCTCTCTCACACACACTCACACACTCACACTCTCTCTCTCATATACACACACACTCTCTCTCTCACACACGCACTCTCTCACACTCTCTCTCTCACATACACACACACTCTCTCTCTCACAAACACACTCACACTCTCTCTCTCTCTCACACACACACACACTCTCTCTCTCATTGTCCGTCGACCGTACAGTTGTTTTACTCGTACAATAACTAAGTTCCACACCAATTCATACACCACCCTCGTAGCTCAACGCCATGCCCCTTGTTAGTTCCATAACAACAGTTACATCACAGTGAGAGTCCACAGTAACCGCAGACCCCACCACAGGATGCGGTTCCTCGACAGCATCCGTGCGGCTGCTATATCAGGCTCTGCCTCATCGCCATGTGTCACAACAACGTGTCACATGGTGGCCCTGTCATGTTGGATGTCTGGCCAGACACATCTCAATCGTTCACAAATACAAAATAACAAGGTCTGGAAAACTTACTCTTGTGAACTGTTCTCGAACTGTTATTTAATAATGAAGCGTTTTAATTATATCCTGAATGCTGTAAGGCATCCTGACTTAAATAGCGAATAGCTTCTAGACCCTTTGATTCCTGTACTTGATGGGAGAGAGTTTACACGTGTCATTGAACCCGGCTCGGTGAGCCTTATAAGAACCTGATGAGATTATAGATTTTCATGAGGCATGTTTGTGAAATGAACGCTTAAGCAATACCTCACATTATATGCACCCTGTGTACTTTTAAAAACTTTTAAAGATTAAGTTTTGTAATTTCATAATCTTTTATTGTTTTTATTGATTGCGTATTGATTATTTTCATTATGATTTTAAAACTAAATCCTAATTTATCTAGTCATACTCAGAATATTAGTATCGACGCTAGAATATTGATAGTGGTTGAAGTGTCAGCGGTTGTAAAGCGTAACCTTGTTAATACGGACACTCAGCATCGATATTACTCGGATTTACGGTTTCGGATTAACGGATCATCGATATTTGTTAGGTGTTGCTTCCATTCGCTTGGGCGGGGGGTAACGTGGCGCCAGGGCACAAATTCACCTTCCGATTTAACAAGGTTTTACTTTGACTACAACAAACATTATTGGAATTGATCCTCCAAGTACGAAGACCTCCTATTTCTGGACCACATAGCTACTGTAGCCACTGACGCTGCTGCTATTGTTTATCTATGATTGAGTGTGAACGTACCGCTATGATCGCTCTCCCATGTCTTTAGGCAATACTAGCTTAATTACTGTGTTTTCAACTATCAAATGTAAAATATATTTGTGTATTATCCCCCAAGTACCGACAGACAAAGGCAATCGTTACCTTGTTACTTTACGTGATGGAATTATTAAGATACGGCCAGGCTTATCAACATCCGGACCTGTGCGTGCCCTGCCATAGAAACAGACATGTTGAGCCGTGCATCACATCAGTCGATAGTCCATGTACGCATTTGACTGGAAAATATTTTTTAATTTGGATGAAAAGGTAATAATTTGTTTATAGCAAGTCGAATTTATTTCTTTGGCCACCAATCCAAAACTTCCACCTAACAGCCTACAACCCACAGCCCACAGCCCACAGCCCACAGCCTACAAGCTACTACCTACAACCCACAACCCACAACCCATAACTTAGAACACACAACCTACAACGCACAACCCACCCACATGGCCCAAGAGGATCCCAAATTACAAATTGTATATTCACTCAAATTCAATTGTTTTACGTTCTTCCATGATGTGGTAAACCCATCGAGAAACGGCAAGTAGATCAGCCAATTTCTCACTTTTAAGTCTATTAATGAATTTAACCACACTAATTATTTTATAACATATATAACTCCATACATATGTACATAGTAGACGGATATTGTGATATCGTGAACACGGGATAAAAACGTGGTATCGTACCCTACATCAGTCGCACATAAGGACGGAGTCTTTGTATTTACCACAGAATACGTATTGTTTACCAATACGGACGCCATGTCATCAATTACCAAGCAGCCACAATTAGGTATCAAATATAAGTTCAGGACATATTTTAATAAGTTACGTGTAATATAAAACAAACAAGCAAATCGAATCTGACAAATAAACTGCCGGACAAAAGAAAGTATACACTTGAAAATCGAGTTTGACCAAAAAAATTCAAAAACGTTATCAAAATGGTATCTGTATCTGGTATCTGTGAACCAATCCAAACTGATTAGAAAAATACCTGCGTCATTCTGCTCAATACATCACCATCCAATAACCATTTCTTGTTTATTTAACTTTTAGCAACCATCAAACATGGGTGTATACGTTCTTTTGCCCGGCAGTATATACACTCAAGTCAGTTTGTTTGTTTCTTGTTTAACACCGCACTCAGCAATATTCCATCTATATGGCGGCGGTCTGTAAATATTCGAGTCTGGACCAGACCAGTGATTGACATCATGAGCATCGATCAACGCAATTGGGATACGATGACATGCATTAACCAAGTCAGCGAGCCTGACCACCCGACCCCGTAAGTCGCCTCTTACCACAAGCATAGTCACCTTTTACAGCAAGCATGGGTTGCTGAAGACCTATTCTACCCCGGATCTTCACGGGTCTGTACACCTCAAGTACTACAATCTTGTACAGGCTCCTGGCAGTTTTTAAAACACTTGTTTAACTCTGCAACTCGCTGCGCCCTATCCAACCGTTTATAATATTCACAGCGGCTTAAAACTCCAACACCCCGAACATGTACAAGTAAAGATGCCATTAAAGTATAAGTTTACATATCGTGTAAACGGAAGTAGTATGGTGGTAGAGAGGGAACGTCGCTTTCTCGCCTTCAGTAAAAGCCGCGATAAAGCAATACAGTGATAACACGAGACGAGAAAGCGAGAACACGAGATGACGAGAAAGAGAGAACACGAGACAAGAATGCGATAGCACGAGACGACAAAGTGTTAACACGAAACGAGAAAACAATAGCATGAGAAGAGAAAGTGAACACGAAAAGAGAAAGTGTTAACACGAAAAGAGAAAACAATAGCACGAGAAGAGAAAGTGATAACACGAGACGAGAAAGTGAACACGAGACGAGAAAGTGTTAACACGAAACGAGAAAGTGAACACGAGACGAGAAAGTGTTAACACGAAACGAGAAAGTGAACACGAGAAGAGAAAGTGATAACACGAGACGAGAAAGTGAACACGAGAAGAGAAAGTGATAACACGAGACGAGAAAGTGTTAACACGAAACGAGAAAGTGAACGCGAGACGAGAAAGTGTTAACACGAGACGAGAAAGTGAACACGAGAAGAGAAAGTGATAACACGAGACGAGAAAGTGTTAACACGACACGAGAAAACAATAGCACGAGAAAAGAAAGCGATATAATTATCGCTTTCTCGTATCGTTTTATCGCTTTCTCACGGCCGTAATTGAAGGCGAGAAAGCGATGTCCCCTCTCGGCCACCATACAGAAGCGTACAGACCCAAGCCAACTTCTGGCCGTACATTCTGTGACAACAGGTAAGGACAACCTTGTAGGAAGTCGGTCACCTGAAGAGCCAAAGTGCCAACGCGTACTGCGACCAAAGGAACCTTGAACTTTGGAATCCGATTCTCTCTGACTCTCGAGGGTGATGATCACCTTCATCCAAAGACCTGCTTTTGGCGGTATTATTCGCCCACATAGTCTCGTCAATATTGAAAAATATTTTGCGATAGTCGACGCGCATACAGCGTTAAGTGACAATACCGTTATTCCGACCCGTTAGTACGGAAAGCTGCCTTATGGACAATGATGCTGGTAATGCCTACCCATATAAGGAAGTGTGACTGAAGCAGAAATATATGAAGCAAAATTTCTGATATTTTATTCGTGTGATTAAATGCGTAACAAACAAGAAAAACGATGTATCTGAGAATTCAAAATTGGATCGAATTTGAAGCATGAAATAGTTGAATTGAATATGTGAGAAATGGTGATTTGTTACCGCTTTTAGGAATATTCCGTTTCTAGAATATCTGTCAACAGTAGCCTAAACATGTTTGGATTTGAACTCCTGCATTGGCGATCTCGAACAACAGAGTGGGATAAGGGGTACATTTTTAGGCCCAAACTTATTTTGTGCATGTTTGTCGATTTTCGGTCGAATTTGAGCAGTGCTTTATGAAAGACAAGACATTTATTTTCATTATTTCTGATGTTTCTCCAATGAGGTGTAGTCACATCGTATGGAAACTGACGAACAACAAATTCATTTATTTTGGCCTTAACAGTTTTCTGGTTTTAAAACTCTGTTTAAAAGGCCCAATGTCGAAGTAATTCAATTAATTTTATCAACTAAATGGGTTTGAAATGAGATCATTTATTGCTTAAAACCACTTAATGCATTCTGTCGTTGAGTATTTCGAGTCATTATCTCAAAGATAGCCTATTTATATCTTTCAGCAGAAAAACAAATCAGCAATTATCTCATCTTGATCATTCCCTAATTATAGACCGTTGCAGTCGAAATTACACGCCTATAGCAGGGACGCGACTGACAGCTACTGTCTTCATCCCGGGTTATAACCGCTGGTGCCATCTGCCATTGGCGTTGAACTTTTGGCCGGACATCGGTCAGCGTGAACCTTCGTGAACACAGGCTGCAGTAGTGGGACCCTGAAGTAACAGTGTTATAGGGCTCTGGGAGAGTGTGATATGATATGCGTGCATGCATTATCGTACTGTTGCCATATTATGGTTTATTCATGACAAATATATTATTTCCCTAAGAGCACATATGGATCAGTTGATTTGAAACCTGTTTGATGTTGTGTCTCACTGATACATTGGAGGAGGCGCCGTTTTTCAATATATTTTGTATGTTAATCATTACATTAAAAAATATTATCGATATTTTTAATCCATTTTTAATAATACAATTTCAGTTGATATCATTGAATAAAGAAGCTTTCAGCAGCTGAAATTTTAAAGGCGTGTATGTCTGACAGTTTTCAAATATATACTGCCGGACGAAAGTATACACTTGAAAATTGGAGTGACCAAAAAATACTCCAAACGTAAGATCCAAAACATCACCATCGAATAACCATTTCTTGTTTGTTTCATTTTTAGCCACCATGAAATATAGGTGTATACTTTCTTTTCCCGATAATTTGTACAGACCTCCTGGTACAATGAACTTGACCTGCTTCTTTGTGGACTCGAAAGGCCACTAATGATATCGCAGTGACGTCATGAGGTTTCGCGTCACCCGTCATCTGTTTCTATTCATTACAGGTTACATAGCCTACGGCTGATTCACG